>NW_022196903.1:104075019-104123625 GCF_008632895.1 Mastomys coucha
ATTTCTGAGTTCAAGGCCAGTCTGGTCTACAGAGTGAGTTCCAGGACAGCTAGGGCTATACAGAGAAACCCTGTTTGGAAAACAAAACAAAACAAAACAAACAAACAAACAAACAAACAAAAGAAAGAAAAAAAGAAGAAAGGTGAGATGATAAAAATTTCCTAGTGTAGGGAAAGCCACAGGTGTCAGAATCAGGAAGGGGCATTTTAGGAGTCTAGTGATTGGTGCCTGAAGCAAGGGTGCTGGAATATCTGTGATCAAATGTTGGATTATGTCAAGGGAAAGTTACAATGACAGAGTCTGGGGCAGAGTGTTCAAATGGAGTGACATGCTTTTGAATGGCTTAGTTTGAGGTATTTGCTTATAAATCTTATTGAAAAATAAGACTGAAAGTCAGAATAGGTGCCCATGCAGTATATTTTGAGGACTAGCCAAGTTGGTCTATGAGGGACCATACAGAGAAGCATTTGGGGAGAAAAATCAGAACTGTGACATTCAATTCAAGATAAAAAGTGGGATTGGGAAAGTGGCTAAGAATCCAGTTCTCATATGAGTGCCTGAGACTTGGTTCAACTTTTAATTGACAGATTGGGAAGAACAAAGATTCAGTAACTAACTCTATCTGTAATGAACACTGCAAAAATAGATGAATTATTGTTGATTTGCTTTCACTTATTTTCTACATTTCAATAATTATCTTCAGATTAATTCAAAGCTGTTTAATGTCTTTTTAACAAAATTTTAGAACATTTGTAGTGACATACAGATTTGTCATTGTTGTATAATTATCCTCAAATATTCAGCAGTAAATTTATTTGCATATGGCTCCAATTATTTCCTCCAAAGTGAGTGTAACTTTGTCACAAGCTCTTGACGCAAGAGGTGGAATATATTACTCATCCCATCCTATGAAAACAATCTAGTCCTAGCACTCCTTAAAGGTAAGTCAAAGAACAACTTTCTGTAAAAAATGACATTCCTTAGGCTGCACAGCATTTTTTTTTTTTTGGCAAGAACTAAAAATTGATGAAACTGAAATGTAAGTTGGCAGCAACACAAAGGCCAGAGATTTATTGACAGTGTTAATACAGCATGTGGCAAAAATCATATCTCAAAGAAAGCAAGGGTTATATAGTTATCGTGTGAATAGACCTGACTTAACAATTTTATGAAAGAGGGTTTGTTTCTCATTAATGATATGCTAACAGAGATTATGGATTTTACCATTTAATTCTTTTATCTCTATTTTCCCACCTTTTATGTAG
Source organism: Mastomys coucha (assembly GCF_008632895.1). Classification (NCBI taxonomy): domain Eukaryota; kingdom Metazoa; phylum Chordata; class Mammalia; order Rodentia; family Muridae; genus Mastomys; species Mastomys coucha. The sequence continues at coordinate 104,076,285 of NW_022196903.1, forward strand.
AGATTCACATTGAGATGGGTGCTAACTTACAACCACTGTCACCCTGTGATTGGCAGTCTTTCTCTATTGTCTTTGCCTCCAAGTTTTCACTTTTGTACTTGGTCTTGGTCATGATGAATGTCACATCAGTTTTGTGTATTATTAATGTGCCACCAAAAGCAGGAGGCATTGTCTGCTCTATCAGATGAGAGAAAAGAAATTTCAAAGTTATGCTTGTTAGCTCTGACTAATTCTAAAGACTGTAGAGCTATTGGTAGCATGACAACCATTAGGGATACCTACTCCTGCTTACTTTGAGCAGAAGTACCATCACTCCTAATGGCCTGTTACTCTGTAAAGAAAGAAAGGACACCCACTTTTATTCAGATGAGAGGTATATCAATGTAAATATTGTAAAATGAGCTTGGGTGAAAATTTTACAGACAATAATGAAGGGAAAATCATTATTCTACATTTTGATGGAAGGAATAATGAGAAAAAAATTAATGGAAAATCTGATTAAACTGTAGGAATTATGTATCTAATTTCCAGTTACTGTTTATACCATACTTTCTTAGAATGTCATTGAATTATGTCTTTAAATAAATATGAGAATGAACCCATGCCAAAATGATAAGAACAGATTTTTATAGCTTCATTAGATTGGCTTTTGTTTCTAACCACACACTTTATATTTTCAGTAGTTTTACAGCAATATTGAGCAGAAGAGATTGTCTATATACTTTCTGTTCCCACAAACACAGTGTCCTTTATCACAGTGTTTCAGAACAAAGTGATACATTTCTCACAGTTGATAAACCTGAAAAGTCTGATTACTCGGTATCTGTTTTAACATTCACTCTAAGTATGTCTTAATTTGGCAACATTTTTGTGATACATTTTAGATTATTATATTGTTATATTTGATTGTATGGGCATAGTGGTGCATATTATAGTGAATAGAGCCAGAAATAATTGCATTAAATATATCCTGGATTCATTTGCACCTAGTTATGTGCCACTGGAAAAGAAAATCTTGAACTTTTTTCTAGAAAAATCAGAAGTTCATTGACATTCTGTTTGGATTTTATGAAAAGACATACCTTAAGTTGAGTTGACTCTCTGCAAGTTGACATTTTTTTTTAATTAGATGTTTTCTTTATTTACATGTCAGACAATATCTCTGTTCCCAGGTTCCCCTTCAAACAAAGAAAAAAGTAAAATAAAATAAAAAAACAAAAACAAAAACAAACACAAACCCGTTCCCTCCCCCTGCCCCTCCCCTTCCCTCTGTTCACTACCTCACCCTATCCTGCTTCCTGGCCCTGGCATTCCCCTATACTGGGGCATAGAACCTTCACAGGGCCAAGGGCCTCTCCTCCCATTGTTGACCTACTTGGCCATCCTCTGCTATACATATGCTGCTGGAGCAATTAGTCCCATACTGTGTACTCTTTGGTTGGTAGTTTTGTCCCTGGGAGCTCTGAGGGTACTAGGTAGTTCGTATTGTTGTTTGTCCTAAGGGGCTCCAAGCCCTACAGCTAGTTGAGTCATTTCTCTAGCTCCTTCATTGGGGACCCTATATTCAGTCCAATGGATAGCTGTGAGCCTCTATGTCTGTATTAGTTGGGTACTGTCAGAGCCTCTCAGGAGATAGCTATATCAGGCTCCTGTCAGCCAGCACTTGCTGGCATCCACATAGTGTCTGGATTTGATGATTAAATATGGGAAGGATTCCCAGTTGGAACAGTCTCTGGATTGTGCTTCCTTCAGTCTCTGCTCCATAGTCTCTGCAACTCCTTCCATGGGTATTTTGTTCCCCCTTTTAAGAAGGAATGAAGTATCCACACCTTGGTCTTCCTTCTTCTTGAGTTTCTTGTGGTTTGTGGATTGTACTTTGTGTATTCCGATCTTCTAAGCTAATATACACTTATCAGTGAACGCATACCATGTGTGTTCTTTTGTGATTGGGTTACCTCACTCAGGATAATATTCTCCAGGTCCATTCCTTTCCCTAAGAATTTTATAAATTCATTGTTTTTAATAGCTGAGTAATACTCCATTGTGTAGATGTACCAAACTTTCTGTATCCATTCCTCTGTTGAGGGACACCTGGGTTGTTTCCAGTTTCTGGCTATTTTAAATAAGGCTGCTATGAACATAGTGGAGCATGTGTCCTTATTACATGTTGGAGCATCTTCTGGGTATATGCCCAGGAGTGGTATAGCTGAGTCCTCTAGTAGTACTATGTCCAATTTCCAGAGGAACTGCCAAAATTACTTTCAATGTTGTACCAGCTTACAATACCACCAGCAATGAAGGAGTGTTCCTTGTTCTCCTGCTGTCATCTGAGATGTTATCCTAGCCATTCTGACTGATGTGAGGTAGAATCTCAGGGTTGTTTTGATTTGCATTTCCCTGATGACTAAGGATGTTGAACATTTCTTTAGGTGCTTCTTAACCATTTGGTATTCCTCAGTTGAGAATTCTTTGTTTAGGTCTGTACCCCATTTTTAAATAGAGTTATTTGGTTCTCTGGAGTCTAACTTCTTGAGTTCTTTGTATATATTGGATATTATCCCTCTATCGGATATAGGATTGGTAAAGATCTTTTCCCAAATTGTTGGTTGCCATTTTGTCCTATTGACAGTGTCTTTTGCCTTACAGAGTTTTGCAACTTTATGAGGTCCCATTTGTCTATTCTTGATCTTAGAGCATAAGCTATTGGTGTTCTGTTCAGGAAATTTTCCCTTGTGCCTATGTACTTGAGGCTCTTCCCCACTTTCTTTTCTATTAGTTTCAGTGTATCTGGTTTTATTTGGAGGTCCTTGATCCACTTGGGCTTGAGCTCGGCACAAGGAGATAGGACTGGATCGATTTGCATTCTTCTACATGCTAACTGCCAGTTGAGCCAGCACCATTTGCTGAAAATGCTGTCTTTTTTCCACTTCATAGTTTTAGCTCCTTTATTAAAGATCAAGTGGCCATAGGTTTGTGGTTTCATTTCTGGGTCTTCAATTCTATTCCATTGAACTACCTGCCTGTCACTGTACCAATATAATGCAGTTTTTATCACAATTGCTCTGTAGTACAGCTTAAGGTCAGGGATGATGATTCTACCAGCGGTTCCTTTATTGTTGAGAATAGTTTTGGCTATCCTGGGGTTTTTGTTATTCCAGATGAATTTGCAAGTTGCTCTAAGTTTGTGAAGAATTGAGTTGGAATTTTGATGGGGATTACGTTGAATTTGTACATTGCTTTTGGCAAGAAGGCCATTTTTATTAATCTTGCCAATCCATGAGCATGGGAGATCTTTCCATCTTCTGAGATCTTCTTCAATTTCCTTCTTCAGAGACTTGAAGTTTTTGTTAAACCAAACTTTTACTTGCTTAGTTAGAGTCACATCAAGGTATTTTATAATATTTGTGACTATTGTGAAGGGTGTTGTTTCCTTAATTTCTTTTTCAGCCTGTTTATCCTTTGTATAGAGGAAGGCCACTGATTTGCTTGAGTTAATTTTATATCTAGCTACTTTGCTGAAGTTGTTTCTCAGGTTTAGGAACTCTCTGGTGGAATTTTTGGGGTCACTTAAGTATACTATGATATCATCAGCAAATAGTGATAATTTGACTTTTTCTTTTCCAATTTGTATCTCTTTGATCTCCTTTTGTTGTCTAATTGCTCTGGCTAGGACTTCAAGTAGAATATTGAATAGGTAGGGAGAGAGTGGGAATCCTTGTCTAGTCCCTGATTTTAGTGGGATTGCTTCAAGTTTCTCTCCATTTAGTTTGATGTTGGCTACAGGTTTGCTGTATATTGTTTTTACTATGTTTAAGCATGGGCCTTGAATTCCTGATCTTTTCTAGACTTTTATCATGAAAGGATGTTGGATTTTCTCAAATGCTTTCTCAGCATCTAATGCGATATTCATATTTTTTCTTTGAGTTTGTTTATATAGTGAATTATGTTGATGGATTTTAGTATACTGAACATCCCTGCATACCTGGGATGAAGTCTACTTGATCATGATGAATGATCATTTTGATGTTCTTGGATTCAGTTTGCAAGAATTTTATTGAGTATTTTTGCATTAATATTTATAAAGGAAATTGGTCTGAAATTTTCTTTCTTTGTTAGGTCTTTGTGTGGTTTAGGTATAGGAGTAATTGTGGGTTCATAGAATAAATTGGGTAGAATACCTTCTGTTTCTATTTTGTGGAATAGTTTGAGGAGTATTGGTATTAGGTCTTCTTTGAAGGTCTGATAAAAGTCTGCACTAAACCCATCTTGTCCTGGGGTTTTTTTGGTTAGGAGACTATTAATGACGGTTTTTATTTCATTAGCAGATATGGGACGGTTTAAATCATTTATCTGATCTTGATTTATGTTTGTTACCTGGTATCTGTCTAGAAAATTGCCCATTTCATCCAGGTTTTCCAGTTTTGTTGGATATAAGCTTTTGTAGTAGGATCTCATGGTATTTTGGATTTCCTCAGTGTCTGTTGTTATGTCTACCTTTTCATTTCTGATCTTGTTAATTATGATATTGTCTCTGTGCCATCTAGTTAGTCTGGCTAAGGGTTTATTTTGTTGATTTTATCAAAGAACCAGCTCTTCCTTTGGTTGATTCTTTGTATAGTTCTATTTGTTTCTATTTGGTTGATTTCAGCCATGAGTCTGATTATTTCCTGCCTGTATTAGGTCAGGGTTCTCTAGAGTCACAGAACTTATGGTAGTCTCTATGTAGTAAAGGAATTTATTGATGGCTTACAGTCTGTAGTCCAACTCTCAACAAAGGTCAGCAGCAGCTATGAATGGAAGTCCAAGGATCAAGCATGTGCTCAGTCCCACAAGGCAAGCAGAAGCAGAGCAAGCCTTCTTCCTTCCAGTGTCCTTATATTGGCCTCCAGCAAAAGGTGTGGTCCACCACACCTTTAATCCCAGATGACTTGAACTCATAGATCTTCCTATCTTAATCTTCTGGGATTAATAGCCACTATCCCTCAAGATCTCCATGCCAAGTTACAGGTTGGAAACTTGTTTCTCTCAACCTCCAGATTAGGGTCACAAGTGAGCCTTCTAATTCTGGATTGTTGTTCATTTCAGATATAGACAAGTTGACAACCAGGAATAGCCACTACACTGCCTTTGACTCCTCTTTGGTGAATTTGCTTTTTGTTGTTCTAGAGCTTTCAGATATGGTGTCAAATTGCTGGTGTATGCTCTCTCCAGTTTCTTTTTGGAGGCACTTAAAGCTATTAGTTTTCCTCTTAGGACTGCTTTCATTGTGTCCCATAAGTTTGGGTATGTTGTGATTTCATTTTCATTAAACTCTAGAAAGTCTTTAATTTCTTTCTTTATTTCTTCCTTGACCAAGTTATCATTGAGTAGAGTATTATTAACCTTCCACATGTATGTGGGCATTCTATTGTTTATGTTGTTATTGAGGAGCAGCCTTAGTCCATGATGATCTGATAGGATACAAGGAATTATTTCAATCTTCTTGCATCTGTAGAGACCTGATTTGTGACCAATTATATGGTCAATTTTGGAGGTTACCATGAGGTGGTGAGAAGAAGGTATATCTTTTTTTAGAATAAAAAGTTCTATAGATATATGTTAAATCCATCTGTTTCAAAACTTCTGTTAGTCTCACCATGTTTTTGTTTAATTTCTGTTTCCATGATCTGTCCATTGCAGAGAGTGGGGTGTTGAAATCTCCCACTATTATTGTATGTGGTGCAATGTGTGCTTTGAGCTTTAGTAAAGTTTCTTTTATGAATATAGATGCCCTTGCATTTGGAGCACAAAGGTTCAGAATTGAGAGTTCATCTTGGTAGATCATACCTTTGATGAATATGAAGTGTACCTTTTTTGATCACTTTAGGGTAGAAGTTGATTTTATTCGATATTAGAATGGCTACTCCAGCTTTTTTCTAGGGACCATTGGCTTGGAGGATTGTTTTCCAGCCTTTTATTCTGAGGTAGTGTCTATCTTTGTCACTAAAATGGGTTTCATGTATGCAACAAATGTTGGGTCCTGTTTATGTACGCAGTCTGATAGACTATGTCTTTTTATTGGGGAATTGAGTCTATTGATATTAATAGATATTAAGGAAAGGTAATTGTTGCTTCCTGTTATTTTTGTTGTTAGAGCTGAAATTCTGTTCATGTGGCTATCTTCTTTTAGTTTTGTTGGAAGATTACTTTTTTGCTTTTTCTATGATGTAGTTTTCCTTCCTTGTGTTGAAATTTTCCATTTATTACCCTTTGAAGGGATGGATTTATGGAAATATATTGTATAAATTTGATATTGTCATGGAATACTTTGGTTTCCCCTTCTATGGTAATTGAGAGTTTTACTGGTATAGTAGCCTGGGCTGGCATTTGTATTCTCTTAGTGTGTGTATGACATCAACGCAGGACCTTCTGGCTTTCATAGTCTCTGGTGAGAAGTCTGGTGTAATTCTGATAGGCCTGCCTTTATATGTTACTTGACCTTTCCCCCTCACTTCTTTTAATATTCTTTATTTGTTTTGTGCATTTGGTGTTTTGACTATTATGTGGCAGGAGGAATTTCTTTTCTGGTCCAGTCTATTTGGAGTTCTATAGGCTTCTTGTAGGTCTATGGGCATCTCTTTCTTTAGGTTAGGGAAGTCTTCTTCTATAATTTTGTTGAAGATATTTACTGGCCCTTTAAGTTGGAGGTCTTCACTCTCTTCTATACCTATTATCCTTAGGTTTGGCCTTTTCATTGTGTCCTCAACTTCTTGGATGTTTTGAGGAAGGAACTTTGCATTTTGTGTTTTCTTTGACTGTTGTGTCAATGTTTTCTATGGTATCTTCTGCACCTGAGATTCTTTCTTCTATCTCTTGTATTTTGTTGGTAATGCTTGTATCTATGGTTCCTTACTTCTTTCCTAGGATGTCTATCTCCAGAGTTGACTCTCTTTGTGATTTTTTAAACTGTCTCTACTTCCATTTTTAGGTCCTTGATTGTTTTGTTCAATTCCTTCACCTATTTGTTTGTACTTTCCTGTAATTCTTTAAGAGATTTTTGTTTTTCCTCTTTAAGGGCTTGAACCTGTTTACCTGTGTTCTCCTGTATTTCTTTTTTTCCCACTTAAACACCTTTATTGGCAATTTAGGACAGTTAAAGTGCAAGCAAAGACAAAGATGAGACCACAGCAATGTAAAGTTGCAGCACATGAATTAATATTCTTCACCCTATCCACCCCAGCCTCCTCATAATCCTTCTCTAGGGCAGCCATGTCCTCATGGGCCTCTGAGAACTCCCCCTCCTCCATGCCTTTACCTACATACCAGTGCAAAAAGGCATGCTTGGCATATATCAGATCAAACTTGTGATTTAGTTGAGCCCAGGCCTCAGTAATGGCTGTGTTGTTGCTTAGCATGCACACAGTTCTCTGGACCTTGGCCAGGTCACCACCGGATACCGCAGTGGGAGGCTGGTAACTAATGCTAACCTTGAAGCCAGTGGGGTACCAGTCCACAAACTGGATGGTACACTTGGTCTTGATAGTGGCCATGGCATCATTGGCATCTTTGGGGACCACATCACCATGATACAACAGGCAGCAAGGCATGTATTTACCATGGCAAGGGTCACATTTCACCATCTGGTTGGCTGGCTCAAAGCAGGCATTGGTGATCTCTGCTACTATAAGTTGCTCAATATAGGCTTTCTCAGCATCTCTCCTGTATTTCTTTAAGGGAGTTTTTGTGTCCTGATTAAATTCCTCTATCACCATCGTGAGATATGATTTTAGATCCAAATCTTGCTTTTCTGGTATTTAGGGATATCCAGGACTTGATGTGGTGGAAGTACTAGGTTCTGATGAAGCCAAGTAGTCTTGGTTTCTGTTGGTAAGATTCTTGCATTTGCCTTTTGCCATCTGTTGATCTCTGGTGTTAGATGTTCTTGCTGTCTGGCTGGAGCTTGTTCCTCCTGTGGCTCTGTAAGTCTGTGTCAGCACTTCTGGAAGACTAGCTCTTCTCTGGTAAGACCCGAGGATGTCCAGAGGGCTGTGGATCAGTTGTCCCTCCTGAGTCCTGGGGTTAGAACAAACCCTGGAGACAGGCTCTCCACTTGAGGGAAAGGTGCAGAAAGGGTTGTGGATCTGCTGTCCCTCATAGGTGTAGACGGAGGTAGAAAGGATCCTGTTCCGGCTGTCCTGCCACTTCGAGGCATGTGCCTCCCAGCTGGTCCTGCCTTAGAAAGTCACCAGAGAAATCTCACCTGAGTCTCTGGGTTGGAGCACTCTCTGGAGACAAGCTCTCCGCTTACTGGGAAGGAGCAGAGAGCACTGTGGATCTGCAGTCCTTCCTAGGTGTAGATGGAGGTAGAAAGGATCCTGTGCCTGCTGCCCTGCCACTTCTGAGGCATGTGCCTCCTGGATGGTCCCCGCAAGTTGACATTTTAATATCCTAATACAGTTATCAAAGTGATGGTACTCAGTCTGAAAAACAAAATACTCTTCATAGATCTCACTTCAAAGCTGGCTTTGTTTGTGGAGATAAATACACACACAATACATGACTGAAACCTCCTCTTTAATTCTGGTTTACATGTTTGTATCAAGTGATCCCTGATAAAGTTAGGAGCTGCAACTTACAATCTACAGGAATAAAGTCTATTAAAGGCATTTACTAAGGATTTAGTGTTCACATTTAGAAAGCACAGTCTTTTGGGGATGAGTGGGTTGATTCTTAGCAGAGTATATATGGAGCCCATGAGCAGCTCCAGGTTTGATTCCAAGCAGAGAAGAAAAGAGGGAGAACAGGGAAATGGGGTAGAAAGCATCCTTCCTCAAAGATAAGATTTCTCCTTCTTGTTCCCAAGTTCCCAGGCTGATCAAATTAATTAATGGAATGCCTGAATATAAATGCAAAGGATCTGCTGTTAAAGGCCTCGATGCTTCAGCTGTCTCAGTTGGAATCAACACAGGTCATATATTTCTTGGCAGTATTTAAACCATGCATTTTGGGAAACAGAGTATGTCACTAATTAGTGTCAGTTGTGACTATAAAATGGTGAGTCTGGTGGTAAAAGTAATGATCATGCCTGGACAGAATTTTGTATCTCAGGGTCATTTTCATTAATTGCTGTTCCATTCAAGTGTGATCCTCATCATCATGTGCCCCCCCCTTTTTTTGTCCTTTCCTGTGAATAACATGCTGTCACCTTTAGTTTATAAATAGTAATTGTGTTGAGGACACCAGATCCAGTAGTGAAAGTCCTCTATTTTTTAAGTGTTTGATTAAAGTGACCAGCAGTATTCATCCTTGATATTTAGTGATTAGTTCGTATCACTTCTACTTTGAGATATTCATTCACAGAGGCAATAACACTTATGCAAGATCTCACTACCCACCACCTTACCCCACCCCATATCTTGAATCACACCTTTCAGGCTGCAGAGCACAGACCTCAGCCACCATATTATATTTCTTAATAGAGATTTTAGATTACGCAGGTACTAGATTGTGGTCAGCTTCTACATCTTAGTAGATTTTGGTGTGTAATGTGGTTAGCTGCTGTATTCTATGATCTCTACATCTTTATCCATAATTTTAAATCTACCAGTAACAGATTTACCAAAGTCATAAAAGGAAGATATAAAACAGCAGATGCCTAACAACCACATGAGCATCTAAAAAGCCCTTAGTGCTGAAGACTTAATCCTTTCATACATGTCCCTCTACTATGGTATAACCACTCAAACCAGGAGCTTTTGCCGTTGAGCCTACTGTGAGCCAACACTTAAATGCTAGAGAATTTACAAGAGCATTTTATTAACATCTATACAAGGCCAATTTTTATTGATTTTTTTATTTATTTACATTTCAAATGTTGCCCCTCTTCCTTATTTCCCCTCCACAAATCCCCCATTCCATGCTCCCTCCCCTTTGCCTCTATGAAGGTGCTCCTTCACCCACCAACCAACTCCCACCTCATCACTCTTGCACCCCCCTGCACTGGGGCATCAAGCCTCCATAGGATCCAGGGCCTCCCCTCCCATCAATGCCAGATAAGGCAGTACTTTGCTACATATGTAGGGGAAGCTATGGATCCCTCTTTGTATATTCTTTGCTTGGTGGTTTAATCCCTGAGAGCTGTGTTGTTTAGTTAGTTGATATTGTTGTTGTTCATATGTGATTGCAATTCCTTCAGCATCTTCTGTTCTTCCCCTAACTCTTCCATTGGGTTTCCTGGGTTCATTCTGATGGTTGGCTGTGAATGTCTGCATCTGGTATTGGTCAAATACTGACAGAGCCTTTCAGGGGACAGGTAATACCAGGCTCATGTCAGCAAGCATTTCTTGGCATCAGCAATAGTGTTGGAGTTTGGTGTCTGCAGATGGGTTAGATTCCTAGGTAAGGTAGTCTCTGTATGGCCTTTCCTTCAGTCTCTTCTTCATTTTTCTTTTCTTTCTTTCTTTTTTTTTTTTTTTTTTTTTTTTTTGTCCCTGTGTTTCCTTTAGACAGGAAATTCTGCTTTAAAAGTTTTGAGATGTTGGGGAGGGGCGAGGCAACAGGGTTTGTTTTTGTTGTTTTTGTTTGTTTCTTTGTTTTTTGGAGGGGAAACTGGGAATGGAGAAATTTACATGTAAATAAAGAAAATATCTAATAATAAAAAAAAAAAGTTTTGAGATGGGTGGATAATCCCATCCTTCAACTGAGGCCATGCCTACCTACTGGAGATGGTCTCAACAGGTTTTATCTCACTTTACTGTTATTTTGGCTAATACCATTACTGTTTGGGTCTGGGAAACTCTCGTTTCACTCTTAAACATAAATGTATGATAAGAGAATAGATCATACATAAAAATTGTTAGTCTTTTGTAAGTGATACTGATATTGATATTTATAGGACCAGCAATTGAAAATATATCTCTTGGGTGATCTGATGAAATGATGGCATCTTTGATGACTCATGGAGAGAACCCAGATAAAATTGTGAAACAGTTTATTCCAGATTAATTTCTGATAATTCTAGAAATGGAAGACTTGCTTAAAGATATCATGTGATACTAAATGTGTATGTATCTGAAAATGAAGTTAATCTTTACCTTTTTAAATTAGATTAGCTCTCAAGATTGATAATTTGACATTTTTTACTTGAGCACAAAAAGAGTGTAAATTAATTTTCTTTAAATATAATGTTAATATCATGGATCCCCTGAGTACATAGATTTCCCCAGGAGAGTTTTATGTAAGGCTTTTGGCAAAAAATCGTTCTACTGGATTCATGAACAGAAAGTTTAAAGTGTAAATATCAAAACTAACTTTAAAATCAAAAGTTGTTTCCTTTGTGATTACAAGGGAAATTATGGGATGGTCTACTTCTCATTATGGGTTGCCAGCTCTAGTAAAAGTTGAGAACCTGGTAGAAAAAAAACACTTGAGATATACCCAACATGGATGGAAACTGTGATTGAGGCACTGCTATCTGACTTGTGTGTGACAACTGATTGTATCAAAACCTACCTTACTGTCTTGTACAACTGAGGAAGCCAAGGCTCAGTATGAGTGAGGTTGAAAATGAAAAAGCCTGCAGAAGTGGTCCTTGAGAAAAATTTCTATTCTACAACCCTTACATTCTGTTTTTATTTATGCCCCTATTTTAAAAATTATTTTATTTATTTGCATTCCAAATGCTCCCCTCTCGAAGTTCCCCCTCCCATTATTCTTCACCTATCCCCCTCCCTTTTGCCCCTGAGAAGGTACATCCCCAGCATCCCCCTTCCCTGGATTATGTGCCTATTTTTAAGGCACACTGTCATTGTATTTTTAAAGATTCAGTATTGACATATACATTCTTATTACAAAAAGGCAGTTTGGGAGGTAAATAGAAAAGAAATGACTTGTACCAGTGCCAAGGAAAAATAATTCTCTCAGTTATTGTACATGGTAAATTTTTGTCATTAGATAATATCTAAGACATTTTTGTCAGAGAATTCTCTATTTTATTTCTTTGGGGGAAAAGGCAGAGTTTATTTAGCAATAAAAGAACTTCATCAACAAAATGTAATATCCCACATCAGTAGCTTTTGATATTAGAATCAGTTGAAACCAGAGTTCTCTCTTGTCAAATTTTTGGTTATTGTGATAATAAATCATGTACTCTGTCTACCTTTATTTGATTAATTAATGAACAAAATTAGGGTTTTGAACTCAAATTGCATTTAAAAGAAAATAAAAAATGAAAAGAAAGAAACTACTGCTTGGACTCAGGCAATTCTAGTGTTTGCCACTGTGGTGAACCTCATGGTGGAACCAAAAGAGTTTGAAGTACATGAGAACTGACCACTAATATCACCACCAGCAGGGGAACCTGCCTAGCTGGCGAGCAAAAGAGAACAACAAGCCCTGTCTTTGTAGGCTTGAAGAGAAAAAATATGGCATCAGTACAGGGAAAAGGTAAACCCTGAACTTTTTGTTAAGTTGGATATGGCCTCTGGAGGTTTCACCTTCACGATACTCAAAGAACAAATGCAGGCAAGAACACTTTCTTAGCTTCCTTTCCCACTGATTTTGCAGAAGTACCAGCAAACAAGAAGCAAGAGTGGAGGTCTTGCCTCTATGAGCCCTTGGGCTCTATAAAGCTTTCAACCAAGACTTTCACCTTGTGTTCTCTTCTCTGCAACTGTGTAATAACCCACTCATAACCTTGGTGCTGTGGGGGTACTTAAGAAAAAATCCTTTCCTTTCAACAATTGCTTCACCTAGAAAGGGACTTTTGACTCCATTATTGTATGGGTTAAGCTATCCCATAACCCATCATCCTCCAAGGTATCGGAAGACTTGAAATTGAGTCTAGCAGTTAGCACCAAATATCCACAGGGGCATTTACTCCATCAGTTCTTCAATCACACTCATGACAAAGATGAAACAATACTATCATTCAGCCAAAACTAGTTTAGGAGTGAGATTTTTAACCCTAAATTGTGTGTGAAGCTGGGTATATCCTTAGTTACTGTGGGCTTTAGTGATGCCATCTTCCAAGGCATCTTTGGGTAATAACTAGCATGATTATTAAATTGTAGAGCAATATTTCTCAAGTTACCAGTCCATAAAAGTTTTTTTAATATAAATCTTTTCTTTTATTTCTGTACACCAAATGAAATATCCAGGTTTTCATCTTCTTTTGTTTTATCGCTTGTATTTAAGAGCATGAAAGACAATTTAAAAAATCATCTTCAGTCCTGTCTTCAAGTGCAGGAGGTTGTAAAAGTTATTTATGAGCATATTAGCCAAAGCTCTATCATTATTATTAAAGATTATAAAATTTGAAAGAAAAAAGTTAAGAAGTGGTGCCTGGGCAACAGCACTGTCATGCAGGTACATGATTGCATCTGCATTTGGGACTGAGTTTGACCACAGTAACACACATAAAAGGCTAGGTGTGATGGTACATACTTGCAAGTGAATTGCTGGGGAGGCAGACACCCATGACCAACATCATGGCCTACGCTATGATCTCTGGGCCAGTGGGAAATCTTGTCTCATTAAACAAGGTGGATGGTTACTGAGGAGTGGTACTGAGGTTTTCCTCTGGCTTCTACACACACAGGACTCTGTATCACATCAAATGTGTATCACGGTACACAGTCCTGTGTGTGTAGAAAAGCTAAATCAGCATGTGGGAAATTATTTTCTTTAAATATAGCCATTCAGAAAAATGTATATATAATGCTGTTATAATAGTCAACCTTTTGAGATTAGTTATGATGTATAATCTGATATACTCATTAGCTTCCTCTCCACAAAATATTATAGCAAGCAAAAGTGTGTTTTTGATATAACAAAAGCTGGCATTATATGTAACTAATTTGTGTAGTGAACTAATTCCATACTTCTAATCTCTGAACTACTGGAGGTGTTTATATTTAAAGCAGATATTTCTTTCTAATAGTGCTAAAATTGGCCAGCTCTATAAACATTCCACAAATAGATATTCCATTTTATACCTCAAAACATGAAGAATAAAAATCTAAAATTTGAAATGAATTTCTTTTTTTTTTTAAGTCAAGAGCCCATGATCATCACTGTCCCCTAAAGTCTTATCTTATTAACATAACTTTCTAGTTATACTTACTTGGTGTTAGCAAAGTATGTGGTGTTTTATCTTTGCTTGGCATAAAACAACCGGGCTCCCTTTCTATATTTTGCATAACTATGAAGTCTACCAACAATTTTACAATGAAATTGTCTTTTAAAAAATCATCTACATTTCCCCATTTTCTCCATTCTTTATACTTTATAAACCATATTTAGAAATTGTGGGATCATTCTCATATGGGTTTGATTCACAGTTAATTATATTGCCCTAGAACTTTTCTAAGTAGATCTTCTTGAAATGAAAATTACTTGCTAATCACGCTGATGTTTTATTGAACCTGTATGTTTTCTGGGTATTTTAACAGCCTTTTTCTAGTGGCTGAAGTCTATATCTTGAGATTTATTATTATTATTATTATTATTATTATTATTATTATTATTATTATTATTATCATCATCATTATTTATTTATTTACACTCCCCAGACTTTATTTCCCCTTCCCAGGCCCACTGTACAACTGTTCCACATCCCATACCTCCTCTCCAACTCCCTGACTCCGGGAGGATGTCTCCACGCCCCCCACCCCATCTGACATCTAAACTCCCTAGGGCCTCTAGTCTCTTGAAGGTTAAGTGCATCATCTCTGATTGAACACAGACCTTGCAGTCCTCTGCTGTATATGTGTTGGGGGCCTCATATCAGCTGTTGTATGTTGCCTGTTTGGTGGTCTGGCTTTATATAAAAGAGTAGACCTCCAATCTCATTTGCATTTGAAAACCCCAAAGTGGTCGTGATTGCTGAAAGTAAACCAAGGAAATTCTCAAATATATATGCTACAGATGACATTTTCAGTATATAGCCCAGGTATAACGTGAACATTTAAATGTGTTACTTAAATGTATTCTAAAATCTGTAATCTGAAGCTGGGTATTTGTTATAGATGTTACATTACCACAACAAGTTCTGTGTATTAAAGGGCTAATCTAAGTGTTTCTGTGAGATTTTTCTCTGTCCTGGTAAGGATCTGGTGTTAGGTTTCTCACAGAGCTAAATTTTCTTACTCTCTGAATGTTTACTTATATTTAGGTTTTGTGATTTTGCCTACATACCTATTTATATGCACTCCATGCATGCAGTACTCTCTGAGAGCAGAAGAGGGCATCAGATTAGCCCTGGAACTGGAAATACAGAGGATTTTGAGCTCCTGTATAGGTGATTAGCATCGAACCAGGTATTCTGCAAGAGCAGCAAGTGCTCTTAACTCCTGAGCCATCTCCCCAGCACCACTTTTCTTATTTTGTAGATGAATTCACGTTAGAGTTATTTAAAATCTACCAAGATCAGGCCAGTTCCTTAGGAGATGACTGAATTGCACATTTCAATTAGAGGGATGATTTAGAATTCCATAGCTCATTTCCATCCATAGCTAATACACATTTACATGCCATTACCTTGCTTTGATTTAATATGGATTTTCTTTGTCCCCAATGAAGAAGCTAGAGAAAGGACACAAGGAGCTGAGGGGTTTGCAGCCCCATAGGAGGAACAACAATATGAACTAATCAGTACCCCCAGAGCTCCCAGGGACGAAACCACCAACCAAAGAGTACACTTGATGGGACTCCAGCTGCATATGTAGCAGAGAATGTCCTAGTTGGTCATCAATGGGAGGACAGGCCATTGGTCCTATGAAGGCTCTATGCCCTAGTGTAGGGGAATACCAGGGCCAGGAAATGGGAGTGGGTGGGTTGGTGAGCAGGGGGAGGTAGATCAGAGGGAGGGTTTTTAGGAGGGGAAACCAGGAAAGGGGAGAACATTTGAAATGTAAATAAAGAAAATATCTAATAAAAAAAGATTTCTAGAGATGGTAATCTTATTAAATTTGCATGATGACGATTTTTCTACTCTATATTCCCATAAATAAATTTCAAGAGACCAATTGATAAACAAATACAAAAGGTCCCTGATAATGTTAAAACAATCTGAATACGGAGGAGATACTGAGGCTTAGATAGAAAATTGAAAAAGAGGTTGCAATTAGTGATATAAGATTTTAATTACATGAGAATTGAAATATGAATTTATTAGAAAACCCAAAACAAAATGAAAGTCCTCTGCATAAAATATGGGAAACTTGAGAATTTATATTATTAGATTAGAATTCCTTATATGCAATATCTCAAGCCCCTGAATCCATGCTTGAACTACTTAGAGTTGTGGAAATTTCTAATTTTCCTAGTATTTTAGAAAGGTAGAAGACTGAAAGATATGTGGTTACCATTCTCCATGAAAATTATGGCAATACAAATTTTAGTGTTTCCTAGAAAATTAAACAAATGCAAAGTTCTTGCAGAGGTAGTGAATAGCCTTAGGTAATACTTTGTATCTGACAGTTAATAGTGTTGTGAACATGATTATATTTATGGAACAATTAAATCATTGACCAAATTTTAAAAAAAAGTTATGCCAAGATTCTAGGGAATATATTTGCATATGTTCTAAAAATATATGTTCCACATTAAATATGCAATGGTTTTGAACATGTGTGGACAAAGGCCTGTTTTGCATTTCTAAAATGTAACCAAAATTCTAAATCACAACCTCCTTTTCAAAAGTATTTTATATACAACTAAAGAATGTTGTTAGTGTTCTGGATATCTGTGGAGAGTTTTAATGAATGTCCCAAGAAGGTGATATGTATAACCTTCCTTGGAGTAGTATTTATTTACTGGAGCAGTTCAAATTGTAAAAAACAAAACAAAACAAACAAACAAACAAACAAAACAAAGGGAAATCTTAAATGGTGACCAAGCCCTTCCATACTTTATGTACTCCCCACTCCCGCTGCTACCATTAGCATCCTGAGTTCCTGAAATGACATCAGACTCATTGCTTATCAAAAGTTGACTTTGTACACTTCTCCTCCAAACCACAGACTAGGCCCTTTATCCCTGACAGTGCTTCTAACCTGCCAGGATTAGCCATATATGAAAATGTAAATAAAGACTGACTTGAACTCTGGGTGAAAGCATCATTCTATTACTGTTAATAACAGTTGCTAGTACTCAGTTCAGGAACTCAGTGCCCTCCTAAGACTGATTTATAGTTAAAGCAAGTGACTAGCTGACCGTGAGAGTCAGCAGCCAGTTAGAAAACAGGACAACTTACCCTTGCTAAGATTTTAGAGTCTGCTTTTGCTTTTTCATCTGCCCATTCATTTTAAGGAGTTGCATTTATGACACTATTTTCTCCGCCACATGGCATAGCTAATGAATTATGTACAAAGGCATCTGTGGAGTCCCTCATAACTACCTCTGCTGCAACGCAAACCCAGGCCAATGTATCTATCTAATTACCAAAGTAAAATCTGAATTGAGGTATCTAGAGACTCTTCCAGTTAAGAATCAAACATGACCTCTGCTTAGGTCTCTCATGAATTCATTCCCATTTCCCACCCAAAATTTAACTTTCTGAATGGAATGAACTCCTAAGGAAAGAATGTATATTACTAATCTGTAGACATGAAGACCATAAAGCAAAGATCAGTGTAAAAGATGAGATTAATGGTCAACATGATTGGATTTAAACATGTAATTGTTTTATGTGTATGAGTATTTGCCTTCATGATTGTGAGTACCATGTGCATGCAATACCTGTAGAGGTCAGAAGAGGGCATCAGGTCTGCTGAAACTGGAGTTACAAGGGAGTTGTGAGCTGCAATTTCAGTACTGGGAACCAGCAGTTCATCTACAAGAGTAGCCTGTATCTTTCATCGCTGAGCCATCTCTACAGCCTCAACTAGATTGGGAACATGCTTCAGGGTATATCCAGTAAGGTTTTTCCAGAAAACTTAACTGAGGGAAGAACAACCCTTTCTATGCATGACACTGCCCCATGATTTGGAGTACAGGGCTGAATACAAACGAGAAATGAAGCTGAGTACCATATTTCATCTCTCTCTACTTCCCGACAATAGCTACAACATAAACATGAGCCTCATCCTCTTGTCTGTATCCCATCCCTGCCATGATGGTCAGCACTCTCGAACTGTGAGATGGGAAAAAATTCAGTTTTCCTTAAGTTGTTCTTGTTAGCCATTCTGTGGCAGGCCCTAGAAAATTAATTAATACAGTCAGAGAGGGTCTTATGAGTATATTTAGATATATCAGCAATGCCTGGAGATCAAACTTAAGATTATAAGAAACTAGTTCACAAATGGCAGTAGATACCCTGAGCTGGAAAAGCAGTGTGCAGTGTCCCAACTTCAGACATTTCTGCATCTCTTTAGTTCTTCTACATTCACTATGATTCGCCCATATCATATTCCTTTGTCATGAAAAGAGAGAGAAAAATATTAAAGAATATAGGGCCTAAAATTTAAATACTAATAAATTAAAATATGACAAAAGGTATATATAATTAATGTGCATATTTACATAGCACAGTTTAAAAGTAAATCCTTAATTCTGAAAGATGAAATGACTAAAATGCATGCAAATGCCTAATTATTCATGAGTTTGCTGATGGGGTTACGTAGGAATGCTCCTATTAGCTTTATCCATAAAAGAAGTCGAAGCAATCCAGTTATCTATCAACAAAGCGATGGATAAGCATTTCACATATATTCATATAATAGAATAATATATAATGATGGAAAGAGAGAACACAGATGAATCTTACTAATGTAATATTGAGTAAAGGAAAACATAGAGGGTGCATATTGCAACATTTGTTTACACAAAGATATAAGAAAGGCAATTTTAATCTAGAATAATCCAGACAGGTGACTGCTAAGCATGAGTGCTGGGAGAAAAGATGAATGAGAAGCACAAGGAAAAGTCAGTGCATAATAAGCCCTTTGTGTTCACTAGTGTGAGTGCAGACACATTTGTCAAAATGTACTGAACATTATACCCTTGTAGTGCATCCTAGGCTGCCATTAATTACAGTTCAATTAACTTATTTCTTTAAAGATATATTTAGCATGAAGGGGTGTCTTGCCTGCATGCATATGTGTATACAACATATGCATGCAGAGACTCCAGGAAGCTGAAAGAAGGTGCCAGCCACCAGAAATTGGGGTTACAGGTGGTTGTGGGCCGCTATTTGGGTGCTGGAAATCAAATCCAGGTTTCCGGGAAGAATAGCCAGTACTTTTAGCTACCAAACCACCTCTTCAGACCTGATTTATTGTTTGTTTTGTTTTCTTTTCTTTTCTTTTTTTTCAAGACAGGGTTTCTCTGTGTAGCCCTGGCTGTCCTGGAGCTCACTCTGTAGACGAGGCTGGCCTTGAACTCAGAAATCTGCCTGCCTCTGCCTCCCAAGGGCTGGGATTAAAGGCGTGTGCCACCACCGCCCTTATTGTTTGTTTTCTTATCAGGAGCTGGAGAAACAACTCAGTGGCAGTTTAGCTCTCTAGAATGCTTGCAGCTCAAAAATTAAATAAATATCTTAAATCGGTGTATTATCTAATTTTTAAAAATCTTAACATCATCATTATCATTATTTAATGTGTGTACGTGTGTGTGTGTGTGTGTGTATCTAACAATAACAACTAAAGAAAAAAGAGACTATAAATTTGAAAGGGAGCAGGGGTGGGGGCATGGGAGGAACTGGAAAGAGGAAAGGGAAGGAGAAACAAAATAATTATATTGTAAACTGAAAATAAATTAAATTTTAAAAAGCAAGGAGATTGAGGAAGACATCCAAAGCTGAGCATTTCCCTCCACATGCATGTGAACACATGGGTGCCCCCCAACCTCCACATGCATGTGCACACATGGGTGCCCCCCAACACACAATAGCATATACTCCAAAAGTTTTAAGTTACCTACCAAATATTGTTAACAGAAAGCATACTTTGCACAAACTGATGATAAAATACACTAGCAAATGTGGTTAGTTTACCTTTACAGTAATTACCTGACTTTTATTCTACTGTGAAAGTCATTATTAGTAACACATACTTTGGTGCTAACATCATTCTAATTTGTGGAAAACAAAAAGAGAACATCCTCTGCATCTCGCATATATTAGTTAGCAAACATCTATCAGAACAGCTAACTTCCATTAGATACAAATTAGTTTCTAAAGGTGATATTTAGCTTTTCTGTCCAGGATAAACCAGACAAGGGAGCTACTAACAAGCCCTTTGCCAATGCTTCCATGAGGGGAGGGGATATTTACAAACTTGAATGTGAGCATGAGAGCTGCCAGAGTGTCATGGAAATTTTTACTTGCTTAGGAATTTTGGGGAAACCTTTTGGTTTTTGTTTTGTTTTGTCTTGTTGGTTTTGTTGTTGTTGTTGTTGTTGTTGGGATGCAGTTGGAAATTCTGAACCTCAGCTCAGCGAAAAAAGTCAGTCAGAGTGACTGTGAGTAGAAACACTTGTGAACTTGGTAAGTATGTAATTCATAAATAGTCAGAAATGAGTTCTCTTTTTCTACTCCTGTTTCTCCCTGTGCCCCTATTTAAATCAAGTTTGGTGTATCATCACCAGAGACTGAATCTTCTGCTGTTTCCTTTAGCCTATGTGCTCGACAATGAGGGGAGGATGGTTAGTGTGACAGCTGACAAACTGTTGACTGTTGTATACTTCCTTTAAGGATCTGAGGTATGTACTGAAACATACTGATAGAGATTATTTTTATTACACTGATGATACTCAGTGACCCAGTTACATATGCACTAATGATTCTGCTTCTTTGTGTGCATTCCATCCCATCACCCCTCAATGACCATCCTCTTTGTTCTCTGCTATTTAGTCCAACTGGGGCTTCATTGCAGCTTCTAACATTAGACTTGGTGCTCAACACCTGTTAAATCTAAAATAACAGTACACTTTGCCCCATGTTGATATTCTAGCCCCTTGAAAACATCCGTCTTCATGCTTTGTATTGTACACATAATCTGATCTGCTCTTAGTGCATTTTATACCCTGAGATTTTTATTTTCTTAAAAATGTATTTTATCTCTGTTTCTACATGCAAATGTGAGTTGTCTCTGTGAGTATGTGTGTGTGTGAGTATGTATATGTGTGTTTTTACATGTGTGTGTACACCTGTGAAGATCAGAAGAAGGGGTCTGATACCTTGGAGCTAGAGTAACAAAGTAGGTTGCTGTGATCAACCTCATGTGATTATTTGGGGATCTGGAACTAAACTAAGGCCTCTGGAAGGAAAGAAAAACTCTCTAAACCACTGAGCTCTCTCTCCAGCCCTGCATATGAAACTTAAACACTTTATCTTCTTGTTCTACCTGTGTCTTGACCTGTTCCATTAACCAAGTTCTTGTTTCTGTCCCTACACTGCTAGTAGTCTCGAAATAGAGCCCTTATCTCAGAGAGAGCAGTCATGGATACAATTACATTTGTGGTGGTTCAAAATTCCATAATTCTTATACTAGCTTTGTTGAAGAAGCATTCCAGTTTGAAGAACACTAAAACTGAAGACAAGAAAACTTGAATGAGTGCTCAGAACCAAAATTTTGAGTCAAGGAAGACAGATGAGTTTACACAGTTCCTGATGTGCATGAGAAATAGAGTTTGGATCCTTAGGTTCAAAATAAAAAACACTTCTTGTGTCTGTTCACATCCGTAAACCTAGTTCTATGGACATGGACAGAAGAATGCCTGGGGGTTTCTAAATAGCTCCCTGGTTAATTTTTGAACTCTAGGGTTGATGAGAGACCCTATCATAATCTTTATTTTGGTGTCATTTTGTTCTCCTATGATTTGGGGGAGTTTTACTTCTTCAAACTTCTGGAAATGTCCTTGAAATGTTTATTCCTTTCCAATATTTGGCATAGTTCCCAAATAAAACAGTATGGAAATAAATAGAATTCATTAAGGTGGAGAATGTTAGTGGAAGTCACCCAATATATTGATATGTATTAGATGACCTTTGATTTCAAACACAGATACACTTATCTATATAAATATGTGTACTACATGTACTACACACGTGCACACACAAATTTCAAACTTGACTATTTCATAGCAACTTGGATTAAGGCTTTCTAAAAATTGATTAATGGAAAATACATTAATATATTGGTCATGAAAGACACAGCAAATTTTAGGCCATTTTGTTTTTCTATATTATAACTGTTGGACAGTGAAAGGTAGTCTGTGTTCTGGTTAAGGCCAAGGCTTATTCTGGAGACCTAGTAGAAAATTCTACAAGGGAGGGAACAGAACAATGAGCTATACCCCCAGACATTAGGCTGCTGACACAACCACCAGCCCTCAACTCTATTATCCTGTGACTGTCAGTCACATGGAGCAATGCCCCAAGTATTCTGGCTGGACTCCACCCCCACAGTCACCTGACTAGAGCCAGGTATACCCTGCCCCACAGTTACCTGACAACAGCAAGGTAGCCCAGCCCACTATAAAAGGGGTTGCTAGGTCCCTCCTCTCTCTCAAAAGCTCTTGCTCTCTTTCTTGTCTCTTGCTCCCTCTCTCCCCTCCCCTTTCCTCTCTCTCTGCATGGCCATGGCCAGCCTCTACTTCTCTGTCTCTCTGTCTCTCTGTCTCTCTGTCTCTGTCTCTGTCTCTGTCTGTCTCTCTGTCTCTCTGTCTGTCTCTCTGTCTCTCTGTCTCTCTTTCTGTCTCTGTCTCTGTCTCTCTGTCTCTGTCTCTCTCTCTCTCTCTCTCTCTCTCTCTTTCTCTCTCTCTCTCTCTCTCCCCTACAATAGAAATAAAGCTCTAAAACCATGGACTGCCTCCTTTCATCTAAACAACCATGCTGGAACAATGGAATAGACGTTCCCCTAAAGAGAGCCACATCTGATCTCCAGCAGAAAAGCCTCCCAGCATTTCCACCACCAGACCAGACCAAGGACTCTTGCCCTCAAGGGAACCACCCAACGACTTGTCTCCCTGTCCCTTTTTTCCTTCGGCCCAAGGACTGAATGAGCTGCACCCTGGGCCCTCACTTTGTTCTCAGCTCTTCCATGACATCCAGTGGCATCTGAGATGTCCCAGACTGAGAACCTTTCATCTCTGGCCTCCGTGTGACCCAGAGACCCCAGAACCAGCTCTTCCATGGTACCCAGTGGTCTGTGGTGCCTGAGAGCCTGAGCTGAGACTACGCCTTCCCCACCCCCAGAGTGGGGGTTCTGCAGCCTGTGAGACACTATGCCTGTTGGCGTCTGCCGGTCCAATGGTCCAGTGGCTCCGAGCTCTGGCATGATGCGGGTCTTTCCCACCCCTTTATATCCCCATGCCTGGTGCCCAACAATAACAACAAGGCATATCTTTAATAATGGGGAAGGTCTCAGCAACCGATTAATAGATCCAATTACTTATGAGCTCTTTCCTCTAAAATGGAACGTTTTGTGAAAAGAAAGAAAATGGATGGAAGAGAGAAATTATGATATTTTTAAACAATAGTGAAATAAACATAATTGTGTATGTGTTTGTGTATATGTGTGTGTGTGTGTGTGTGCGTCCAATATAAGCCATATGGACAGAGTTAATATTCCTTTTTGTATCTGGAACCCAAACAAGCTAGTCCAAGGTTAATACATTTTAGCTTTACTATTTTCACTTTTTTGCAACATTCCATTTTTCTTCTATACTAGCTATAGAGCATACATAGAATAAAGATTGCCTCTGGTGAGAAAAATTAATATGAGATTTAAATATATCCTCTTGGGTAAAAGACTTTTAGAGCTTTCCTCCAAATGACTATAGATAAGGTTATAACATGTTTTTGATCCACACTGAGCTGAACTCTCAAGCCAGGTTAGGCTTTATAAATATCCCTATCACAGGCTTCCTATTTGCTTATTTTCTGGCTTTTGAACACTTATTCTCATTTAGCAGTGAGAGCCCTGTTGAGCTATATTCGATTTGCTGACATTGCTGCTTTAGTTGGCCTTTGGAGGGATATTCCACAAAATGGCTCTTTTACGTATCACTCCATACCTGTATTAGAGTCTTGTTGGCCATGACAATATTTACAGGGCTCACATTTTCTGCTATTGTGGTTGCTGTCATCTTAGCAATTGTATTCTTCTCAGGGCAGTGAACCAGCTAACTACACATCTTCTAGGTATCTATTTTGAGAGTGAATCACTTGTGCTGGTAGAAATGGGATTTATCTATAAAAATGGACAACTGAATTGTCACCTTCCCCTCAGGTGTTTTCCTAATTATAATTTGTACTATGCAGTGTCAGGAAATGGGAGCATAAAAAATCAGACTCTCTGTATTCCTGTGAAACAAACAGGATTATCATATCCTGGGAACACAGGAAAATTCCCAGGAATAGCTCAAAGATAGCAAACAGCCCCTTTTGAAGATGTGCCATTTGGGCCCATGTGGTAGAGACTGCCTTTAGCCTTATCTGAACTTTGACTAATGATGAGCCCAGTGACTTCTATCCCCAGAATAAGCTGGTGTTCTAGTACTGTCAGATTTGAAAAGACCTTTGTAAAGACATTTTCTGTTACCATAACCACACCAAACCTTATTTTCTGTGTAGTCAATAGAATTAAACAGAGGATACTGAGACAGACTTAACTGAAAATCAGGGTACCACTTTATCACAGGAAATGCTGGACTTTGAGCAGAAGATGGTCATGTGACTGAAAGATGCTGACCCTTA
This sequence comes from Mastomys coucha, assembly GCF_008632895.1. Taxonomy (NCBI): domain Eukaryota; kingdom Metazoa; phylum Chordata; class Mammalia; order Rodentia; family Muridae; genus Mastomys; species Mastomys coucha. The sequence continues at coordinate 104,100,964 of NW_022196903.1, forward strand.
TGACATGCCTAGATTTCACTACACTGTCTTGTTGGTCAACATTTTGTTTCTTACATAACTTTTTACTTAAAGTATAGGGAGACAGATCGACTAACTTTGTTAGCATTAACCACATAAGGAAAGTTACATTATCCTTGATTGACACAGACATGGATGTCTCAGAAAAGTATTTGAGGTATCTTTATTTCTGGTTTCTCTTTCTGTCTATTTCCATCTGCACTTCTTTTTCTTTCTCTACTGTTAATATCTTCATTTTCTATGGAAGTCTATTATTCTCTGTCACTAATCCCCCCCACACACACATGCACACACACTTTTTATTATGGCAAGTGAATTATCTGTGGGCATAAGGACAAATATTCTGAGTATCATTAGGCATTGTGCTAATTTAGTAAAGTGGTATTTGTAGGTCCTCCTCCAAGGTCCATGGCTTACTAGCCTTCACCATTGGTTAGGCTTCTGGTACCAGGTATCTTGTTGATTGGCTATTAAATCCAATTAAAGACCAGTTGGCTACTACTAAGATATGAACATTACTATTGCATTTTTATTAAATATTATGGTTATCATTTCACGATGGTGATTATTGTATTTCATGGGCATCATACCTGGATAGGACTGCTGTTTATTTCCACCTTTGAAAGCATACATGGAAACTTCTAGTAGTTATTGGCAACCTAACCTGCTGATAAATCTAAGCATGAGGATGGCTCAGCATTGGCCAGCAGCCAGTGTTGCAGCTCCTGATCACAGAGGCTTGGCAGATCTTGGGAAATCTCCCAGCAATGAGAGCTTACAGTTTTTCTTTTCTGTTTTCTTCCTGTCTTCTAACTCTCTTGAGTACAGGATTCTCTGCTTACTTCTCAACTTCTGCAAGCCCCCATATTCCTGCCCTGGTTACTCTCCTGCCTTCCTGTCTGTTGTTGCTATGGCTGCTGCTGCTCTTCCATCCCTAGTGCTGCCCACCAGTCTAGCAGCCTCTTCTGTAGCCATTTCTGCAGCACACTGTCTGCCCCTTTAACAGCTTGCTGTGCAGTGATTCTGATAGTCATCTCGCTGCTTCTCTCTCTCTCTCTCTCTGCTGCCACTGTTCTTTCACCATCTCTGTTGTTTCTTACTTCATCATACCAGATCAGGAATGAACAAGACAAGCCTATTATCAAGATGATTGTTGCCACAGCCAATGAGGCTTCATAGGAGAATGTCTGTCAGCCAATTCACAGATTAAGCTGAGCAGGCTGTTGCATAGAGCTGCATAAAGAATGTTTGCACCAACCACATCAAACCTCTTATGCAGGTAAAAGTTTTCATTTGTACCTATAGAGCTATTTTTACCAGCATGGATCAATTGGTGTGTACAGGGAACAGTCTGAGCAGATACAGGATCAAGCTAACTCCTGTGGATTCCCTCACCATTATAAAAGAGAATAGTAAGTGACAGTATGTATCTAATCCTATGCTGTCTGCAAGAGGCTTGCCAGTATGCTAACCTAGTCATAACAATAAATTAATAATTCAGCACATTGTTTTCCTTACACATGCTTTATGTTAAATTCCAGATGGCTGGTTGCAGTAGCAGTCTTATTTTCCTCCTGACTCATTGGTGTATGTGTGTGTACTCTTTGAAATGTGTGTATCTAGATTCTCATGGTTGAACATAGATGCATGTATTTGTGTATATGGAGACCCAAGGATGCTGGATCCATAGAACTGGATTTACTGGCACTTGTAAGCTGCCATGTGGGTTTTGGGAACTCAACCTGTGTCCTCTTCAAAAACAGTAAATGATATTAAGCACTAAATAATTTCTCCAAACATTCAATATGACTTTTAAATTCATCAAATGATGTAGATTAAATGATCTATCTTTTCAATATACAGAAGACTACAATGATAGAAAAAAAATACAGAGTTCAGTAACTTACTATAATATTTTCTTTACACAAAAGTTGGAAGTAAGTGATCTTTGCATTAATTATTTATTTCCTTATTTGACAGGGTCTGGCAACATAGATTTAAATGGCCTTATATTCGCCATCCCTTTAGGGATGTGGCAGGTTTTTAGGTGTGTACCAGCTCCATGGATGCATCTTAAACCTGAATGGTACTAACTCATTTTAAAAGAATCTTTAGGGTAAGGTTGAATTCTTCTGGTTACCACTTGCAGATGCTGACAGGAAAGAGCCTGGCACAATCAGGGTTATGCCATAATGCTCACTGCTTTCCCAGAATGTGTCCAGGGAAGTAGCAGCATGGTTCAGAGTCATTGCAAGGTATTCACACTCTCAGCACCATCTCTTTCTTGTAATTAGCATAGAGTTATTGGCAGGGAAGGATTACCTGTTAGCTTTGACTTCTTTGCCTTCCATGAAGTTATTTTGAAGATCTGTCTAGCCACTTCTCCTCCTTCTTCACCTGCTTAGAATTTCCTGGTCTGGGGCTACATCCATCCAACTCTTACCTGTCTTCTGTGACAGTGTCAATAGTTGGCTGCTTACTGATTTTAATTATTTTTGTAAATATTTTTCTTTCTTTACTTTTTGCATTACTTAAATTTTCCTACTGCATACAATGAAAAATGGTCCTATCCTCTGACATTTCTCCCCCAAAGCTCCCCCAAATTCCTTTCCTCAACATTTTCCACTCTAAAATTCATGATCTCTTTTTTATCATTATTATTGTTATCACCCACTAAAACCAATTAATACAGCCCAAACACTCATAGAAGTGAGTTATCTCCTTTGTGTTACCTTTTTCATTGAATATTTTCAATGCTTGAGAGATTAGTAAGATGCATGACAAAAGTTAGATTTTTCAAAAATCTCTCTTTGAAACTAGATTTGAATCAAGAGAAAACACTGGAGAATGACACTTAGGTACCAGCAATGTGTAGGAGATGAGACAGTGTCCTAGAATACCAGCTCTGCAGGGGTTATACTTGAGTCTTTCCCACATCTGCAGTATCACTTCCTGGAATATGTTCCTAGTCATTGTTGCCTCAGCAGGAGTGTGGATTCAGGGTGACACTAATAGTAAAATGGATGTGCCAAGAAGACAGAGCAGAAATACAAAGCATGGGTTCTTTAGAGACAGGGATGCTATCTGAACTATGGAATGTTAGTATATCTATCTTATAGGAAAACAATAGACAATGGATCTTTTTATTTCTACACCCAAACTAGTTCATAACACTGTTTAAGTTTTCAGAAAGAGACATTAGAAAGGAAAAGAACTAATATACCAAGGAACTAATAGCTTGACATAAGAAAAGGATGTGGTTTGGAAGTTGAGTGTAGATGATATAAACACTGGGAGTTAACTATTTCTTGCTATCTCTGTGACATTGTGAGTTTATATAAATTGTTTTTACCCTCTAAGCATCATTAAATTTTAAGAAGGTAAGGATCTGAGCCCATTAGCAGGAGTACCTCATCCTTGACCCTATGAGATGCTTTAATCTATTAGCAGGTTCTTTTTAACTTCAGGTCTAAAAGGCAAGGTCAAAAAGAGGACAGAGTTCCCAGGTTGAAGGAAGGCTTCTCTTTAGAAATAAACTGTATCACATAGATTTGTAGCTATTTTCCAAACTCTTCCCTGAAGCAAACTTGTTACAAACACACCAATCAAGCTGCCACAGAGATCATTCCCTGTCTCCCTCACTCTCAAAGGGGAGCAGTCAAGTAGAAATGCAATTACATTAAAAAAAAAGTTGCAATCATCTTAATTGGAAGATGATAAGGTGACAGAAGATATGATAGCAAAAGTTTAGACTGCAGGATCTGAGGAAGGAGATGGGAAATATGAAAGATTCTACAACAAATCAATATCCCTGAATAGGAGAGTCTACATTCAATAGCTACATTAGCTTGAAATTTTACAGCAGAACTTTGTGCTCTCTTACCTCTTTCTCCATCTTTCTCCTCTCCCTCTCTGTTTTCTCTCTCTTTCTCTTTCTCTTTCTCTCTCTCTCTCTCTCTCTCTCTCTCTCTCTCTCTCTCTCTCTCTCTCTCTCTCTCTCTCTTCCTGTTGCTCTGTATTTGTTTCCTCATCTCTCTGTCTAACTCTTCTTTTGCTGTATTTCTGTCTCTACAGCTCTGACTGTCTCTCAGTCTCCTTGTCTCCATGTCTCTGTTTGTCTGTATGTCTGTCTCTGTTTCTCCCTCCCCCCCCACATCTCTTGCTCTTTCATACATATACACACTTACATAACACACAAAAATATGATCAAAACTGTTAGTCCTAGATGGATTTAGCCCATATTATATATTTCTATGGCTAAGACCTTGCTTTGCCAAATGTTTTACAATTTGTATTTTGTACCCTTTCTTCCTTCTCTATGCTTATCTTCTCACCTAGTGACTAAGAAGGAAGGCAAAGAGAGAAATAGCTAGACTCACGCTAAGCGTTGTTTCATTCATCAGCGCTCGTGATTTGCAGATGGCAAAGATCTTTCCATCAAAATGAGAAAATTCTCTATTGCCAGCAGCAGCTGGAAGTGGCCTACTTCAGGCCTGCAAGGAAATAGAGAGCACCCTTTGCTGCAGACCAAGTGGAACAATCAGTGATTCTTTCTGTAATTGAATCCTTGTTGAGAAATCCCTGTAGCTAATGGAGATGCTTCTTAGGGAGTTATTACATCAGATGTATTTGGGATTTAGTAGCTCTTGAGCTCTATGTTCTTCCAGGAGTGTAGTAATATATGTTTGATAGATTATGTTAATTTATTAGGAAGAGTAGTTATCATAACATAAGAATCTAAATGAAATTAGATGAGACTTTTTTCGATTATGTTGCCACATAATCTACTCTGGATGTTAATTAAATGGAATCATACATTCTACTCTTAAACTAGACACATTTGTGGAATTTCTTCAAACACATCTCAGGTCTGCAATGCTCTTCCTATTCATTTTTGCCTTTTATCTTTAGTTGGAGGTATATGTTGTTTGTTCTGTGACTGATGGAAATCTACCTTCTTTCTCAAGATCAGCTTCATAATACATGGCTCCTGTATCTTATACAAACTCTCAACACTCAATACATATTTGAGTCTCAGTGACCCTCTGTTAAGGACAATTCTGTCAAGGACAATGTTTCCTACTGAGGTGTTTCTGAAGAATAGCAACCAGTAAATGAATATAAGTATTTGTGGAAAGCAGAGATTGAGTCACATATTACTATGAATGCTGTTTTCTATCCCCCATCCAGCACCGGACAGCTCTTGTGGTATTACTGGTGCATTATTTATGCCCTAGGAGCCAATGGACTTTTCTAGATCTTACAATTACTATGCTGTGATATTTGAAGTTTAAACCAAAATTTGCCACCACAGTGATGCAATATCATATTATGGGGACTAAGTAACAAGGGATTATTTTCCACAGAATCTTATGACTTATCATTCTTGTATTAACAGGCAAGAAATTTTGTTTGTCTATGAGCACTTCAGAGTGAAAAGTGGATCAATAAGAAAGCAATTTATTTTCATAAGGGAGGAATTAGTGAATTAGTATCTCCAACAAGCAAGCCATCTTTAAAAAATGCTAATATAAGAGTTAATGCATATGTGCCTTTCTCTTCTGTATTGTGAGTACCTCTTATCTTATTTGAAATAAATCAACTTGACCATGGTTCTTTTGAACCCCAAAGTTCCATGCTATTGGATAACATTTTTGTGAAATGCACTTTGTTACCTCTTTCTTTCCTTCCTTTCTTCTTTCTTTTTTTCTTTTTCTTTCTTTCTTTCTTTCTTTCCTTCTTTCTTTCTTTTTTGATAACTGGAATTCACACACATCATTCCATGAAGTATGCTATAATCTTGACTTAAGTATAACAATCTTTTTTCAAACATAATGGATCAAGAATTTGTCTTTAAACTAGAACAAACTCAGAGAGCTGGTGTTAGTCCTCAGGAAAACATTTGAGTTTATTCCATTCTCTTTTGAAATAGCATCTCTTCATTTTAAAACATCCCTGGATGTATCCCAGTGCAGTGCTGTAGTCATTCCTCTGACTGACCAGATGACAAAGGGGAGTTAAAAAACACATGAAGCTGAGAGTTGGGAAGTAATAATAGAAGAAAGTAAAATGTAAGACACTAATACAGTTTCTTTTTCATGTACAGTTTGTGCCATGATTAAAATTGTGCAATTGTTCTGGTTTGTGATCCTCAGCCTGGTGATTTCGAAGTGAGATCATGTTGCACACTCATATTCTCTGATACTCTACCCACAATGGAGTATTTGCATTTTCCACTGATTGCTTTCCCAACTCCTTAGTGTATGAGACTCAAACCAGGCAAGGATGTGCATGTCTTCTACTACTGCTCTGTTTCCTCAGTCCCTAGACACATTTCACTTATGATAACTGGTGGACATGCCGCTAGCATCTTGAAGGTCCAGGCTAGGGAATACCCTACTTTACAGTTGAGACCATAGGAATAGAATGGAGATTAAGGAACCCTGATTATTTGACATTGGCATTACTAGTGACAGTCGTAGTATTCAATATTCAGTGTCTAGTGCAAAAGATTTCTATTCAGGTCTTGAAAGCTGAAAGGGATGAAGGTTATCATCATGGCTAATATAAAAAGCATAAAAATAAACTATTGCTTCAAATTGGTTTTGTTTCTTTGTATTATGGTTGTCTAAGGACAAATAGAAATTCTGTTTTCAAGATATAATTTCTTCCTTGTCTTGACTTTTCTCTAGAATGCCCATAATGTTGGTAGTACAACACTGGAAAGAAAAGGACCTCTAGACACTCATACGGAGTCCTGGGTGAGCTGTAGACATGCTATAACATGCAGAAGTCCTTAGAGAATCCATTTTACTCCAGAGAGAGCCTTTACAGAAAGTCAACCATATAACCTATCTCAACAAGTAACACAGTGGGGTGTGTGAGTGGAGGTGTATAATTTCTACTTTGTAGCATTTTTACCTAGGATGAATCTTGGGATCATTTAGTTGACCTTTTTGTAGATATTAAATGGTCCTGGTAGTATGTTTAGCTTGATAGAACCACAGCTACTATTGCTGATATTTACCTCCCATTCATATTTCTATGGACTTAGAAAACCATGAAAGGAACAATTATCATACTTCTAAACCTGTACTGTAGACCAGCATGATTTGCAGCCCCTACCTCAGCAAAATTTCTTGGGCCTCACAAGAAAAAACCACCCACTAAGAAAATAGTGAAGCTCATTGATGATTTAAAATTAAAGAAATAAACATTGAGTGGAAAAGGAGTTGGGAAATCTGGTAATGATATCTATCATGAGTGAAGTTGTGTAAAATTAGAGTTAAAACTAAATGAAAAGTTGTAGTCATCTTTCAGTGGTTGGGCATAAAAACTGCTAAAACTCGGGATGGTTGCCTGGCTATCCTAATATGTGAAAAGATGGTATCTGTGAGGGATATAATTATAAAATGAAAGGAGTGATGCTTCAAGGAATAAGCCTGAAAGGATTATTCAACCATTTTCTCTTTTGGGGGGATCCATATCAATAAAGCTTAATAAGAAGGAAGAGCAAAATTACTGCTGACTGTGAACTTAATAATGCCCCACTGGGAGTTCATTAATATCTCTACAGGTACACTGGAGCATTATCTTAATTGCACATGATACTTCCAAAAATTGCCTTTTACAACGTTTGTGAAAATTGCCCTCTGGAACAAGTATTCTTACATTTTCTATTGCTTACCCTGGCTATGAGTCCCCAGGAACAAAGGATCCTTATTCAAATATCCAGAAAAAAAAAGATGTTCCCCAGGTAACTGACCTTGTCAAAGGTACTACCCTTATTATGTTCAGAGGAAGGGATATACTGTCAGAGAAGAAAGTTCAATGTGCAGGAAACAAAATCCAAAACTGCTTCTCTCTATTACATTTTGTATAAATGTTACTGTAATTTCCTTGATTATAAATACTTTGTAGTGTGTTTTGGTAAAAAAAAAAAAAAAGTTTGTGCTTGGGTAATGGTGACTATTCCGATTTTCAAACTGTGTACTAATGTAATCAGAAGCACATCTGGACACAAAACTTGAGCTATTTTAACAGATGTTGAACATAAGATAATGTCTGTCGGGGCATGTTTCCAAGCTGAGATAAGTTTCCTAATAGTTGTTGATTTTGTAGAAATTATGGGATAGAATTACATTAGAAAGGGCTCAGTGTTATCAACAGTTACAAAATGGAACTGTGTTAGACTCCTATAATATTTAATTTTGTAAATTTTATGTGTGACAGTTATTTCTCTAGAATGCAAAATGTATTCCATCCTTGATTTCTTTCGAATTTTGACTTCAGTCTAACAATGTTAACATAAAGTAAAGACATTTAGGTAGAACTGGGGACCCAAGATGCCAAATACCATATTTTCTGTTTGTGTCTGATAACCTTGTTTTTTAGGTGCTAAGAAGAAAGCAGGACAGGCAAAAATGTCAGGGCCCTGTCCCAATAGTTAGATACCTAGTGAGGCTGTGAGAATTATAGAGTCAGAGACTTGGGCTGTTAACTATTGGCAATTTAACTTTTTCTTTCTATTCTAGCCCAAAGTTGATGGCCTCTGGCAATTTTACTCCTGCTGATAGCATGAGGAGATTAAAGGGAAATCAGTTTAAATACTGGAGTTCTTTACTCATTGACTTAGGCTTCTCCCTGGCCAAGTGAGAGTCTTGGATTTGCTTAACTCTTAGTGAGCCAGAAAGAAAAGAAAAAAAAAAAGGAAGAAAGAACGAAAGAAAGATAGGTACACACAGAGACACATGCACAATGGATGAAGCAGAGAAGGACTAAAGCAATATTTTATTTTTGTTTTTAGTTTTTATACCTTCTCAGGATAATTAATCACATGGGTTTCTAAGCTCTTTTATATTCCAAATGTTCACAGTAAGTTTAAGGCAAGAGTTCATGTCATAGGTCAGTAAGGTTTAAGGAATGCCAGCAGAATTGGTTACATGGCTCTTCATCAAACTAGTACCTTACTAAACATTCCTTATCTGTTACTAGCTCCATAAGTTCATTAGAAATTTAAAGTGATAATTTTTATGTCATAAGTTAATATAGTTTTGTCAAGAGACAGATCAACTGATCTGTCTTGTGTCTTATTATTTTGAAGTTTTGTACAGATGTACTTGTCTATCATGTAGTTGCTGTCCCTGTACCCACAATACATTACCTACAGGGTGCTTGAGAATATTTGTATCAATTTAGGAGTTCTATAAAATCATGACCAAGAATTATGAAATCATCAGTTTGTATACACAACTTTGCTATACAAAGGTACATTTTCATATTGATTTACAGATCTGCTTAATATGGTGGGATAATGCCCAGGAATCATAAATATATAATAGTGGCAGGAAAGGTGTATCAACAGCAACAAGCAATCCTGGGATGAAGTCTCTGAGGGTCTTGAATCTCAGAACACACCCATCAGAGCCATGCAAAATGGTGGGTCATCTCCAGAAAACTTACTTTCTAGGCATAACCTTTTCTAGATAGCTTCTAACAGTAAACCCATCTAAAAACAGAACCAGTAAAACATTAGACTGAAGGGAGATAGGGGAAACAGGCACGCACCAAAGCACATGTTTGCTCTTCATATGTAAGACAAAGACTTGAGTGGAAGCCAGAGCAAGGAGGCTATTAAATAGTTCACTTCATCTCTTTGCCCCTTAACTTAATTCACCAGCCAGTTTTCTTTCTTTTATATTCTGATGAGAAGGAAAAAAGTATCTCAAGGTAAGTCTCCATGATGAAGAGAGATAAGTAGTTTTTCCTAGTCCTTGTCACTGGCCATCACTTGCCTGCCCTTGGGAGAGAAGTAACTCCTGGGGCTTTGCAACCCACTGGCCACAGGAACCATGCGCGTGAGGAACATACCAATGGATTGTTCTCTCAGCATTTTTCTGTCAATTTATTATCTGTCTAATTCATTCAAGAAAGACTGACTCTGTTCCAATTCTCTCTCTCCCAGTAGAATTCTGTCCAGTTATAAATGGATGATACACAGGGGCTTGCCCTCCATGAGGTTAAGTACTCTGAAGAAAGAGGGAGAATAATAAATAGATTGTAATGCACATGATTGTTTAATTAGAATTGTGAAACTTGATTCCATAAAACAAAATAGTTCCAGGGATTAAAAAAAAATCACCAATTAACCTTCCAATAAGTTACTGTTCCCCAGCCCAAATAATAGAACTTGGGCACGAATTTAATGTACCTCCCAATGGTGATATGACACATGACACTAATTGGAATTCCTTTACCTTTACATTATTATTCAATATCAAAATAATTCAAGTTCTCCAGTCACTTATATTTGTAAGCTATGAGTACTAGTGTTTTGAAAGTGCTCACTAATGCATATATTTTGTGTTATTTCAGTGTTCAAGTTTAGGACTGGAGAAATAGTTTACAATGTATATATCCGGCTTCCTGCAAAAGACAGAAGTTTAGTTCTTAGACCACGCATGGTTACTGACAAATTTTCTTAACTCCAAAACCTGAGTTTTCAGGATCTGACAACCACTGTGGGCACCAAGCACCCACATGATACATATATATGAGCACACACATACACACACACACACACACACACACACACACACACACACAATCATACATGTGTGTAGGCAAAACACTATTGAAAGTAAATAAGAGAAGTAATTTCCCATATGACTAAGGATGTTGAACATTTCTTTAGGTACTTCTTGACCCCTCAGTATTCCTCAGTTTAACAGTCTTTGTTTAGCTCTGTATCCCATTTTTAATAGGGTTATTTGATTATCTGGAGTCTAATTTCTTGAGTTCTTTGTATATATTGAATTTTAGCCCTCCATCGGATGTAGGATTGGTAAAGAACTTCTCAAAATCTGTTGGTTGCTGTTTTGTCCTATTGGCAGTGTTCTTTGCCTTACAGAAGCTTTGCAATTTTATGAGGTCGCATTTGCCATTCTTGATCTTAAATCATAAGCCATTGGTGTTCTGTTCAGGAAAATTTCCCTATTACTTTCAGTGTATCTGGCTTTATGTGGAGGTCCTTAATCCACCTGGACAAGAGATGTGTACAAGGAGATAAGAATGGGTCAATTTGCATTCTTCTACATGCTGACCTCCAGTTGAACCAGCACCATTTGTTAAAAAAATGTTGTCTTTTTTCCAGTGGATGGTTTTAGCTCCTTTGTCAAAGATCAAGTGACCATAGGTATGTAGGTTTATTTTTGGGTCTTTAATTCTATTCCATTGATCTTCCTGCCTGTCTCTGTACCAATACCATACAATTTTTATCACTATTGCCCTATAATACAGCTTAACAACACTGAGATCCCACCTCACACTAGTCAGAATGGCTAACACCAAAAACTCAGGTGACAGCAGATGCTGATGAGGATGTGGAAAAATAGGAACACTCCTCCATTGCTTGTGAGATTAAAAGCTGGTACAACCACTCTGGAAATCAGTCTGGCAGTTCCTCAGCAAAGTGGACATAGTATTACCTGAGGACCCAGCTATACCACTCCTGGGCATATACCCAAAAGATGCTCCAAGATATAACAAGGACACATGCTCCTCTATGTTCATAGCCGCCTTTTTTTTTTAATAATAGCCAGAAGCTGGAAAGAAACCAGATGTCCTCAACAGAGGAATGTGGAACATCTACACAATGGAGTACTACTCAGCTATTAAAAACAATGACTTCATGAAATAAACAGACAAATGGATGGAACTAGAAAATAGCAACATGAGTGAGGTAACCCGGTCACAAAAGAACACACATGGTATGCACTCACTGATAAGTTACTATTAGCCCGATATCTCAAAATACCCAAGATAAAATTCACAACCCACATGAAGCTCAAGAAGAAGGAAGACCAAAGTGTGAGTGCTTCAGTCCTTCTTAGAAACAGGAAGAAAATACTCACGAGAACAAATACCGAGACAAAGTATGGAGTAGAGACTGAAGGAAAGACCATCCAGAGACTGCCATACCTGGCAATCCATCCCATATCCAGTCACCAAACCCAGACACTATTGTGTATGGCCAGAAGTCCATGCTGACAGGAGACTGATATAGTTATCTCCTGAGAGGATCTCCTAGTGCCTGACAAATATATAGGCAAATGCTGGCAGTCAACCTTTGGACTGATCACGGAGTCCCCAGTGGAGGAGTTAGAGAAAGAACTGAAGGAGCTGTAGGGGTTTGCAACCCCACAGGAAGAACAACAGTGTTGACCAATGAGACTCCCCCAGAGCTCCCAAGGTCTAAACCACCAACCAAGGAGTATATGTGGAGGGACCCATAGCTCCAGCCAAATATGTAACAGAGAATGGCTTTGTTGGGCACCAAGGAGAGAAGAGGCCCTTGTCCTGTGAAGGCTTGATGCCCCAGTGTAGGTGAACACAAAGGCGGGTATGCAGGAGTAGGTGGGTGGGTAGGTGGGTGGGTGGCAGAACACCCTCATAGAAGCAGGGAGAGAGGGGGATGGGATAGGGAGTTTTGGTGGGGGTGGGGGTTAACCGGGAAAGAGGATAATATTTGAAATATAAATAAAGAAAACATCCAATTAAAAAATAAAAGGAACATCAAATAATTTTAAAAGAAAAGAAAAGAAAACAAAATAGGAGCAGACATATGGCTCAGCAATTAGGAGCACATACATTCCTTTCAAAAGATCTGAGTTCATTTTTCAAGCACCCATGTAAGGTAGCTCAGAACCACCTATAACGTCAGTTCCAGGGTATCGGATAACCTCTTGAGGACTCACTGGACACCTGTACACTGAAATGATTATTTCCACACACAGTCAAACACATTTATGTATAATTTTCCAACAAAGGATTAAGAAAAAGAAAGCAATAAATTATAATGTAACTTGCTTTCATGGAACTCTGAGGAAAAAAAACTTGAAAACTATTCAAATTAATAATAGTTTTAAGAAAGATACAAGCAAATAAGAAAAATTAATATACTCAAGCAGGATAGATTAGTATGTTAATATTACCTCATATGTGCTACAATGAAAATAAAAATGATTTTGAAAGTAAGTTAATAAGCAATGTGCAAAGCCTACATAGAGACAATTATATGATTTTCCTAAGAGTAAATAATGGAAGTGAATAAACACCTTACAATATATTCTTATTATTCTTTGAAAGTTCAAATCGGCATATAAATTTTAAATTAAATCTAACATATCATCATCCTATCATCTCCCACTTCCCTCCTCCACATCCCTATCTCACCTCAACTTTATGTTTATTTTTATAGTACACTAACTTCAGTATTTGTTGTACATTACTTATGTCTGTTTTACCATAGTTGGGCTTATCTTTATCTAGTTGAGCTTGATTGACCTCCTAGTGGTCATAGCCTTAAAACTGATTTTCTCTCAAAAGTCATCAATTGTGAATAGCTCTACAGCTAGGGGTAGGGACTTTTAAGTTCTTTCTTCTTCCATATTGGGATGTTGACTGTTTTGATCTCATGAAAGTCTGTGCAGACAACAAAAGTTCATGAGTGTAGGTATCCTGCCATGTCTAAAAGGCACCATTTGGGTTTGGTTGTCCGTGACCATTAGTCTTAATAACTTCCTCATCTTCTACAATAATCCATGTGTTTTAACAGAATGCACATAATGTTTATAAGAAGGTTCCTTTTATGTCTGAGCACCCACTGGACACTTGTTATCTTCAATTTGATCATTTGTGAGTTTATACAAAAAAAATCTTCTCTGATGAGTTGTGAGAGCTACCAGAATCTATGCATATAAAGATACGAATTTAGAATGCACTCTGATACTATGCTTCCTTAATAACATATTAAAATTCCTAAAATAAAAGTAGTAAGTCACCCCTCCTCCATAGTCTGTGGACTCATGAATAATGGCCTTGTATCCAGATGTACAAAGCACAAGCTTCCACAGAAAATAAATGTCTACCTCTTTTAATATCCTTGACCCTGTTGCATCCATGGGCACTTCTTGCTACATCAGTCCTTGCTGTAACTCACAGTAGCTGAGTCAGACTCTTGATGACTTCATTCCCTTAACAGCCTGACTAGTGCCTTCTTGCATTCTGAAACTTAGGCCTCAGTTAATGATTTGAGTTAGGACCAACTTGATTTTTCTATGTGCTTGAACAAAGTGTGTAACGTTCATTGTAAGGGTCTTAGCATTAGGTTTGTGTGGGCCAATGAAAGCAATGACAATAGGCTACATTGTTTAGGAGATTTTGAGACATGTCTAATATCTCAAGAGGAGTGTCTTAGTTACTTTTCTATTGCCATGACCAAAAGAATGTTAAACAAGTAAATGAAAACCCTGAAAACCAAAAACAAGAGTATTAACAACAACAACAACAACAACAATACCACCACCACCAACAACAACAGAGAAGAACGTGTTTTTGAATGGGGGCTTACAGCTTCAGAGGATGAGTCCATAACCAGCATTGCAGGCAAGTTTGGCAATGTTTCTCTAGCAGTAGCAGAAAGCTCCCATCTGACCCACATGCATATAGCAGAAAAGGAGAGCTAACTGAGAATGACATGGGGTTTTAAAACCTTAAGGTCAACCTATTCCTAGTGACATATTTCCTCCAATAATACAACACCTTCTAATCCTCTCCAAAGAGTTACATCAACTGGAGATCAAGTATTCAATTATATGAACTTATGGAGGCCATACTCATTCAAATAACCACTTGAAGGTATCCCTTTATTTGTCAACTAATGGCCTCTGAGAGGAACATTATATCTTGTTTAGGGTAACTCCAGTTCAACTATTTTATATGAAAAATATATTTAATGAATTTGAATTAAACTAACAATTTTTAATTTTCCACAAGTGAAGACACAGTGTTGTAGAAACTAAGTTCTATAGTAATATATTGCTATAATACAATTCTCATTAAATCTTAATGAATACTTTGGTAAATTTTTTTAAAAGTTCTTCTAAAGTTCATATCCAAAACTAAACAGATGTGATTATGCAGGGTATTTTCTAAATCAGTTTAAAGAAGGAACACACAAGAATTAATACAGTTTTAACACACTCCAAGCCCATAAAAGCTAACATATTTAAGAGTTGACCCAAGACTTTAAAGATAAAAATATGATGTATAAGTCATATCCAGATATCAAATGATCACTTCAGAATTTAATATATATGGATCAGTGAAATGGCTCACAGGAATGGGCCTTGACACTCAAGCCTACTGATCTGAATTCAATCCCCAGAGCTTATGTAAAGGTGGAAGCAGACTACATGCTTCACACAGTTCACTTCTGATCTTCACATATGTGCTCTGGCATGTGTGCCCATCCCTCCTGACCAATAGTAATAAATTAAAAAGAAGAATTTAATATATGAGAAGAAAGAGTCTTCCCTGCAAGCAAACCATGATTAACTGTTTAATGAGAGGTATTACGGCAGCAAGTGAACCATGTGAGAGCTTGTTCTACACCATTGATCAACCTGAAATAACATGAAGAGATTTCACCAAACACTGTGAATATTCTGTCACTTTGAAGGCACAACCTTGAACATTTCTAGTGAAACCTGTTAGATGAGCACAATGATCCACTCAACTCTGAGGACTTGATATTGGATTTGAATGATAGTGAAGATTTAAGTATTTAGCAATATGTGGGGAGGCTAAATATACAAAGAATTATGACAAGTCGCACATACAGAAATAAAAGAGAAAAAGAGAGAGAAGGGTGGAGAGGAAAATGCAAGGTAAGGGAGAATAAAATTAAATTCATATTTTTATTATATATGTATATATTCAAATGCAAAGACAAACATACTAAAGATATTTAAGAACACATTACTAGGTAGCCATGGATTAAATGTACCTGGTGGTTTTAGGTGTAATTCTTTGCACATTTAATCAGTGATGTATCATTGATTTACTAAGATAAACCAAAAATGTATCTCAAATTTCATTCCATGCAAAGTAGGTGATGGTAGTTTCTTATTCTATTTTATACTTATCATTAACTAAATTATTCTTCAGTGATAGGCACATTTTTATCAGGAGAAAAGGATAAATAATACAGTAAGAGGCATTTTTAATTCTGCGATTAAACATTAAAAGTAGTCTCAGAACAATGACTTCATAAACCTGAAAATCCCCTGGAAAGCAAGAAGCTGAGCATGCCTCATCACTGTGTAAATATGCAGGACCACGTACCACAGGTTATAGGAATTCCTCTGTCCTCTCATCTCTATTACCAGGAGGGTTATCTCTATGCAATGCATTTTGATCTCAAATGTGAAATCCATTGATCTGTAATTCCCTATCCCAGGATCATTATATGTCTGCTGTTGACATAAGTAAAATAGTGAAGAGCAGGTGTTTATGGGCCTGAAATTGAAACTTGGGTCCTGATCCAAAGGCTATTTCCTATGTACCTGAAATGAATGGACTTAAGAAAGCAATAGTTTTAAAAAGACAGGTGACAATGAGGAAAGGAGTCTTTTTTACCAAGATTTTCATAACTGTAATTGGTGAATAATTTAGAGAATGCTTTTCCATTGTGATACTTTATAATTGTGATGTTTTTCAGCATTTACATAAGTGAAAAGTTGATAGTAGACTGGGTCTATCTTTACTAACACTCTTTCAGAAATGGGAAGGAATGAGGGCAGTGAGCAACAACAGCTGTGCATCGTCATAAGACATACATTTTATCAAATCAAAGTTAATGGAAATATCTTAATCTTCTTGCCTTCTTTTTAGGAAAATTCTGTCACGTCCAACTTCCTCCACCCCCTGTTTCTCCTGGAAGTTCTATAAATGAATATTTTTCTTTCCTCAGTAGTTAGTTTTCAAACTATAAGCACATACAGAGCCCAGATTGTTAAGGTGTTTGTATGAGCACCCGCAATGTGTTCAAACAGTTTGTTTGAACAGTTGTTTCAGAATGTGCTGTACACTGACTCTCAGTGATGACATAGTCATTGCTAGGGGCAGAAATCCACTTATACTCTGATCATCTACTGGTCTTGCCTTTTATGCTTATTACTAAATATTTTAGTAAAATTTTGTAAATTTTCATAATTAAGAGTTCAGTTATTTTCACAGCACATTTTCAGGCTTGAGTAGGAATATTAATTCTATAGCTATGCATTCTGTGGTCATGGTTGAATTCTGTAGCTCAGTGCCTACTATTTGTATAAAATAAGCTAATAAAAATATAATACCACACAGTAATAATCTAGTATATTATAGTGTAGAACCCTTCCCAGTGGCTCGATGAGGAATTGCCTATTAATCTATTAGAGCATTGTGTATATATTATAATGAGTTTAACATACAAAAGTTGTTGTTTCTAAGGCTGTCATCACTGAATATATGCAAAACTGTTAACTTGCATTAGGACACAGAGGAGAAAGCTAACCTATGCTATAGAAAATTTGGGAAATTATATATTCCTACTTCTGGATACTTTAATAGTATCCTCTGATACAAATCCACTTTGGAGAGTAAAGTTTTATTTGGAACTAGTGCTCTGGAGGGGATTAGAATCTATCATGCTGGAAAGTCCAAGAGGCCAGGTAGGCAGTCAGGGGAAGAAAGACCATGTAAGTCCAGGTTATAAAACTTCAAATCCCACCTCCACTGATGCAGTTCTTCCACAAGGATCAATGCCCTAAACATTCCAGAACCTTTCCAAACTGTGGCACTGACTGGAGACTAAGTACTAAAAAAATGCTTGAACCTGTGTAAGATATTTCACACTCAGACCAATACAGAAAGTCAAATGTGGAGAACAGACAGCCCTAGTTAGGGAGATACCTTATTCTATCTTTTCATAATCATTCCTGAGGGTATGAAATGCTCACCCTATCCTGGTATTATGTTGAACAGTGCGCATGCCTGCCTTGTGAGAGCAGTTGATGCAACGAAATCATTGAGGTGCAGGTATTAGTTAACAAATGACTCAAGCTCTGATCCCAGTACTTGATACTCCAAGTTTATTCCACTGTACTCCCAGTGCCTCTTGAAAGAGCTATTACTCAATTACTGAGGTGAAGACCTCAGCAGAAGACTCTGAGGTTTCCTAACACTGGTTTGTGCTTTCAATTTGGAGCAGAGAGCCTTCTTGCCATTGGCTAAGGTGCAGCCCTGCAGCATGAGTAGGGAAACAGAGAACATCTGACTTCTTTCTGGCTGTATAAGGCTACTGTATAATTTAAAAGGTTGGTGGAGTACTGATCTTTATAATAGTAATAATTATGCTTCAACACAAGAAAATAACATGGAAAATCAACAACAACCAAATCAAATAAAGTTTTCTGGACTCTGAAAGTCAAAGTGACTTTCAAAGTGTCAAAATAGATGGACTATTGGCTCAATTAATGCAAAGATCAAAAATTATATCTGAGAAAATAACAAGATAAAGAAATTTTCAAACAAAACCTTTTAACTACCTAATTATTGCACATAACTACTTGTACTAATGATCATAGGTTATTTCTAGAAATTACTACCTTCCAGAAATCAGAGAGAGAACAAGTTGGGTGGAGTACACTGTAGAGGTTCATTAACACAGGGATCTGGATGTCAGGTCTCAAGCCATGCTTGTAATCAGTAGTGCCATTGTAGTTTCCTTAGGGTGTTTGAAACTGTGTAAGTGTGTGTGTGTGTGTGTGTGTGTGTGTGTGTGTGTGTGTATTATGTATATGTAGTTGTCATATAATATAATATAATATAATATAATATAATATAATATAAATGTGCAGGTCATCAATTTCATTTATCTTACTATCAATTCTTCAAAATCACTCAAGTAACTAAATTTCAAGTAATCCCAAAACATTCAATCCTCACCAGGAAGTTAATTTGATACTTCCCTTCCTCTATGGTTCTCTACTTTGGTCTTCATAGGTATAAGCTCTAGAGCTCCTTAAAACAACTAAATAGATTAATCTCATCTAAAAGTAACATATATCATGCTAATAAGGAAATGAGGGAATCCTTAGTGCTTGTGCACTGCACACAACAGGACTGAAAGCTGTCCTCCAGCACCTAAAGAGCATGTGTGAAGCTTTAGAGAAGACCTTCTAACGTGTAAGAACCTCTGAAGCAGTGATTCTCAACCTTCCTAATGCTGTGGCCCTTTAGTACAATTCCTCCTGTTGTGGTGACCTCCAGCCATAAAAAAATATTTTGCTGCTATTTCATAACTGTAACTTTGCTACTCTTATGAATTATAATGCAAATATGTGATATTCAGAATATCTGATATGTGACCCAGAAAGTCATGACCCACAAGCTGAGAAGGCTTATACTGGGGACACCCCCTTTATCTGGGCTAAGTGTGCTACTGAGCACCCTTATATCAAGGTGGCCATTGGCAAATGAATTACTACATGGAACTCAACTGATGTGTCCTTGCAGGTCCTCAGGTCTCTTTGCTAACAATTCATGATGTCCATGAGGAACCATAACCTCTGTTGACTACTCTGGTCTGTAGATACAGGCAGTTGGGCTGCATTGGTTTTATATGAGTTACAATATTTGCTGGATTGGTTACAAAATTTCCACGTTTAACTAACCATGATGTTTACAATAGCCTTCCTTGCTATACCCATTCCCATTTCTTAAGGAGAGAAAATAGAAGATGACACAAAAGAAAATGCCCCTTTCTGTATGCATGTAGGATGGTTGCTGGGCAGAAAGTTCATCCTGTGTGCTGCTCCAGCCCTGTCTTTTGAGTGGCTAATCCTACCTGGGACTTTTTTCCACCCTCCTGATGTGCTCTCACATGGTGTTTTCTTGTCATTTCAGATCCCTCAAATTAGTTATGCATCCACCGCTCCTGAACTCAGTGATGACCGTCGCTATGACTTCTTCTCTCGAGTGGTCCCACCTGATTCCTTCCAAGCCCAGGCCATGGTAGACATTGTAAAGGCCTTGGGCTGGAATTATGTATCTACTCTTGCATCTGAAGGAAGCTATGGAGAGAAAGGTGTGGAGTCCTTCACACAAATTTCCAAAGAAGCAGGTAGGAAGTGATTGTATTTTCAATCTTACCTTTTTAAACAACAACAACAACAACAAAAACCTGTGTCTTGCAGAGTTTTCTTGAGATAACATTAAGTGAATAGTAAACATAATCACCATCATGCCTTGATCTTACATTCTCTATGTCCTGTGACATTATCTTTAGGTTTTCATCTACAACATGTTACTTTGGGGGAGATTTCTAAAGGTGTAAAATGACTGCTTCTTGGTACCAACAGATAAATAGAATGAACACTACAATGGGTACCTAGTTTCTGGCTAAGAGATGGAGAGTAGAACATTAATTGGATCATAGATAATGAGAAACTGTGACTGCTTTTGTCCATCCATAATGTTTTTCTTCTTGGTACCTCACTTAATTGGGAAGAACTGTTTAGAATTATATGAACATCACCATAGTCCACCCTGATTTTGTCTTTTTGTTTGTTTTGTTTTGTTTTTCCTTAATTTATTTGTTCACTTTACATCTTGATCACAGACCCCTTTCTCCTTTCTGCCACTTGAGGCCAGACTATGGGATCCAGCTAGGGGAAAGGGATCCAAAGGGAGAATCATTGGACTGAAGTCAGGTATTCCTATGGAAGAGTTAGGAGAATCTCATTTTTTTTTTTTAATTCACAGCATTAGCACATGGTCTGATTTTAAGGGTCACCAGCAGTCTGTGTCTTTCTTTCCTTTTGCCATCTGACTGAGATAGATACTTCTGTTTATAAATATCCTTGACTGACACTTATAAATCACATCACGTATCATCTTAAATATTGTTTCCAGGTTCAAGCAGATATGCAAACCTCCCATTGTTATGTTGACTTTGCCTGGTGTTTCTAGCTCTGATCACATTCCCAAGACTATTACTGGAGAACATGTGTCTCTTGTTCACTGCTGCAGCTCTAACTGCTTTGGTCCTAAGAAGGAAAATGTCCAGTATAATTCAATTAGAAATCTTCTGATCTGTCAGGAAATTTTAACTCTGTCCTTATGGCCAGCTGTAATATATAGAACTCATTAACAGCAGGTTTCATGACTCCCCAAAGAGATACCTAATCATTGTAATGATTGTTTTTATTCCCTTCTCTGTCTCTTCCAGTCTTGCTTTGATCAAACTTTAGTTGACATAAAGAAATGTTTCATCTATCTGGCTGAAGATAAGTAAATTAGGCAAGGTAAAGAGAAATTACATGTAAATGAGTAGCTCAGAAATAAAGCCTGGCCACCATCTTGAAATATTTAATTGCTACAAAAAAAATCCCAAATTTAACACTGAACTTTGTATTGCATAAAGCATAGAAAATGCTCATCAATTTCCCATAAATTCTTAGCATTTTTATGGTAACCCTTATGTTGAATATTTAGGAAAATAAGCTTTTCTTGTTTTGGAATCAAGATAAATGTTCTGTAGACAGGTTTCAGTGAGAAAATTATATGGTTGCTATTCCTGGTGTCTTTGGTTGAATTTACAAGATATGACATTAGAGTTTGTTATGTAACGCAGAAAGGAATGACCTTTGTAATATTGTATGCATGTTAAAGATTATGCATTTATCTAACCACGTATTGAGATGCTCAGCTCAGAAACAAGGCCTTGTTAGGAACAGACATTTAAAAGGAAATCTTTTAACCTGAGACTATACTCCCAGGGGATGAGAATTAAAAAATAGCCGCCCGTTGCTCCACACATAGGAGAAAACATGGGAGATTCATGTGACATGTCAGTGATTAGTTCTATCTATTATAACATTCAGATAATGGTTATAAGCCACCTGTGCTATGTCACATGTGTAATTAATAACTGTAAGTATGTTTACGTGCTTCATGGATACCCTTCGTCTATGATAAGCAAGGAGGAAAAAGGCAGAGACAGAGGGAGAGTTTACTGTTTATAAAATGTGGACTAAGTGCATCCACTGTGACTTAAGGGAAATGAGGTTAAATATCATTTCTTTCCTGTGAGTGTATTATTTTATTTCTTTGTGTGTATATGCATTCACTTTTATGTGATGTGCGTATACATATGTGTATTTGCATATGTAAGCACACATTTAGGGGTTAGCTATCCATCTTTGGCTCTATTTCTCTGTCTTTGACTTTGCATCTTTGTCACTTTGTCTCCTAGTCCCTTTCTTTCTGTCCTTCTTTCTCTCTGTCTCTGTCTGTCTGCCTGCCTGTCTGTCTCTGCCTGCCTGCCTGCCTGTCTGCCTGTCTGTCTGTCTGTCTGTCTGTCTGTCTATCTCTCTCTCTTTGTGAGTGTGTGTGTGTGTGTCCTCAAAGTTTACAACGGATATCTTTCTTGATTGCACTGCACTTTATTTTTAAGGAAAAGTCTCTTGTTTAATCGAGAACTTGGCAATTCCTGAGAGTCTAGAGTCTAGTTATTCACATATCATCAGAGATGAAAAATAAAATGTATATTTGAATCTAGTCTAGAAAAATTCTCTAACAAGTATGCTTTCCAGAATCACTCTTCCAAATGAGAATCTGTGGAAATTTCATGTAATCTTAGTGCTAAGATAGAGAGAGGCCTTTAATGGTCGTGTACGCCTTTAATCAAAGCACTTGGGAGGCAGAGGAAGGCAGATTTCTGAGTTTGAGGCCCGCCTGGTCTACAGAGTGAGTCCAGGA
>NW_022196903.1:104123635-104148877 GCF_008632895.1 Mastomys coucha
ATCTCTGATGACATGATTTATAATGAGGTGTATTGGGAAACAGTTAATACCTAGACATGCCTAATTATTAGTGTACCACTTTGATTTCCTATAAATATTTATTATTTGAGTTTAAAGTTTTGAAACTGACTGAAATAGTCTGATTTCAGTCATAATTGCAAATAATATTAACAGTAGAATTACTTCTTTTACTACATTTTTATTATATAAGGAAGAGAAAAATAAATTAGCCAGAGTCATCACACACACAAAGACACACATATGTTCCTATGTGAGTGAGTGTGATGGATTGAGTACATTTTAAATGTACTAGCTTCAATCTGGAAAAACTAACTTCCATTGCTTTTAAACAGTTTGATTCTGAAGATTATCATTCTTCTTTTTTTCCTTTATTTTTAAATTTATTTATTTATTTATATATTTATTTATTTTACACTCTATATTTTATTTCCCCCACCTCTGTCCACCCTCCTGTTCCTTATCCCATACCTTCTCCCCACCCCCTTTCTCCATGTGGATACCCCAACCCCGACACCACCTGACCTCTAAACTCCCTGGGGCCTCCAGTCTCCTGAGGGTTACATTTTCCCCTTTAGAACTGAAGGGATCCATAATCCTAGATCAAAGAGTATTCTAGCAAGGAAGCATATCTCCAGTGCTAACAGTGACAAAGCAAGGTTTAGCTTCCAGCATCAGTTCTTAGTAAACAAGTGAAGATATTTCATTGGAGACAAAAGCCACATTTAAATTATTATTATGCGCCTTTAAGTTACTACTTATTGTTTCTGTATTTAATTTATATGTGTATAGTGGTGTTGGCAGCTCATATGTATGCAAAACATAGATGCATCTTGTGCCCTAAGAAGCTAGCAGAGGGTATCAGATCTCTGGAAACTGAAGTTACAGACAGTTGTGTGCTTCCATGTGGGGTCTTGGAATTAAATGCCAGCCTTTTAGAAGAGCATCCAGTTCTCTTAACCAAAAGCCATTTCTGGAGTTCCAACAGGGGTCTTTTCGCATGGAATATTAAGTATCTCTACTTTTATACTGTCAAAAGGAAAGCCAACAACTTTTCTCTCAGGCATGGTTCTACATATAGATGTATAGATATCACACCATGTTGAGGTTTAAGAAGAACTTTAACGTGATTTTCTCATTTTGATGGCATTTTTGTAAAATAGTCATATTTGTGTATATGGTCCCGTAAGAGGTTACTCATGTGGTATCAATAAAAGTTATTTTTCTTTTCTTTTCTTTTTCTTTCCTTTGTCTAATGTTGCAGAGAGCAAGATAAAGTTCATTCCGATTATGGTAGAAAAAAAATCCAAGCCAATGTGATAACCTAAATGGCCAAGGTTGCATTTAAAGACTCTATTTCCTCAGTGAAAACCAAAGTTAATGTTTATGATAGCATGGAGGGAGAGGACAAGGGGATAATTGGAGAGAGGGCAGAGATGAGGAGATATGCTGTAAGCATAACTAGTAAACTTAAAAATGTAAATAAAAAGTATTCTTATTTAGCTACAGTCTAAATCTTCTTTGAATATTTCTATTTTTGATATTTCTTCTGTATATTCTCTGTAATGTTCTTCTTAAAGTCATAAGTGCAAAGCTAGAGATTGAATTTATCTCCTGCATAGTCTTCAGGAATTTAGACCTTGGGAACGTGGAGTGGCTACTTATGCTTTTTTATACATTTATTTATGTCTTGGTAGTGGGTAGCTCATCAATGTGTGTGTGTGTGTGTGTGTGTGTGTTTTCTTGTGGAGAAACCACTTTGATTTGAGACAGGTTTTTTTTTTTCACTAGGAATTGGAACTTTCTCTGATCAGAGAAGCAGACTAGGCAGTGGGCTCTGGCTTCCTCCTGTGTCCACTTCCACAGTGCTAGGACTGCAAGCCCTTGGCTTCCTCCTATGTCCACTTCCACAGTGCTAGAACTGCAAGCCCTGGCCACCATGTTCACTTTTTACTTAGCAACTGAGAATACAACTCAGGTTCTAGTGCTTGTACAGAAAGTTCTTTACAAACAGAGCGCCCCTGCTCCCTTTTTGCTTTCTCTCCCTCATTAGCGCAACTTGTAGCACTGTCCCCCTCTTCTTCCCTAAATGAAGCACTCTGGTCATTGGCTGTGTTTCTGACCATCAGGGCAAAGTCAAACCCATGTCCCTGCCATCTAGCTTAAGTCCTAGTGTGTAGAAGGCATGCAGTCAGCCTTTACTAAGATGTACTAAGACGAGAAGGAAGACTTATACTTCCTTATCTTGCCTTTCAGGGAAAAACAAAGGAATCCCTTACAAACCTCTAACTTTTTGTCTAGTCCCCACAAATTCATACCTAGATCTGTTGGCTCTTCTTTGTCACAGGGTCTCTCTTGACCTTCTCATTGGAGACCAATTATTACAGTGGAAGAATGTCACCAAAGTTATGATTGTGTGTCTTTCATCTTTAAATATATCATGTCTACATTTTAGGTGTTGTTTAGACAGAATCATACTATGTAGCTCTTGCTGGCCTGGAACACTTTATACAGATGAGACTTGTCTCAAACTCACAGAGTATGCCTCTCGAGTGCTGAGATTGAATGTCTATACCACAATACCTGTCCTAATATACATTTAACATATAACCATTAAATACCTCACAAAAGAAGTAAGCTTCATAAACACTGAAAATATTATCATCTTTTTACATATACCATTGTAGAAAAGAAGCAATAAGAGCAGTCTAGTTCTAGATTGAGATATAAGCATCCATGGGCTGTAGAGATGGCTCAGCGATAAAGGCTAAGCTCACAACCAAAAATATAAAAGATATACATATCCTTCTCTTTTTATGTGGGTATAGGGAATTTGAACTTACATCCTCAGGCTTGAACAGCAAACACTCTTACATGAAGAGTCATCCCCTCAGCTTAAGGATCATGTTGTAGATAGTGATGTATTAACAATCCAACCTGTTTAAATCTACATAGATATGATAATGACAAATGATTGCTTGTCAAAGCTTTCCGAAGGGTACTTCCTGTGTATTATTTTAAAGCTAACAATGCCCAATATTCATGTTCCTAGCCTCATGTTACTTTATGCTCTGTGAACCATGCATAACCACTCTCTGTGAATTAAACTTCAAGGAGACAGCCACCAAGAAGAATGGAAAGTCCCTTTTATTGGCACCAGCATTGGCCAGAGCAGCAATATGCATTTGCACCAATAAATGCTGAATCCAGCATAAGTTGGCTCCATTCACTCAACCTCTAGCTTCATATTGCAAGAGAACCTACAATAGCACCAAGCCAGCCTGCTGATGTGACTTTGTTTTATTTATTTGGGGTTTTGATTCTGGCAGCCTGGCTTCTCTCCAAGTCTACTAATATTCTGTTTTTGGTTCTCTAACTTCCCCTGTGGCTCAATGAATTGTCCAACATCATTTAAATAATTTCTCTGCTTAATTTAGGCATGTTCCTATTTTGTTTGTCTTCAACCTTCATTAACACAGGTAATGAAGGGCTGTCTCTCTTCTGGGTTTCTTAACATCCCATGTGTACATCTGTCACAGAATTTCATACCTTTTTTCATTTCCATTTCCCTAGATTTCTTCTCTCATTAGAAATGAAGTTTGTAGAAGATTGTATCTGACTCGCAATATTGTTTATAGAGAATTGTGCCCCAGACAGAATAGGATTTTTAAATATTTTATTTTATTATATTGTGTATATTGTTATTTATTTTTGTTTGATTGGTGTTTATGTGTGTGTGTGCGTGCACACACACCTGCACATTCATAGAGAGCAGAAAGCAATTTTAGCAGTCAGTTCTCTTCTTCCACCACACTAAGGCCCCAACTCAGATAGCCAGATTTCATCCAAAGCACTTTTACCTACTAAGAAATCTTTTGTGACCTATCAATTTTTTTTAACATGTTAACAATACCAGTATGGTCATAAGTTTCTAATTGGTACAGTGAACCAATTCTAATTCTAATTTGCTAATGTGATCATCATTGACAAACTGACTTTCTAAGAAGACCACACTGGACCAGGAAGCTAAACCCCATTTCTTATGATCACACAGTATATATCAGGATGACTTTATTTACAAGCACTGTTTCAAAATTATATTTATGACACACCAAAAAAAATCTTGACTTATAGAAAATAAATATGATGAAGGAAAGCAATGAAAATAAACTGAGAGATTTCCAACTGAGGCCTCTGGGGCCAAAATGACAATAGACACTGAATAGACAATGCTGTACAAAGGGAAGCAGTGCAGGGCATTCTAGGAAGAAAGAAGCATGACTGAACCCCAAACACCATTGGCAATGTTTGAGATGCTCAGCACTATAAGAGAAAAATCAGTGTTTTGAAAACTCTAAGACCCAAGATGTATGTAATTCTAAGTCTTACCATTTCTGAAAAAACAAAACAAAACAAACAAACAAACCAGACATTTGAGGCCTAAGCTTCAGTTTCTGGCTCTAAATCCTCATGTAACTCATTGGGAACCAGCATATCGGCCTCTGAATTGTGAAAGCATCAATATTTACTGAGAAAACACATGTCTGTGGTTTCAGAAAAGACCCAGATGTAAATCATTCTAATTGTTAAGGATGAGCTCCTTAAAGCATTTGGACTGCTCCTATTGACAGAGGGTCTTGAAATAGTCAATGACAGACTGCTACTGTGACACAAAAGAAAGAGGCAGTGAGCATACATATCTAGCAACCTTCTCCCCTCCTTCCCACCTGCTTCACAGCATCTCTTGGGCCAGAATTAGTGGATTGAAAAGATCAGATATTAGTGGGAAGTCTTGCTGTGCTGTTACTTGCCTCTGATGACCTCTTGATGTGTAAACAAAGAAAGTGAAGAATATGAGAGGTTTATATGGAGAGTAAAACATAATGGGGAAAAGCATCCTTGATTTTAAATAGAGGAATAGAGATTCAAATATGGAGAACTCTGCTGAGCAGTAGAATGTCTTGGTCAGCTGAGGAGTGAGAGGGAGCCCTGTAGTAACTTCCTGAGAAAAAGACTATCTTGTTGTTACTTTGAAACCAATATATATACAATAAGGTGTTTACCCTTCTCTCTCTAATAAATTTTAATGCAATCCTTAAGAACCTGAAGTCCTTATTCTCAATATTTACAAAACATTAAATGTGATTAGAGTCCTAATCCTGAATTTCAGAAGGTTTGACAGAATAGATGCATTTAGCAAGAGATGCATTTTAGCAAAGAAAAAGATGTATTAGAATAGCAGTTTCTTTAAAAAACTTCAGAGAAGCATGTAGAACAACTTGTACTGATAGCCAAATTTTGCAGCTAAAAGCTTCAGAGTTCTAAGAATTACTTAAATGTCTAGTACCATTTGAGAAGTGTGAGGTAAGCAAAATGTCCTCCACTTTGCTTAGATTTAAATATCTTATCCAGAAAGTGAATTAGCTACAAGGGCACTTACCATCACTGAGGTTGAGGGAGAGCAGAGCTTACTCAGGAAGACTGATTTTCAAGCAACTTCCTTGCTGTGATCAAGGCTTGGTGGTCAGAGGCTGTGGCAGATTGTTATTTTGATTGCTGCTGCCAAAAGCTTTGAGAGTGATATTCAACTGCAATGGGTAAATGTGATGAGGGTGGTCTGAACTGTCCCTCACAGCAAACACCATAGCCACTAAAACAGATGCAAGAAATGGGAGATGAAATTAGCCAACTGGCCAATTCTATTGTATTGGCAGTCCCGTCAAAGAAGTGTTAAACAAAGATTGATTGCTTACAACATATCTGTTTACTGGCTTCATTGACGTCTTAATTTATTTTGTATTTTAGCAACTTAATGCCATAAGTCCATTTTTTTTGAGATTTATAAAAAGGAATATGCTTTCTTTTCATTTGTCCAATGAAACCCTGCTTTTAAATCTATGGAAGATTGTAGAAAACTCTACAAAGTCCCGTGTGAGATGTCTTAGCTCTTCCAAGAGAGTTAAGTGCAGTCAAGACTCCACTAGTGATAGTAGTTGTCCTGGACACACAACACTGTGGCTTACTTAGATTTTATCTCCATGTTCTATGGCATTTACTGGCATTGTTCATTTCTCTTTTAGTTGAGTGAATTAAATGTCTTACCCTTAAGTTCAATCACTATTGGATAGTACTTTTCATTACAATAGTAATTTAGAGTTAGCATTAATTGAAACACAATTTCCATAGATCCCGTTGAGGTAGCATTTTTGTCTTTGTTCCATGGTATTAAGATTATCCCATGACCCCGAAAAGCTTGAGTACACACTACAAGATAGCCATTTATATGTAAGAGAAAAATACTGTAGTCACTGTCATCATCATAAAATTCTTATCTTGCAGTAGAAGAGATACGTATTAGGCGCAAGTGCAAGAGAAGAATTATTAAAATGCTCTTTCTATAAAGTGTGGGTGGCCTTTCTAGATGTGAATAAGACTTTAAAATCAAAGACAGGGTGGAGTTCAGCTCTTAATCTTATCTGGAATATGTGAAGCTCTAGATATTATTCGAGCATTGCAAAATAGCGAATTTGGATGTATTTACCAATACCTAGTTCCAGATGAGGAGCCTGGATGCTATTCTCCTGAAGTCCTGTGTTCAGCATTTGTCAATGAGTAGTTCATATAGCAACTAGAATGGTGCTCACTTACAGACAGTACAGTCAAGTTATACAGGGAACACTGCTCTAGGGTCTCAATGTGTGTTTTTAAATTTTAATACAATTATTTTAACTACAAATTTATTGAAAATATTTTTCATTCAATATATTCTAACTATGGTTTCTTCTCCCATCTATTCCCAAATCCTCACCACTTTCCCACCCATGCAACTCCATGCCATTTTTACTTTAATCTGTCTTTAGTAAAGAGGAAAATTAGAAAATGAATAAAAAAAGAAAAGAAAAAGGACAACTTTCTATTCTTTGAAAAGTGTTACATGTCTGTATAATGCTTTTGATCAGATTTATCACAACTACCTCTGTCCACCATCCGCAATACCCCCAATCCCCTTCATCCTGTATGTCTTCCAACCAAATGTCCTCTTTTTTCTTAATTTCTATCAATAACTCACAGATAGAGCTTTCAGTATTCACATGTGTGGGTGGCCATCCATGTAGTATAAGCAATCCAACAGCCTCCAAGATCTAAAAAATAGTGACTTTGCCTCCTTCAGCAGTTCTTAAATGTGATAACTCCTCTGGTGGGTGTGGAGTCATAAGATCCCCACCCATATATATCCTGCAACAATTTTTGTCTTAAGAATTTCAAAAGCAAATATAAGAACATCAATAGATCATATATATGGGAATATTCACAACCTGCTAACAAGAAATGGGAAAAATCCCACCATGATTTATGGGTAACTCCCATAAATGTTCCAGCAAAGGCCCTCTTCATAGCTGTGCAATTACATTCAAGGTTTTGTCTAACGTGTCTAAAATGTATAAGCACTTAAGAGAAAGAGTGGGATCCAGAAACAGAAGGAAAAATGAAGAAAGAATGAAACTGTGTTGTCTCCATTTATTAAAGATTGGAGAGTTTTGGGATGACAGGCAGGAGAAATTCTCACATGTACACTGAAATTCCATGATTCCTGGTCTCTTCAAAGAAGCCTTCTTTTTCATGCATCCATGGTTCCTCCTGCCATGTTTAGTTTTGACCTGCTTCATCTACAAATAATCACAGTTACATTGTGTTGACTTTCATAGCAACCATATCCTGTGCAGAAGTCTGAATGTCACAGCTCTCCTTCTCCATCCACTTGACTTTATATTCTTTCTATTCTTTCTTCCTTGAAGTTTCACAAATCTTAGGTGGTAAATTATTGATGTACAATTGAGCACACAATGCTATTTATACTCATTGTATTTTAAATAATATAATATTTAGTAAGCATAATTAAATCTAAATAGGAGAGGAAAACCAGAGGTCAACTATGTTAGTTAATAAAATTCATGTTCATGTCATTATAATTTAAAGAATTACATTGAATCAAGTTCAAGAATCCATTATTATATGTGTTTAAGTCTGTAACTGATCTAAATATTAAGATTCTAACCCCAAAATTCTCTCTTTCAATCTCTCTCTCTCTTTCTCCCTCCCTCCTTCCCTGCCCCTCCCTCAGGGTAGAGTTTGAACCCAGCTTCTTGTGCATGCTAGGGAGTTAGCATACCTCTAAACTCTACACTTAGCACTGAAATATTTGTTTCTAAATAAAATTTGTTGTTGAGACGGTGAATAGAAATTGCTGATGGGAAGCTGTTATTGTTCATAAGATATGAAAGATCACTATAGTTAAATTGTATTATAAGACATGAACATAAGTGGAAGTGCCATTGTCAGAGTGTAACTAGGAGATGAGGCACTGGTAATAAGTATCTTTGTCAGTTTTCTTTAGATTTCAGTATTTTCCAAACTTCACTCTTCATGTTGTTTTAAAAAAATAATAGCCCTCTCCACATACAGTGTAGGTAAGGTTTGCATTGAGCTTATTTCCTCTGTACAAATTCACTCAACCTTAGGTTACTGCATTCACATTAGATAAATTGCTGTAGGTAGCAACTGGATCAATAGTCAGGATGCTTCCACTGAGCCATCTGAGGCTGAGTTTGACTAGCTCTTGACTGGTGATTATTATTTGCTACTTGGCTCATGTCCACTCTCTTTAAATAGAAAACTCATTCCCATATCTATTATAGGAAAACATAAAAACTTTGTTACAGCTCAGTGTGTACAGAGAAACAGCCTCAACCTTGAAGCTGACCACCTAAGTGTAACATGCACAAGCTAGTCTCAGGGAAATAATGACACACCTTTCCGTCATAAGCTTATCAGGCCCTACAAGGCCAGAACAGGTGCCAGGTATCATGGCAATGCACTATTATGCTAAGTTACTTCTGTGTGGACTTTTAATTTAATTTATTATATTTTACAATGTATATGTATATCTATTCACATTCATATATGTAACTGCAGGCATGTGTGTAGAAAATAGAGGGCAATATCCAATGTCGGTACTTGTGGTCAGAACTTTGTTGTTCATAGCTGTGTACACCAGAGTAGCTGACTTGTAGGCTTCTAGGATCACTTCTGGCTTGGCCTTCCCTATCCGTATAAAGATTGACTGTTATTTAACAATATATAATACTATGTTTGACTTAACATTAGTATTGGAAGTTAAAATTGACATCTTCATGTTTAAATATCAAGTTCTTTACCCACTGAACAATTTCTATAGTCCTCATGATACCTTTCTTCTATTTTTTTTATTTTTATTAAGGCTTCATTGACTATTTCAATGATTCAAAATGTTTTAGCTTCATAAATAATGCAGACAATATATACAGATTTCACAATGTTCTGCAAAAAATTTAAAATGTATAAAAGAAAGGAATCCTCAGAAACAATATGAGGCAGCTCAAGGAATCACTGGAAAGTTTTAAGATCCAATTTTACAGAAGTGGCAAGACTGTTTTTGTGAATCCAGGCAGCAACACAGGAAGGGCTGCATGAAGAAAAATTTCCATCTAGCTGCATCCAGTCCTTCAATTTTGTATTCTGAACTCAGCTTCTTTGAGAAAGCATGCTAATGATGGTTGTGTGCTTACACCTTAGCCAATGGAGTTTGAGACCATTGACCATTCTCTAAAATCATTCTTTTGAACTAATGAACAATCCAAGATTAGTATTGGATCTTGATTAGTACAGACAAATGACAGAAAGGAAAGGATGAATATGTGGAACAAAACATGATAGATCTTTTTCCGACATTCTCCAATGCATACCTGGAGAAGAAGACTTAAAATTACATAAAATTCTGTTGGCAATGAGAAATTTTAAGAATAAAAGTTGTTTTTACATTTCCTTTATCCATTGTTCAAAAGAATTAATTTTATCTTAAGTGTTTATAGATGATTGCTCAAACCACCAGTTTCTAAACACATGAGAAATGTGATTTTTCCCAGCTTTACATCCATGACTATATTCATGAAGACTGTTATTCAATCAAATGATCTCATTAGCTCTAACACATCACATGACTTCAGATCTGCAGAAATATGAGGGTAGGTTATCAGTACTGAAAAACTCCACAATAATCTAATACTCATTTAAATATTAGAATCAAGAGAGGCATTTTTATGTGATAGGACTGGTTTTCATTCTTTTAACAATTTGTATAAACGTTATGCTGTTTTTTACACTCTTACTCTCTTATACTGGAATTTATGCCATTGTCCTCCATCTACACGTTCTTTACCATGAACATATTTTTTTGTGTGAAATATAGAAATGAAGAAATGATGAATTTTTCCTAATTTTCCATGTTGTCACAATGATGAACATTCTTTGTGGATACAAGAAGTGACACTAGTTGAGAAATAAAAATTGTAGAGGTTCATGGCACCATAGGATAGGAATGAAGGTTTCCTCATGGTGGTATCTCTGAATGAAGACCATAAAGGGAGAGAGTTTGTAGTAGAACTGGATCTTCAGAGCTTGTCATATTAGTGTTTCTGTTTGGAGAAACACTAATGGTGGAAAAGGGGAGAATTTAACACAATACTTGCTTTTACATGATTTGAATCACCATGAAGACTAGAAATATAGAACTAAAGCTCTATGACAGGCAGAGATTTTTTAAAATTACAAATAGAGTCTTCTCTCATACAATATATCCTGACCAGTTTCTCCTCCCTTCATTCCTCCCAACTCCCTTCCACCTCTCCTCTCTCTCAGATGCATTCCCCTCTTTTTCTTCTAGACCTCCACAGATGACAGCCAAAGAGGAAAAAAACAAGGTCCAATAAAAGAAAGCAAAATCCCTTATCTTAAGGCTAAGCATGACAACACAGTAGGAGTGAAAGAGTAGGCAGAAGAGATTCCATTGTTAGCAGTACCATAGAAATACCAACTAACACCCTTAACATATACCCCTCAACATTTCAGTCTCTATGAGTCTACCCATGTGAGCCCATGTGAGCCCATGTGAGCCCTGCTTAGCTGATTCAGTGGGCCTTATTTTCCTGGTGCTTTACTTTTCCTTTAAGTCCTACAATCTTCCAGCTCTTCCATGGAGTTCCCTAATCTCTGAGAAGGAACAGATGAGGACCTCCAACCCTCTCTCTCTCCCTCCCTCCCTCCCTCTCTCCCTCCCTACTCTCCTCCCTCCTACTTCAGAATAATGTCTTCCTGTGTCTGGCTGTGTGTCTCTGAACACAGAGTGCTTAATCATGTAGACAGGTGTACGAAAGTCTGAGAGTCCAACACTGTTTTTACCATCCCTTCCCATTCTTTTGACCATTTAGCTACTTGTTTTTGCCCCAGGTTTTCCAAAAAGAAGATAGTTTCCTCACACCATATGTTGCTTCACCCTGGGTTTTTACCCAATCAGTATCCTCTGAATGGAACAACCCCTTCCCAGATTCAATGGCCTGAAAACCTCTTGCCTTAGCGATATTTTTTCTAATATTTTCTCCCCTCCAGCTCAGTCTCATGTTTCTGTTAATGATCCATACATGTGAAGCAAAATATGTAATCTAGTCATTGTTTTGATACAAAAAAAATATGGTCTTCAGTGTAGTTAGTCAAATATTAAAATCAGCATTGGTGGTAAAGCAGATATCATTGTGTGTCTTTTTCAGTTTGGATGCTTTCAAGAGCTTGTAAGAACCAATGTAAATATTAGTTAGTAAATATGCATTTGTTCATAGAGCAAAATGTTAATACTCCAAATCTATGAATTTCTGGGTATGGTAGATCAAATCTGTAATCCCATCTTGTAAAGGGTCAAACATGAGGATATTTAATCTGAGATTAGCCTAAACTAATTATATCAAGGCTATATGGAGCACCTTAGTGAAACACTGTTTCAGACTGAAATGAAAATGCCTGGGTATGTAGAGTGGTAGTAGAGTATTTGTTTAGACCAGAGGTCTTGGATTCAACATTTTGTTTCATAAATAAATAAATATCCCATGAAACTAATTGGCTGTTTCTTCAAACCCTGCCATGGACCTCACTCCTTTACTAGGCTTTTTGATTTGTCTCATAGTGTATTAGGTGCTAGGGAAGTGCTTATTACCTATGTCTTCAGGTTATTTTAGCTGTAAATTTGTAATAGATAAGAAAGTTCATACAGTTTTAACCCTAGATTTAGAATTATGGTGATAGTGGTTTTCTTCTTGTCAGTGCTTGATAAAGCAGACCTAGTGCAATTATGTTTCTAAATTGAATCTTAAACTAATTCTGCTCATAGATTTAAAAGCTTGTTTTATATTTCAATACACAAAGCAGACTTTCATAGATTCTTTTGAAATGTAAGTGTGAGAAAAATAAAGAATAAAATGGAAAGGCAACTAGTAAGTGCTTTGAACCATAAAATTAGGAAGAAGTTGGTTCTGTTGAGTTGGGAGATCAAAAGGGAATATTTTCTCCTTGATTATAAGGATTACATGTTAACATAAGAAACAAGAAAGCACTGAGTTGCTGATGAAATATATTTTCCCAGCAATGTCATCTGGTTTAAGATTGCTTTTAGATTTTGTATTGTTTAAGGTCCGAAACTTAATGTAGAGATGGCAGGAAAGATGACTTTAAACTCATTATTGTTCTTCTCCCCATGCCCAAATTAATAGGATTATATATAAAGAAAAATTGATCAAGCTTCATTTTAGTTATCTAGAAGTCAGGAATTGCTAGCCAGGAGGTGAGTAAATATTTAATGCTCTTTAATCAGTTTTCCTACCATCTTTCTCATTGTTCTTGCTTCTAACACCAAGCATCAGCAGACAACATATTCATTACTCTTTCCTAAGGGTTAAAAGGGTAATTGAGGACCAGATGTAGCTAAGTTGAAATCTAAGCTCTATGCATATTAAAAATATGTAAATCTTGGTATGTCTGAATTATATCCAGATGCCATTACTGTACAGGCATTTGGGCATAAAAATATAGTAGCATCATCTCTCTGCAATGGAGATCAGAATTTGAGATCTGTCAGTATGTCAGTACTATATAATTTTGGGAAATGACATGTGATCACTTCAGCCTGGAGGATGCTCAGGGACACAGCCAACAAAAATATTTCAAAGTCTAGAATTGGTGACAGATCCAGCAACATGAACTAAACAGAATCCAAAGAAATAGTGTTCCTAGGAATCAGTAATTATGAGCTGAAGGTCAAACTTTAGCAAGTACAAGACTGGATCATAATATTTTATGGCCTGAAGATCATCAGTGACTTTGAAAAAGACCCTTGACTGAAAGAATGTGGGTGAAGATTGGATGGGGGGTAAGTTTATAGAGAATGAGATATGGGAAATTTAACAGAGTGCATTTCAGAGAGCTTTATGAAGGCTGTGATGACTAATTTGAAGGTGTTTGTTTAAATCTACTTCACATTATATTATTTCTATTTTCCCATGCTATAAATTATTTTATTCCTTTCTTTTTAAATTTTTAACTATGTGTATAAATGTGTACTTGTACACATGAGTGAGTCCAGTGTCCATAGAGTCCAGAAGCATATATCAGATTCCTGCAATTGGAGTTACTAGCTCTTGTGAGCCAACTGTTGTGATATAGATGGTGGAAACCTAGCCTGCAAAAGCAGTATTTGCACTTACCTACTGAGCCATATAACCAGCCTCCCTTTCCTCCTGTACTAATATTTTTATCTTTTTGCCATATTCTTTCTATTTCTCATTGTTGCTCTACCACAAATTGATTGCTACTCTGGAATATATTGACCTAAAGACAGAAATATGAAATATGTAACTCTTTGAAAAGAGAGATAGAGGAAGTGAGAGTTTGTATCACTTGAAGATATAAGAGAGGTGTTGTGTGTAGAAGAAGGTGTTATCAAAGAGCTTTAGACAGGGATGTCTCGGGTTTTCCAGGGAAGAACTCCATTCTGTGAGAAAATTTCACTCAAATCTTTTCTTCTTGAACAAAGTCTTTAGCATACAATTTCTAAGGCTCTAGTCCAACTTTGGTTCTATGCTCAAGTCATTTCAGACTCACAGTATGACATGGCTTCCTTATAAGTCCTCATAGAAAGCATGTCAATGATATTCTCAGAATAGCTCATTCCTTACATCAGTTTTGGTCAAAATCAACTTTCTACCAAATGTAGCTTCCTGAATCTTGGGAGACCTGTACCAATAAAGGGATCATCAATATCTATCAAGATTTCTCATAGATTTTATTTTGGAAAATCATTATTTACGTCCTAAGCCACACATCCTCCAGGACATCTTTACTTTTTATCCTATACCATCATTTAGTCTGGATCTGGCTTGCATCTTTAAAGTCCAATTGTTTTGCCAGGCCATCACTTTCTTTTTCCATTCTACTAATGTTGCCATTGTAGTCAGGCAAAGTTATTGGCTGCAAGCAACTAAAACTAAATAAATATAGAGAAATATGCCACAATTAACAAGAGTGACATAGCTGAGAAAAAAATCAGCAAGTGCCTGAATGTTTTAGTAAGAGTCACCTAGTTATTGCTAGACTTATGCAGAAGGTGTTAATTCAAGAATGCCTTTAGTCCTTGTAAAAGTAAGGAAGGTTCAGCATAAGAAACAAATAACAAAATACGGTTTATAAATACAATGGAATATTCTTCAGCTATAAAGACTGAAGTTATATCTTTTGAGGAGAAAATGGGGCAGGCTGCTGATCATCATGCTGAGTGAGTTAAGTCACTCTGGAAAAGATCAAGAGAACATGCTTTCCCTCACTTGTGAGTAAAACAATGCACATAAAATCGTATATGTAATAAGAGAAAGGGAAGGTTGAAAATAAAGTGTGGATGGTCATAAGAATGCATATGCCCATGTATAAACTCGCTTCCAGAAGGCATACATCTGGCTCCCTAAAAGTCAACCAGTTGGTAGGGTGATAAAAGTTAAACTATATGTATAAAGCATAATGAAACATTTTCCAGTAACACCAAAGCGAATGCATATATTGAATAACAGAGGCACGGTGTAAGTAGGAAGCATGTGTTCTGTATCGCTGGTTAAAATACCAGGACTTCCTTACATGGATATCATGATGCTAGAGGAAAATACAAGTTTTCACAAGCATCATTAGGAAATTTTACTTAAAGTCATTTACCAGTTTATTGGTAAATATTATCTATTATAATAACTATTACATGCCTGTATTATCAATTCCTTGTATAGCACTATGTAAACAATCAAAATTTTAGTGTTACCACCTGGCTTTGAATTTTATATTGTTGTGTGGATAATTGTATTATTTATGTGTTATTGTCAATTCATTTTCATTATTATTAGATTTTTCCTTCGTAACTTCAAATCAAATTTTGTTTAAAAAGTAATTTCAAATTCTCCAGTATTTTGGAATTTTTCTTTACTATTCAGTGACAAAGCCCCAAACTAGATCCACTAATACAAATGATTTTATTTAATTTTTCAAAACATGACATATTGACAGTTCACTGATTTTGTTGTGTTTTCAATGTCAATTATATAATGAGAGAAAATGGGGCAAGGGGAGAGATTTATATAACTTTATAATCAGTGAGTCTTCATACTCAAGGCAAAGAACTTGAGTATTCCAGAAAAATTGAATTTATTTATTTTTTTTTTTATGGAGACCTTCCACATCTGAACTTTAATGGTGTTAGAGGTTTCTGGAATGTGATAGACTGACATATAAACATTTTTCCCTACTCTCATGCTTACTATACTTTCATAGTTGTTGGATGGAAAAAATAACATATCCATTTTGGGAGCATTTTGGATAATAGATCATGTTGTAGTTCATAAACCACAGAATTCCTTCTCTACAATTAGTGGATGAGCAAATAATTCAAGAGCAAGCAGTAGTTGATCTTTGTGATGTGCTAAACTGGTTGTACTTTCCTTCTCCTCTTTTGCCACCATCTTTACCCTCGGTGTAAGATTGTTAGGGTCTCATATCAATTCACTTTCATTCCAGGGCAGCTTGAAGCATCAGTGACAAACTTGGGACTCAAGCCCAGAAATATGGACATGCAGTCTATTTCTAACCCCTGGACCATGTTCTCCAAATCCCTGCATTATCTAAGCTAATTCCAAGGCAGATGCTTATTAACAAACAGATGTTACTTGATGGCAGTGACATTCATCAGAGAAAATAATTCTGCTTGAATCGGTCCCTGGGCAGTACAGAAGTCATCACTATTAAAAATTGTCAGAGGATTTCTGTTTGCTGATTTATTAATAATAAAAGTATGTGTTGCCCTGACACTTATCTGATTTTACAGAACTATTTGTGTTGGACTGAAATAACTTGTAAATCAGGATACCTCTGTACCTTTGGTTATTATGAAATGAGGTTAGCTTTGCCTAGCTGAATGGGATATAAG
The DNA here is from genome assembly GCF_008632895.1 of Mastomys coucha. Taxonomy (NCBI): domain Eukaryota; kingdom Metazoa; phylum Chordata; class Mammalia; order Rodentia; family Muridae; genus Mastomys; species Mastomys coucha. The sequence goes on from NW_022196903.1 coordinate 104,140,029, forward strand.
TTCATATCTTGAATGAAACGATAAGAGACAGAATGCTGTTTTAATATCACAGACGGAATGGATACTTGTAATTTAATACTCACTGTTCTTTTGTACTGGGATGTTAAAAAACTGATTTTGTTTCCAGTCAATCAACTATTTTCTCATTGGTTCTCTAAGCAAAACAAATGTGGCAGCCCTTCCATTTTGTTATTGCTACACAAGAAACAGAATTTCTGGTAAATGTAATTTGCTTTGGCCACACTAGCTAAACATTTAATTTTGAAACTGATCCATTTCTTTGAGCTCTATGACAGGCTATCCTAACCATCATCGTGTTGTAAAGGTGACTGAGATTTTCCTAGTCATGTGGCCCACATTAGTTTTTCACACATCCTTATTTATGCATTTTCCCAGTGATGTTATGGTCGAGTTAAGAGTAATTTTCAAAGATATTTGTATTGCTATATGCCTTAGTTGCTTATATTGCTGTAAAGATATATCACAACTATGGCAACATATACACAAAGAGATTATTTGGACAAATCCAAAGAGTGAGTCCATGACAATTATGGGAGGAAATGTGGCAACAGACAAGCAGGTAAAGTGCTGTAGCAGTAGGTAAAAGTTTAGACTTGATTCCCAAGAATAAGCAAAAAAGATAACTGGACATGTCACTGGGTTTTGAAACCTCAAAGCCCACCCTAGTGATACATCTGTCCAACAAGGACACACCTCCTAATCCTTTCCAAACAATTCTACCAACTGTTAAACCTTTTAATATGGTCCAAATATCTCAGTGAGTACATAGTTACACTCAGAGTAGAGAATAAATTTAAACATGAGGCTATTGCATACCTCCATATTTAGATCTTTCTTAGGTTGTGTGGCCAAACTTATTATGAGGTGATTACCATACTGTGGGGAAAAAATGCTGCTGAACACCAGCACTATACACCTCTCATAGGAAGCAAAGTTGTTGAGGAATAAAAACAGAATTGTAATAGTATCCCCTTTCATATATACGCATGTTACAAATGTGCATATACATGCATAGTCTTTATAAATTCACCACTTAGCCTACACTTAGGACATATTATATACATCAATTCTCCGTGGTTATCCATCTAACTGGTTTCTTTTCATGTTCCTGTCACAAAACATCCAACAACAGCAGCATAAGGAGGTTATTCTGTATCATTATTTGAAAATCAAGGCCATCTGAGTCAAAGAGGCATGGCAGTAGGGTTTCACATAGCTAGTAACATTGCATTTTGTAGTCAGGAAATCAAAGTGCAGAAATACTGGTGCTCAACCTGTTGATCTTTTTATTCAGTCTGGAAGCCCATCAAATGGTGCATCCTCATTTACAGTGAATCCACTCATCTCAATTGATCTATTCTAGGAAATCTCTCATTGGTAGACCCTATCTGGCTTATATTCTAGGGATATATTCTAGATCTTCTCATGTTGTTTGCACTAACAATTACAGTATCCTTATCCAAGGTTTGATTCAAACAAACCTGTCTTTCCTACCTACAAGAGTCTTTTCTGTACAAGAGTATTATTTAAATGGACTCCTTACTTCATTCTGGGCATGAAAGTAAAGCAGTGTCAGAAGTTTCTCCTGGCCTCCTTCCTCTAATGCCAAGGATCCACTTTTTTTTTTTTTTGTCTAACCATTTATCCTGTTATTAATAATGACTACTTATACATTCTCTCAGAACAATGGCTCCTACTATTTGTCTTTCTAATCAGCCATGATGTGAGGAACTATATAGCCAATTGATTCCCTCTAGAATAAGTTCAGTGGTTCAGTCACAGAGTTTCCTTATAAAAACATTACTCACATGAATCCTTCCATTACTCGAGACTGTGCTTCCTAATATGCCAATGTTAGCTCTTCAAAAAGCACAGAGTTCAATAAACACTAAATATACAACCTGTGTGGCAGTCTGTGCTGTGAGAAACCATGGTGTGATTTGATAATAATTCTGATTCATAAAATAGGGACAGCACCTCTTCACTAGAGACCAGACAGGAGGAAATGCCAAGTGCATCGCATGCTGTTGGGCCAGAATTATGTGCAGTCCAGCAAGTTTCACAGTCTAAAGCACTCTCTCCACAGCTTCCCTTAGGAAAATAATGTATCAGCAATGGTATGAAAACAGATTGCTGACTCCTGGCACACTAACTCCCTGTGGGAAAGTCAGTTTAGAGTATGTTTTAGCCAGAATCTTGTGTCTTTCAGAACTTCTGTGAGGAAAAGTCATTCTTTCATTTTGGTATTTTGAAACTGTCAGTGTGTTCAATGTCTGCATACATTATTTCAGCAAGAGGGCTTCCAAAATAATAGGTCAGTAACATAAGTTGTTAAACACTCTGTGGACTTGTTAAAGAAACATAGGTTTCCAGCTTTTCCCTAATTTAACCACAGGGGTCAGCAGCTTTTGTCCATTCGTTGTGTGCAAATATCTGCATCTGACTCTTTCAGCTGCTTGTTGGGTCTCTGGAGTGTGGTCATGATAGGTCCCTTTTGGTGAGTGCTCCAGAGCCTCAGTAATAATGTCAGGCCTTGGGACCTCCCCATGAGCTGGATCCCACTTTGGGCCTGTTGCTGGACCTTCTTTTCCTCAGGTTCCTCTTCATTTCTATCCCTGCAGTTCTTTCAGACAGGAACAATTCTGGGTCAGAGATTTGACTGGGGGATGGCAATCCCCTCACACATTTGATGCCCTGTCTTTGTGCTGGAGGTGGGCTCTACAAGTTCCCTCTCCCTACTGTTGGGCATTTTATCTAAGGTCTCTCCCTTTCCGTCCTGAGAATCTATTATGACCCAGGTCTCTGGTGCATTCTGGAGGGTCCCCCCAACCACCTATCTCTCAAGGAGGAGGACAACCCTGTAGGAGGACAGCAGTCTCAATTAACCTGGACCCCCAAGATCTCTCAAACACTGAACCACCAACCAGGCAGCATACTCCACTGATATGAGATCCCTCAACACATATACAGCAGAGGACTGGTGTGTCTGTTCAGTCAGAAAAGATGTACCTAACCCTCAAGAGACTGGAGACCCTAGAGAGTTTAGAGGTCTAATTGGGTGGGTGGTGAGTGGTGGGTGGTGGGTCATGGGGACATTCTGTGGAGTCAGCAGTGTGGGGATGAAGTATCGGATGTGGAATAGTCAGAGGGTGGTCATGGCAGGGGGGATAAAATCTGGAGTGTGAAAAACATAAATCAATAAAAGAAAAAAATTAAGGAAACAAGCATAGGATTTTAAATGGCAGGTCTCTTTTACTACATATTTTTCTATAACAAATATAAGAGCTAAATTGGGACAAGGGTGTTTAGCAAAATGATATGGTGGCTATTTCAAATTCTCATGTAAAATAGATCCTCATCTCTCCCAGGTTTTAAAGGTTATCTATAGTCCTCCTAAAGGAAGCATGATGAAAAAGATGATTTTCAAAGCTCTTCATCTACATCCTGAACTTATCATCTTACCTTGTTTTTGAGCAGTGTACTACTCTCTTCTCATGAGGAGCTTTCAAGCAATGACCACATCTTCTGTAGTTCACAGTCTCTATGACCTGTATGAGATGTGATGGGCAGTCTTCACATAATATATAGTGAAATAGTACATGTTTGTCCAAAGTGGTATCACTATGCGCTATGCTTATTTGTTATTACTTTATGATTATTATCACTTATTTTTAAGAGTTTTAGATTGAGTCAGAGTTCCAAGTAGCCCAGACTAGCTTTGAACTTATTATGTTATTATAATGACCATTGCCTCCTGATTTTCCTTCCCCTACTCCTGAGTGCTGGGATTATTATGTATGGTTTATGTGATACTATAAATGAAAACCAGTTTGTGGTTTGTGTTCTTGTGTATAACTTGTGTTCAAGTTATATCTTGTTTTGCTCTTACTCCTCTCATAACCATGCTCTCTAACTTAGATTCTCAACTATTACTACAGTCAGATAACTCAACCATTCTTCTATCATCTATGATGAATTCTCAAATAAGTGTTATTTATGTTACTTAAATTCCTATGATTTTCAGCTCTCTGCAGAAGAGAAGCTTCCCTTCATGATATAGGATGTTGGCATTGTATGCTCTCCAGATCAGATGTTTTCAGATTCTTGGCATCTTGGTCAAAATTGAATATTATAAACTGACAGGAACTGCATTGTGTGGCAAAGTGGTAATATAGGTGACAGAGGGTAAAAAAACACAAAAACAAAAAAACAAACAAACAAATGAACAGTGGACTCCCTGAATTAAACATGTTAAGGGCAGTGGTTATTATTATTGTCCAGGGCTACCATTTATAGATTCCAGACAACAGAGATGTTGGTTACTAAGAGGCATATCATCATTTCTTTTCTGTTTTGATTGATAAATGAGATATACTGTATCATAGGATACATCTAATTTTACTCATACACATTTTCAATTACACATAGTCTTAAGATGGTAAATAAGAGTCCCCCCCTCTTAATTTTCACTCATAGAAACAGTTTGACTTGCTGCTCATGAACTAAAAACCAATTCAGGATAGATTGCCCCTCTGAATCTAGTTCACAGATATATTCTAGATCATGTTTGGATAAAATGAACAATAAACAATGAATTACAAAGATGTTAGTTACTACAGGGAGGCCATTTACTCCACTGTGTGAAGTAAGTTTTGTGAGATCCTTGATACAAAATGAAGCTTCCAGGTTGTGATGGTATTCTGAGGAAAGAGCCCAAGCCAAACAGAGCCTCAAATAACTAAGCTATTCTTATGCTTGGCTGCTTCATAAGAACTGAAGAATTGAATGACTCTGTGGTCCAGTCCCTGCCTTGTACCTTTCAATTGATATTCTATGTAAAATAAAAGTCACAAGTAACTCTTTAAACCAGGACCCCTAAATTCCCTAAATACTTCTCTTGACTTGTCCTGTTTCCTTTCTCTTTCACGTCTCAATATCTACAAGTCAGTTCAAACTCTGAGCCCTTATTGGCTCAGGTTAGTTGATTCTGTAGGTTTCTTGTAATATATGTGTCCTTTCTGGTGATTACAATACTTTCTCCCACTCTTCTGTAGGATTTCAAAAGATTTCCCTAATGGCTGGTGTGGATCTTTGCAACTGTTTCCATCAGTTACAGACAACATTTTTACTTAGGCTATATGCTGGTGTTATTTCTACTGAGCATTAGCTATTGCTGATGTGTTACTCATACTTGCTTAAACAAACAAATGTAGAAAAAAATAATAGAAAGAGGAATGGAAAATGAATGAAGGTGAGAAGGAAGAAGGAAACAATGTTTTTGTTTTTCAGTCTTGAAAATCAACACATAATGTGTTTCTAATACTTGTACTTATTAAACTACTTATCTTAATGTAGTCTCTTAAGACTTATGAGTGACAATTTCTTATCATTTATAATTGGCTCTTGCTTAATGAAGAGCTCAACTTTGATTAAATCCCATTGAAGATGAATATACTTTAAGCAGATGTTTTCACTTTAGGGGTGATATTCTTGGTCTACTGAAAAATACTCGTCTTAGATCTTGTTCAAAGTACCTGAGTTCTGTTAGGTGTGAAAACAGCTTCATTCTTTGCTCATTTAGATATTGCTTTTGCTCTTTTATTGTTATTAATTGCCTTTCTCATTGGCAAATGATTCTTTAGTGGATTTAATATTTTGATTAATTGTATCTGTCAATGAAAGTGAATGTAACACTTATTAAAGTATTTTTCTCTCTGCCCTGTCAAGGCCAAAGTCCTATCATAGGAACAGAAAGTCTAGAATAAAACACATTTCTAATTTCCTACAGCTGTTCTGGAGGCAAAGCTAGTAGCCCGTTACATGGGATGAGATAACAATCAACTGAGACATTCTCTCTGGTGTTCAGCAGCATTTTTTCCCCATTTCTTCCTGACTCGTTACACTTTCATTTTATTTTATATTACCTTGCATTATCAAATATTACCTTCACATTAACCTTTTAATTTGATCTGAGCCAATGATGTCATAGGTCAAAAGCGCAATATATTCAATCTAATTCAGTTCATAAAACTTGGTCTTGATATTTCGTTATACACATGGCAACATACGGCTCATTATCAAAGTTTTTAATTAGCACAGAACTAAAGTTAAAGGGAAAGATCATGGGTCCTGACAGCTCCAACAGACTGTACAAGTCATCCCTGTCTGAATGTGTAAGATATAGGGATCTAGTGACATACATTGGATGTTGGTATGAGTCCTAGGTATAAATACAGAAATAAAGGAACTAACGAGCAAGAATTATGCATAGTTTACCAGTCCCATCTTATCAATATAAAACATAATTCTTAATTCAAGAAGACAAGAATATAGTTTATTATGGGTCCAAATATGAGTGACTATGACATCAGTAATGTGAGCATGGATTCAGGTTGCTCCAAAATGTATGTTCCAATGTAGAATAACTTTCATGAACATGTTTTATAATTATATCAAAAATAATAGGCATAAATCAAAGCATTTTTAAAACTATGCTTGTGAAAATGTTGAGTAGGTGGGAAAAAAGAGAAAGCTTAGCTATTGGTTTTGAATGCTATTTTATTATAATCATTGTTTGAAGATTTGTAGAGGTTAGTGGTCTAATGCATTAATATATTTCTTTTTATATTTGTTTGTTTTTTGCGTTTTTAATTAGATATTTTCTTTATTTACATTTCAAATGTTCTCCTCTTTCCTGGTTTGCCCTCTGAAAATCCCCTATCCCCTTCTCCCTTCCCCTCCTCACAAACCCACCCACTCATGCTTTTAGGCCCTGGTATTCCCCTACACTGGAGCATAGAGCCTTTGGAGACCCAAGGACCTGGGATTCATATGATAGTCAAAAGGATGTTATGGCAAACACAGTGATGAGCAATGAATATCTACTAATTCTCTATCCTAACTCTTTACAACCATGAAAGTCTAACTTATGATTTAATTATGCCAAATTTTGAATACAGGTGTGAATGCATTTGTGTAAACCTCAGCTTAATGGTCCTCTTCATGTTTATGCATGGAGAGGATCTGTAGAATTTTATCTCATCCTAGGAAGATTCATTCCTAGAATCTGATAAATACAAGATTGAGTATGAAGAATAACAAACTTCAACAGAAAGAAAAAACTGGTAAAACCTTCAAAGAGTTAATTTTAAAATTGTATCATATTACTCAGCAGTGGTGGCACAGGCCTTTAATCCCAGCACTTGGAAGGCAGAGGCAGGCATATTTCTGAGTTCGAGGCCAGCCTGGTCAACAGAGTGAGTTCCAGGTCAGCCAGGGCTACACAGAGAAACCCTGTCTCAAAAAAAAATTGTATCATATTTATTGGTCATTGTAATCTGAGAATCATTTTATTCTTCTCTTTTTATTCAATATAACATTTATATTGACAAACAGAAGGAGTATTAAACCAAAAGTTAAAACAAACAAACAACAAGAACAACAAATGTGGTCTAAAGAAATGAATTCCCCACCAACCAAAACCAAAAGTATTAACCAGATTGAAAACAAAATTGTCTATGCTCACACTTATTTCTATTTCTTGAAAGAAATGCTTGATGTGTGGTGTGTTTGAAATAACTCATCTACTTCTACTAATCTATAGCTCTTACATCATGTAGAGTGAAGAGTGATAAGGTTTCATTTTTAAAAAGATTCATTTTCCCCTTAAAGAACTACAGGAAAACACAATCAAACAAGTGAAGGAAATGAGCAAAACCATCCAGAAACTAAAAATGGAAATAGAAACAAAAAGAAATCAGAAAGAGAGACAACCCTGGAGATACAAAACCTAGGAAAGAAGTCAGGAGCCATAGATACAAGCATCACCAACAGAATGCAAGAGGTAGAAGAGAGAAACTAAGGGGCAGAAGTTACTTAGAAAACATTGACAGAACAGTCAAAGAAAATGCAAAAAGCAAAAAGCTCCTAACCCAAAGCATACAGGAAATCCAGGACACACTGAGAAGACCAAACCTAAGGATAATAGGTATAGAAGAGAGTGAAGACTCCCAATGTAATAGGCCAGTAAATAACTTCAAGAAAATTATAGAAGAAAACTTCCCTAACCTAAAGAAAGAAATGCCCATGAACATACAAGAAGCCTACAGAACTCCAAATAGACTGGACCAGAAAAGAAATTCCTCTCGTCACATAATAATCAAAACACCAAATGCACTAAACAAAGAAAGGATTTTAAAAGCAGTAAGGGAAAAAAGGCAAGTAAAATATAAAGGCAGGCCTATCAGAATTACGGCAGATTTCTCACCAGAGACTATGAAAGCTAGAAGATCCTGGGCAGATGTCGTACAGACCCTACAAGAACACAAATGCCAGCCCAAACTACTATACCCAGCAAAACTCTCAATTATCATAGATGGAGAATACAAGATATTCCATGACAAAACGAAATTTACAAAATATCTTTCCACAAATCCAGCTCTACAAAGGATAATAGATTGAAAACATCAACATAAGGAGCCAAACTACACCCTAGAAGAAGCAAGAAGGTAATCTTTCAACAAATCCACACAAACCTAATTCCACCTTTCACAACAAAAACAACAGGAAGGGACAATTACTTTTTCTTAATATATTAACTTGAAAATTAATATTACCAACATATCCTAATCGATTGAAATCCAATAATATGAGGATTTGGAAATTTGTTGATTGTCATCCAATACTCTCTCTAATTTGGTCCAACATTGTACAATCTATACACACTGTCAGCTTGTATGTATGTGACAGTGTCTGGCTGTATACAACATAAGGGTCTTGAAATCTTGCTTCTTCTATCTCAGTCTCTCTATTAGTAGTATTGTTTATTT
>NW_022196903.1:104149494-104157626 GCF_008632895.1 Mastomys coucha
TTATAAATTTTAAGGAATATGACAAAAAAGATATTGTAGGTATTGAAGGGGGGTCTCTGGGAGGAGCACTGGTACAAAAGAGAAACAAGATGTGATTCAATTATATTTAATTGAAATATGTTTTTAAATGTTAACAAATTCAGATAAATTGAAATCATGTAACTTTTCTCATCATAATGCGATAAAGTTTTTTTTAAAAGATTCATTTTCAATATCTAAATTTTTACAATTATTTGTAACTAATCCTTTTATTATATTATTAATCTGACATTGCATCAGATTTCAGCTTAGTGGAGTAAGTGGATCGTCACTTCTTTAACCCTCTAAAACTGCCTGTCTTCCAGCTACATGGTCTGTTACCTACATCTGAGTCTTCCCTGGGTTAGCTCTGTTCCATTTTTCTTTAGACTCTAAGTCATTATGATACTTAGAATGACTTTTATGTCTGGAATGCAGCCAATGTGTTCTCCATTGGGCACAAATACTCAGTCATCATTTTAACACTACTGGGTCATTGTTTAGTTTTATATATTGCAATATTTAAAAAAAAGTCTTTATAGAATTCTACCCCAAGCATTGTTTTATCTGTCTCAATTATCTGTTAGTAAATATTTGCTCATAAAATTCCTTTATCATATTTTACTATCTTTCATTTTTATCTATTAAATTACATTTTTCTTCCCAATGCTCCTACATTGTTACATTTATCTAACAAATTTGTTTTTGCTACAGTAAAAAAATATTCTGAGATGGCAAGGTCACTCATTTTATTAATATTTTATACTTTACATTCTCATCTCAGCTTCCCCATCCCCGCTTCCTTTTTCTTCATAGAAGGGAGGACTCTCATGGAATTAAACCAGCCTTGCCATATGAAGCTGCAGGAGGAGTAGGTTTACTGAGCCTAGACAAGGTAGCCCAAATAGGGGAAAAGGTCCAAAGGCAGATGAGAAAGTCTGAAACAACCCCTGCTAATGTTAAGGTCCCAAATGAAGACCAAGCTGCATCTCTTGATAGGGTTTCTTTTTTTTTCTCAGGATACCCTCAAACTGTCATCATCCTTCTCCATTCTTCTCAAGCTCTTGATGATAGTTAAGACTTTAAATTTGAGTAGAAAACCACGTTGTAATCTTTCTGAGAAACAATGTTTTCCATTCAGTTGTGTTTTGTGATTAGCTGAGACTGTAACATCTATGAGGTGACTTCTCATTTTGTTGCTCTCTTGACATCTACTTCTATTCTATGTTTTGACTCTTAACATTCAGTCAGAGAATTCTTACTTTGTATTTCTAATTCTTTTCAGGATGTACTGCATAAAGGTTATGCTGAAGGCCTCCTCTTCTTGCCATGACTGCTGGTCTTTTACATGACAGGGCATATGGAGCCAGGATTAATAATGCTGTGTTTCCACATTTATTTTCCAAGTTTATGTTAGTCCTCCAGTTATACCACTATACCATCTCTGAAAAATCCTTTTTTATTTTTAATCTTAAATGATCACTTTGCCTTTCTAGGCATCTGCCACTCCAAAATTATTTCTTGGGGTTTACATACCTGGATTCCATTTTTCTCTCTTTCTCTTAGTGTTACATATTCTTATGTTACTAAAAAGTGAACCTTGGTTAAGTGATTTTCATAGATTGATTCTCTGTTGTTCAGTTAAAGCTCACACTCAAAATGAATCTGGAGAAGGAAGAGTTTATTTGGCTTTTAGGTGATGAGTCATCATTCAAGGAAGCCAAGGCAAGAATTTTAGGTAGGAAATAAGGCAGAAATCTCAAAAGAGTACTGCTTGCTATCTTGATTACTCTAACTTACTTTTAAGTCTTTCACATACAGCTCAGGCCAGCCTGCTCAGTGAGGGTAACATCTACAATGAACTATACCCTCTTGCATAAATTTGTACTCATGAAAATGCTAAACTGACACAGCCATGGTCAAAGCTAATGGAGGCAATTCCGGAATTGAGGGTCAACTTCCAAGACACATCAATTTGGCTACAAAGATTAGTCATTCCAGCAAGTAAAACTGTAATTTATAGCTCGACTAGCCATTCCTAAGACAATAAATATTGTTTTCGTGACTCTTAAAATATTTTCAAAACATTATTGAAATAATGTTAAATCATACAAAACATGATGCACCATTTTATCATAATGCAGATAAGTGCATATAATCCAATTATGATTAATATTGAAGACTTTTTTGCTTTTGAAGTCAGGGCTAAGGACTACTAAAAGACAAAAGTAGTGGGGTATTATCCTCCCATGTCCATTTCTGAATTGGATTCTGTTTTCATATTCATTTTTCTTTGTTCTTACACAATTGAGTCATTGAGATCTAGTAGACTATATAAGTAATAAAAAATTGTTACTCAGAATTTTCTGACTATGAAAGTATAATTATTTAAATGGAATAGAATGGTAATGGTAATATTTTTAACCTTGAGTTACCCTCAAGACCTTTGTTCCAGTATCCAAGCAATTTATAACATCTATTGCCTTGTAATTAGCTATTTTGAAGACTGCAAATTTTTCTCTCTTGTGTTTTTAACATTTTAAAATATTTATTGCTTAAACAGAAATCCTTTTATTTCTCTGTTTCACATTTATTTATTTTTACCTTTTGGTCTCTGTTTTTAAATGAGGAAAGAGGTAGGGAAAATATAGTTAACATTACAATACTTCTGTCAGGTCTCTTCTCTTTGTGTTCTAAGATGCAAAGTTCTGAAATGGTATTGAGTTCTTCGAACCGGGTTTTGAACCATAACTTTTCTTTTTCTAGCAAATTCCTAAGCAGGAATGATTAATTAGTATTTAAAAATCTCATCTGAACAATAAAAACACTTTCCCAAATGCTCTATTAAAGAAGGATAAGGTAATCATAATGCTCTTTGGAGGTCCATTCAGTGCCAGTTTGTACCAATTGTGAGCTCCACAGGAGAGATAGACCAGTTTATGAATCTGGGGGCAATTTGATGTAGAAGATTTTCTTGTCCCTCTATTATGCATTATCTCTCTTATGGTAAGGTCAAGGGGACATGTTAGAAACATGAACACAATGGTTCAGATCTTTCAGTGCATTTTGGCAGAGTGTAACATGCATACTGCTATAGCATTTTGAGAAAAGGCAGAATAGCACAGTTCGATGACCGATATACTCCGACCACTAAAATTAATTACTAGCCTCTTAAGGTTTCCTAATGGCTTCTTTGGAGGCGGCTAAGGGCTTAGATACCTGGCCATTGGGCTACAGATAAATGGTAAACCTTTCAGAGGAAATGTCTTATACATGAAAACACGATGTGATTATTAGTGAATCTTTAAAGTGCATTGTGGGACCACAGCACCTCATTTTTCTTGCTTTTTACATTCTGGCTTTCACGTAGTGCATAGGAAGCTCCACTCTGTTCTCCTGCCATGATGTACTTCTAATCATAGGTCTTAAAGTAGTAGTGCCAACCAATGATTGCAAATTTACAAAGTGTGAGTCAAAAATAAACCTTTCTTCTTTTTGTTGGTTTATCTTAAGTTTTTGGTAAAGCATCTGAGAGCTGACCAATTTAAACCACATTAAACATACATAATCTTGTCCCTTGCTTATTCTCAGAGCTCTGGTTTCTCTCATTCTAGGTTAAGCCTTATCAGACAAGAATGTTTTCCACACAAACCTAATATATATTTGTACATATACATCAACAACATAGTTATTGACATCAAAGACTCTAAGTTGGAAACATTCATAATTAATATGTAAGTATTTTTTACTCTACTTGTATTAAAAAACCAACATCATTTGTGACATAATAGCTAGGACCTTATAGTTAACAGTGACAAGAAAACAGATGGTACTGAGGAGACTCTTCTCATGATTCACAGGTCTGGCAAAAAGTAACTTCGCAGTAAATATTAATGTCTGCTTGAAATGTTTATAAATATGGTTCTGAGAGAAAATGCCACTAAAAAAATGTAACATCAAATGTGGGTTTTTCAAATAATTAGCCTTGTGACATGGGAGGACAATCAAAGAGAAAAGCAGAAACATGGGGTAAGAGAATACACACACACAAAAATAGAGAGTAAAGACAGTATGGTGGGGAAGGTAGCATACCTACAATCAAGAGGAACAAGAGAAAATGGGACTAGGTTGAAAAAGTCCAACTTATCTGTGTGTGTTAGCTGTCCATCCTTTATTAGCCACTTGATCACTGTTGGACCTCTGTCTTTTATAAAGAACTTCCTGTGTATTATCTTAATGAAATTTGTTTAATATTTGCTTAAATTGAATTATGTTCTCTGGGTATGGTAACATATGCCTTTAATGCCCAGCTCTCTCTCAGAGGCAGCCAGATACTTGTGAGTTCCAGGACAGCCATGGTTACATGGTGAGGCCTTGTCTCAAGAATCCCTGAATTAGCATATATATATAGCATATATATGTGTGTGTGTATACATATATACACATATATATGTGTGTGTGTGTATGTGTATAGGTATATATGTGTGTTTGCTTATATGTATATATTTAATACACTCACATACATAAACACATTTACCATTCTACTGCTCAATGATAAATAGTGTTAACATTATGCTGTACAGGAGCAATTCATTATATAATTATTTCTTATTCTCTCTACACCTTTATTTATTTTCTTTCCCTTAATTTTTGAATACACCTTTTATCCCCAGAATTCTCAACAATGTATTCACATGTAAATAATTTATAATTATATCATCATTTCACAAACTCTAGAGGAGACCATTATCTGATCTCTAGTAGACTTATTTATAAAAAAATTATTTTATTCTATGTTTAAGAGTGTTTTAACCTCATGTATATATCTCTACCATATGTGTACCTGGTATTGAGTGAGATCTGAACAGCACCCTGGATAACGTAGTTACAAATGATTGTTATTTTCTATGTGGGTGCTTCACTATCTCCCAGGTCTATTAACACATACTTATATATTCAAGTACTCTTGATTTCAGGTACTCTACTATGGAATTTTTCTCTTATATTACATACGTGATAGTCTAATTCTGCCTTGGTATCTCTCTTCTTCATCCCTTCCCATCCTGGTTTTTTGTTTTTAAGTATTGTGACTTACTGCACACCTGATGTATAAACATAGGATAATAATCAGCACAGATGTTCAAACATAACTTTTATTTGGCACTTTTGGTTTATCAATCACACATTAATTATTGTTATATTCAGCCATGTAATCTTAAAAGTTATTTTATTTATTCTTTGAGAATTTCATGCATGTATGCAATACATAACTTTTATATGCATCTCTCGATTTTCCCTCTATTCTCTTTAAACTATGCGAATAATTCCCCCCTCCAACTTCATGTCTCTTTTTGTGATAAATCTCCCTTTGTTCTATTAATCATAACTATATGTGCATTCATTGAGGGATGGGCAACTTAATTGATCACATTCCCAGCAAAAACTGGCTATCTTTCCTGCCACCACCATTAAGTGCCAATTGCTCTTCCACTAGTGGTAGAGCCGCATGAGCCCCACCTGGGTCTGCTTTCACACTTCATTTTATTTTCTTGGTACTCTTTCCAGCATTTTATAAGTAACAAAGCAGAAGCATGAAGACAGTGACCTGGCAAGTGTAAGAGTTCAGTGAGATCTCAGTTTAAAGTCCTCATGCACACACCACAGCTTTAATTGCTATGTAGTGTCACATGAAGAATGAGAAGAAAGGTTACCTTTTACAGCAGAATCCTCACCTCTTCTGCAATAGATCTTGATGCCTTATGAGTGGCTTTGAATGAGCGGGAGCTGTTCTTTGATGTTACCGCCAAGAGGAGTTCAGAAAGACTACCAGTCTGTAGCTTTTGTTATTCTACTCATTCTGACCACAAAAAGTCATAACGACAATCTGTTTATAGAGCTCGAAGTACAGCCTACGATAATCTATAGCCAAGCCAACAGAATCCTTATGGGCCTGGTTATCTTAATTTTCAAGTAGACTCTACTGTAAAGCCATTCAGACATTTTAATTAGATTTCTAAGTCTATTCAGCAGCTAATCAGTGATGGTGAGCCTGTTTAAAAACTTCTTTGAAATATGCAAGCTTAGTGTTCTATTCTTGAGTTAATTTTCATGATGTTGATCTTAGAACATCAAGATATTTTGAGATCCCCTGAGAGATGCCAGTCCTCTGTCTTCATGGGTCACCTGCCAGGTCAGAATCTTTGTGTATGGGCTCAGCAACCTGTCTGACCATCCCACCAAGTCTGCCGCTGGAGATCCTCATACATCTGGGTACAGGAGGAAATGGGTATTGGGATGACATACCCAGTCAGGAGTGATCACAGTTCGTAGTTGTCAGATCATCCCCAAATTTGTGTATTAAGATACAGATTTTAATTCCTTAGAGAAAATTGGGCAAATTTTATTTTTAGGCTAATGTTTCTGTTTTCTCTAACCCATCTTTAACTTGAGAAGTTTGGTTTTTCCATGCTTAACTAAAACTATTTTTCTTGTGAATCAAAAAACTGAAGGTCTTTAATTTTTCACAATAGCAAATGAGTGCTGTCAAAAACAAGTCTTCAGTGAGAGCATTGTTTACATAACCCACTTTTAAAAACAATTGTGTAGTACATGAGTGCATGCATGGGTGCATGGATGTGCGCATGCAAGCATGTGTGTGTGTGTATAATATTGCATACATATAGAGGTGAGGAAGCTTCTTAATGCTCATAGTCATGCATCACCTTCTTTGAGACATAATATCCTACTGTTCACCACTTTGTATGTCAAATTATCTGGCGAATAAGATTACAAGGATTATACGATCTCTATCTCCTCTCTTGTAGATGCCTTCACATGACTACTAGATACTTGTAATCCTGGGCGGTTTTACGTCTTTGGGTCCTCATGTTTGCATAGCAAGCACTTTACTCACTAAGCCGTCTCTCAGTCTCAAGATAAATCTTTTTTTTTTTAAATCAAATTTATTTTTATTATTTTTAAAATGTATTTATATGTGTTTCTATATGATAGGATATATATGTGAATGTAGTATCTCCAGAGATCAGAAGAGGGCATTGGATCCTTTTGGGCAGCAGCTACAAGCAGTTGTTAGCTCCCAGGTGTGGATACTGGGAATCAAACTTGGGATCCTTTAGAGGAAGAGCAGGCATTCTTCACATTTAGCCACCTCTCCAGCCACCCTGGGCTGGATCTTTAAACATTCACTCCCTCTTCAAACCTTCCTACAGCCAGGGACATAGTTTTGGAGACTCCAAGCAGCAGACTCCTTATTAGCTCAGATTCCAAGTTGTATTTTGCTTTTGAATCTTGCACTACTCTGTACCAATAAAAACTATCAATTCTGGATCCTTGGCAGATATAAACAGTTATTATCTTCCTCTTTTTCCCTTTAAGCCATTCAAGGACAGGCCATACTTTGAAGATTTGCTTTTTCTAGGGTTGATTTAAAAATTGCCACACATGAATATTTCATTATCCCTTGTGTAATAATTCAGGTAGTGCATCCTGTTTAAAGTCTACTGCCAGGGAAAAAAAATGCCTGTACTGATTACTCTGGTGTCAATCTTGTTTGTTTTCTAAAACCAGGAAGGCCAGGCAGTTACAGATAAAAATAAACCTCTCCTCAGAGACTCAAATTTTGCTGGTTAACTAATACCTTTTTATGTATCCAATGGTGATATCAATCTATCTCTTTAGCTTTTTTTCATTAATCATCTTATTCGGTTACATTTAAAATGATATCTCCCTTTCCGGTTACCAACCACTCGTTCCCCCCTCATACCTTCCCCTTTGTATGTCCAACACTCCCTACTGTTCAGTATCCATGCTGTGGTTACTGTATACCTTGGAAACCTTTCTTTGATCCTATGATCACTTTCCTTAGCTTATTTGGTACAAGATCCCTTCTTCTGTAATACTTTATTTCTTTATTTCTACTTTGCCGTTTGCTATGAATTCTGAATTTCAGGCTAACAATTAACATTATATAAATACAAATTTTCTGTAGTCATCAAGTGAATGGATTTATGAAATATGTCTAGAAGAGAATACAATAATGCATGTGCTCACACATATACACACACACACACAAACACTCACATTTAGTATCTCTA
>NW_022196903.1:104157730-104159636 GCF_008632895.1 Mastomys coucha
ATAAGATAAGCCTTCAATCCAAAAAAAAAAAATGCCATACACATACAAAGTAGTTTCCTTATGACAGGGCATTTT
This sequence comes from Mastomys coucha, assembly GCF_008632895.1. NCBI lineage: Eukaryota > Metazoa > Chordata > Mammalia > Rodentia > Muridae > Mastomys > Mastomys coucha. The sequence continues at coordinate 104,157,806 of NW_022196903.1, forward strand.
CAAAAATCCCCAGTCAGTACCCCAAAACATGGGTGGTGCCAAACCCTGAACCTTCTATGTTTCTTCCACATGTACCTATAATAGCATTTAACCTATAAACGTCACTAGCAGGAGTATAAAAGTAACTTAGCCTTAAGAAAAACAATGTGGTGTAGTAAAATTGCCATTGTCACTAGGCTTGTCTCTGGCACCAATTGTAAGTTAAGTGCATTCATATGTGAGTGTCAGAGTGACACCGTGGCCAGTATGACAGTCAAGATGGCCATTAAGTATCTGAGTGCACATGGCCATGAATTAGTTGATTTTTCTAGTTGTTGTGATAAAACACCTGGCAATAACAATGTCAGAAGGAAAGGGTTCATTTTGCCAAACTGTGGGAACCATTGGTCAGTCATAGAAGAGAAGGCATGTTGGTGGGAGCTAGGAATGTACCTGGTCACATTCCATCCATGCTCATGAAACATGGAGGAATGAGCGATAGTGCTGAGGTCTCTATCAATGTTTGTTTGCCTGTGTGTATTTGGAACACCCATGTGTGTGCACACCTGTGTGTGAGTGAGCTTACCCAGGTTTGTGTATATGGAGGCCAGAGGTTGGTGTCAGCTGTCTTCATCCATCACTCTTTACTCTATGTCAAGACAGGTACTCTCCCTGACCTGGAGCTCACTAGTTTTGTTTGTTAGCTTGAATGATTTCTTTTTTATTCTTCTTGTTCTTTTTTAAACAATACTTTCTGGCCAGAGATTCCCCAGAATGTGACTGACCCCTAAATATCCAATACAGACCTGGAGTTGCAGATATTCTAGCATGCCTGGCCTTTAAAGGGGGTGATCAAGATTCAAATTCTGTCTTCATGCTTGAGCAACCACGTCTTTATCCACTAAGCTACTTCTTCAGTTTTCTCCATTTTAGGCAATCGGGGCAGGGCCACACCCCAAGTAAAGGTGCTAGCTACACTTATGATAGGCCTTTTAACTACAGTTGATCTACTTCAGGAACTTCCTCAATGTTCTCAGGTTTTTTTCTCATGATGATTCTAAATCCCACCAATTTTATCTATCATCATCAAACACTGCACTTGGTATATACAGTGTAGAAACCAGAGGCAGAAGATTGATGTCCTGGGTGGGATGAATGTGACAATAGGGGCCTTCATCAGACTCCTCAGAATAAAATGTGACCTTGAGCATGTGCCCTATTTGTTGGGGAATTTTCCACTTTAGGCTATCATGTTCAAAAATGGAAAACTAAATTTTGTAGAAAGTATGACAAATGTATAGACAAATAGGCTTTTTATCTCTGTATACTGATTCCATTTAGAATTTTAAATTGACATTGGGTGTTTGTCTTCCTGGAATTCATAAGCCTATTGAGAGAATTTTCTAGTTCGTAAATGCCTGCTATGTAACAATGAGAGCCTAAGTTTGCAATTCTAGCACTCTTTTAGTGGTCAGATATGGGGGAGAGCCTGCATCTGGAACCCCATCACTGGGGAGTTAGAGATAGGCAGATCCCAGAACTCAATAGCCATTCATTGTAGCAGAAATATCAAATTCAAGGATCAGTCAGAAATTATATCTCAATAAAAAGAGTCATTAGGTTCATGAGATGGATCAGTGGGTAGACATTTGCCACCAAACCTGCTGATTTGAGTCCAATCCGTACTATTTACATGATAAAGAGTGAGAGTCAACTTCTGAAAGTCTTCCTCTGTACTTTACACCTGTGCTATGGCAAGAACCTACTAACCCAAGTCACAACAAAAAATATATGTGTATGTATGTATATGCATGTATATATGTATGTATATATATATATATATATATATATA
>NW_022196903.1:104159646-104192906 GCF_008632895.1 Mastomys coucha
ATATATATATATATATATATATATATATATGTTACTGCCCAGCGAGTTGGCTAGCCATAATTAATCTTACCCACGTGAAAGGCACCTTAAAAATTAGACAGCACTCAGGAGGTATGGTCACCTAGCCATCTTGCATTTAATGATCTCTTTGTTACAAGCCAACAGGTAGAATAGGTGAGGCAAAACCCCTCCCCCAAGTTCATCAGCATATAGGCCCAATCAGCAGCTTCTTTGGGCTCTGTAGAGGCGGGACTTCCGATGTAACTGGAACCAGGATCGAAGCGTGGCAAATAGCAGGAGGTGGGCAGAGAGGTGTGGTTAAGAGAGGCAGGCAGGGTCTGAAGAATCAGCCCTCAAGCCAGGAGTGTTACATATATATGCATACATACCTAAATAAATAAAATAAGGTAGAGATAAAGGAAGATAAATAACACATACTTTTAGCCTACACTTATGCATTCAGGAGCAAGCATTTCCATACATCCATACACAAAGACACATACAAATGAAATAAAATCCTCAATACATATTTGCACATCTGTTATAAATAATGTCAAAGTATTGTCTTCAGACTAAATCCAACTCAAACATTTTTGTTCGTTTTGTTTTGTTTTTTGATTTCTAATTTTTTTCTTTATTTCTTTACATGCATTTGCTAGTGCTTCTTGTTTATTTCTAATATAAAACAAATCATTTAGAACTTTTAAACCTACTCACAGTTGGGTGTATTGTAAGAATCTGCTGGGCTGCAATGCGAAGTAACATAGGACATCAAAACAGTCAAGTTTTATAAAGATGAGAAATAATAGAACAACAAACTCAGTGGCAATTGTCACATGTTTTCTATACCTAGACAAAGCTTGTGACAGAGCTTGTTTCAGGCTACCCTTATTCCTTTCATATTTTCACAGAACTTATTTTTAACACCAGCTCCATCTTTCTTTATCACATGGAATAATTGTGATGAATGTGTGCCATTTATACAGCATATTACACATAATACATTTGACCAAGTTGGTTTTATGAGACAAGGTTTCTCTGTATAGCCCTGGCTGTCCTGGAACTCACTCTGTGGAACAAGCTGGATTCGAACTCAGAAATCTGCCTATCTCTGCCTCCCAAGTGCTGGGATTAAAGGCATGTGCCACCACTACCTGGCTAGAATGTACTTTCTTATGACACTTAAACAAATAGTATTCTTTTATATAAATTTGAAGGCTTATTCAAATGAAGGGAAATTAATAATAAATAGATCTCTTGCCCTCAAAGTCATCAGTAGCTGTCCATTTACAGAGATAAGTCAATGCCCAGTCAATTCATGAGGAAGAGAAGGGAAGTGATGAATAAGAAGAAAATTGGGACCTGCTTGAGTGTGGAGAGGGGCAGTGGGAGACAAGAAGATCTCAGTTTCAGCAGCAAGCACACATTTGATTTCTTGCTAGTGTGGTTCTGCCTGTTTTTCTAAAGTAATTTTCTCTCACCTTGGGATAAAGGGACTGAGCCTCCTTTCCTCATGTGGTTGCAACACTCAGCAGGAGTAGCTCATCATTGCTGCACCCAGCAGTGACCCACCTGCTGCTTAACAGCCTTGGCTTTGATGTGCTGCCTATCTATCACTCCACCGCTTGCTGTTTGTACTTGATGGCCATTTGCTTTTATCTGGAAGCAAGAGCATTGAGAAGCCCTACTTCTTGCCTGAGTGCTCTGGATCCTATGAAGTAACATCCAAGTCCAAGCCAGCCATTTCTGCTCCAGAGAATCTTTCCTCTGGCTCCTGACTCGATTGGGAGTGTTTGATGATCATCTCCCATAGCAACAGAATAAAAGTATCTTCGGGAGATGTATATGTTAAATACATATATCCAATATATAATACTTATGCATAGTACACAAATTTATGAATGGATATGTGTATCATAGTCACATAGATTTATTTTACAAAGGGGGTTGTTGGATAATGAATGAATCCTTCTATTTATATTGGCTGCATCCCTTCTGCCTTCATATCTTCTTTTTTATTCTTCCTTTTTTTCTCTTCCTTTCTTCCTCCTTTTTGTCTTGAGACAGCCTATGTACTTCATGATGGCTTGGAACTTATTATGTAGCCAAAACTGGCCTCAAACTTGCAGCATTCCTCATGCCTATGGCTCTCAAGTACTAGGACTACAGATAAGAGGCATTTCTGTGGATTTGCTGTGTTTGTGTGCATGTGTGCATGCGTGTATGTGTGTGTGTGTGTGTGTGTGTGTGTGTGTGTGTTTGTATGTTTATACATGTGTCTAAATGCATTTGGAGGCAAGTGTTTTTATTGGTGTCCTCTGTAAATCACTCTGCATCTTACTTTGTAGATAGGGACTCTCAATGAACCTAGAACTAACTGATTGCCTGGCTATCTGGCCAAAATCTCCAGGAATCTGTCTGTTTCCATCCCTCTTCATTCTCACCTCTGGAGATTTAGACACCCCACTGTGCCTGCCTTTTATATGAATGCTGTGGATCTGAACTTAGATTCTTACTCTTGTTAAGAAGATACATTACCAGCTGAGGTATCTCCTCCAGCCAAGTTCTCTGTGTTTCTCAATGATTTGGTTTGGAATTAATCCTGAGCAGAATGAAGCAGTAGTCTGGCATTCATTTCCTATTAGTAAGGCCTCTTACTTCTTGATGAACTCAAAGCAATTCAACAGTTATTTTCAGCATGCCTTGTTTCTTTTGGTGCTGAGCCAAAAGGATATTGTCTTAGTCAAAAATAAAACAAATTTTAGAACAGATGTGCTTGATTTTAGATACATCGACTTCTTGGGTTTGTTTCCTATTTTTAAAGTCAAAGAAGTCTTTGAGGTCTCTTGCTTGACCCAGTTTGGAAATGAGTTCAGGCAGTTATCCATGCCTTCCCTGGCACTTCCAGAAGAATTTATTCTGTGGTCTGTGGACAATTCAATTCAACTAACAAGGTGCTTTGGTTGTGCCAGTCCTGCTTCCTGGTGTGGAACTTGGCTCTAGGGACCATCATTTTCAAGCTTGTTACCATTTTGTAGCTGCCCTTTCTGCTAGCAATTTATTGCTGTTTTTGTTTGTTTAGGGTTTTCTCCATGCTGAAGTCCCCAATCAGACAGGAAGCCATATGGATGGAACCTCAGTTAACACAAAACAGTCAGTTGATAGACTCCCATAGGGACTTACTTGTGCTCCTACCAATTCCTCCTGTCAGGGACAAGAAAGCATCCTACAAATACAGTCTGGGGGAGAAATTGTTTTAGTGTTAGTCACAAATCATAAATTCATTAGTCAAAACTGACTGGAACCTGATTTTGCTTCTGTGGAATAGCAGCTTAGACTAGTTCCTTCTATCCTTTACTCCATCATACATATGTATCCATGAGTCTACCAATAAGAACAGCCTATGTTTGCACAGTGTGTTTATTAGCTGTATAGTACATATTTATCTTTGGAAGCAGTACTGAAAAAAAATCATCAGTAAGTTTTTGGCTTTTTTTTTTTTTTTACTTGATTGACATTGACTGTGGCATCAGTGGGTTCATTTTTAACTCAGTAAGTCAAGTGTGAGAGACGGATGCTTTTACTCCTTGATCCATCTCACTAGCCAGAGTTTACAACTTTCCAAAGTGTAAATCATGATCGAAGAAAAGCCATGAATTATGCTTTAGCTCACAAGGCTGTTTTCTTTGGTGATGGGACCATTGGTTGATAATGCTATGTCATGGGCAGTCAGTACTTCCTGAATGGATCCCTTCTCCCTTTTAGATCCATCACTCTACTCTGCTAACAGGGATTGGACCCATCTCTTATTCATTATGAAATCTAGTCTGTGTCTTACTCAGTTTGTGATTATCTCTTATTACTAGATAGTCAAAATCCCATGCAACATGCTGGAGTACCTCTGTAATTATTGGTCAATTAATAAACTGTCTTTGGTAGAAATACCTCCAGACATGGTTCTTGTTCTCCAATAACCCAATTCACCCTAAAATCTTATTCTAAAGAATAAGATGCATATCTAAATATGCATATCTAAATGTGATCACGTTTTATCAGATTCTGTCATGTCTGTATTTCAGGTCCATATTTTTAAATTGTATTTGTCTTCACAAATGTGCAGGCTTTTCATATTTTCAGATTTTATTTCCAAATATAATACCCAAGTTTGTACCCCAGAATAATCCTGAGGGTATTTTTTTTTTCAGTATAAAGTTTATCTTGGTCTTAAATTTGTGATTCTCCTGCCTCAGTCTCTCAAGTTCTGAAATTGCGGTCAGGAGTTTCCATGCATCTTAACTCAGTAGATCAAGGTGAAGACTAGATGATTTGTGAATTGGAAAAGTTAGATACGCCCCTATAGGGGAGCAGTTCTCAAGTATCTTAATGCATCATTCTGTTAAAAAGTTCTGGTAAGGTGAGGGCTGGGGTCCTAAAAATGACTTTATCAGCAGATCATCATTAATATCACAATAAAAATTTCAAGAGCAAACATGGAAAGTCCTTGGAAAAATATTTATCTAGATCCATACTATTCACTAAACTTTAGGCCTACTATGTTTGTTCTTTTCCTTCTGGTAAATAATAATAAAATGACTTAATTTGCCTCCTCCTCCATCAAGTAACTACACCTGCTTCCTGAACTCTCTCAGGAGTTAGCAAACATGGTTGTTAGCTGCCATCTACTTTTATGTATGGTCTCCTAAGTCTCCATTCTCTAATTGCAGATATATTTATATAAATATGTTTATAACATAATACATATCATTGCACTGTCATACTCTTTCCTCAGGGGGCAGTGGCAGAGGTGCCCCTTGTTTCTCAAGAATCATCTCTGCTTCTATTTTCTTGATCTAAGTGTTAGGTGACCCTGATTGCTCTCTCCTGCAATTCCAGTTTCTCCCTCAATAGGGGATTCTTCCACAGTGCATACATTTGTTTGATCCACATCTGTTATTAAGCCTCTTTAATGTGGATTATTTATTCCTATAACAACTACTGTTTCTGACCTCACAACACACATAACATTAAAAATCTCAGATGGGTTATTACCCTCCTTACTCCTTACCTTGTAGAAATGAGGCCTGCTTGCTTTTAGCCCTGCTCTGATATGTCAGTGGTGAAATCCCTTTGTATCTTCTTTAGCTACATATCTAATTGTAATAAATTGGCATGACCAAGACAACTTATAGAAGGGTTTACTTGGTTTTACATTTCCAGAGAGATGCAAGTCCATGACCACCAAGGTAGAGAAGAATGATGGTTGAAAGAGCTGAGAACTCACATCTAGAAGCACCAGCAGGAAACAGAGAGAGCCATCTTGGAGTGGTGTGAACCTATGAAAACTCAAAGCTGCCTTCTTACAGAACCATCCATTCTTATCCAAAACTTATGGTTTTCCCTTCATCTAAATAATTATTTCTTGGATGCTTTCTCTTTTGCCTTGTATTTCTAACACTTTAATATTCTGTTCCTCTGGATTAAGTCCAGGTGTAGGACAAAACACATATGGTTATTGTCTGAGGCAGCTAAGCTGTTGGAGAATATGTTCTTCAATAAATATTAACTGTGATTGTTTTATTCTAGAACAGTGGCCTTCAACAGGAAATCAAAAGGTTTCACCCTCCCAGAGGACATTTGAAAATGTCTGGAAACATTTATAATTATCAAATGGAGAGATATCTATTGGTCTTTGGTGAACACTGGCCAAAAAATAATTTGGTAAATGTCCACTATGCAGCACAGAACAGCCTTCTCACACATGATAGTTGAAACACTCTTCTACAAAACAATATTCAAAAGTTAATTGACACCTGAAGCTTCTCTTAAAGTCATGCATATTTATCCTTCATGAAGATATTGTCATGTGAGGGTCATATTATACATTTAATTTGTAAAATCATCCCAGACCCTCTTCATAAATTATCAAAGAACTTTCCAGGAGGTTATGTCTTTGTTTTGATGGAAATTTTGGAAAATACCATCCTAGCCCAGGCTTTCTCTGATTATAATGTACAAAAGTTATATGGACATCATCTTAAAGTGTGAAATCTTTCATTTGGAATAGAATGACTCTTAATGAGGTTCCCAGGTAAGGCTTGAACAGTTTCTTGACCTGAACCTGACATAGCAAGACCCTGCAGAAATGATAGTGGTGCTCACCTTGACCAAAAGTTGTAGTCTTCTACAAGGGCCAGCAACTGTCTCACCCAAGGATTTTGATTTTCCTGATCTGAGATGAGGCCTGGGAATTTGTATTGTCTGCAGATTCCCAGAATGATACCTTAAGAGCATTAAGTCTTAAGATCTTAGAGTGTGAACCACCAGCTTGGATTACTACTTCTTACATTCCAGTGTCCAAAAACTGAGATTAGAGCTCTGCAAATCTCTGGTTAAACTTCACCACATTCCATTCTTTTCTTCAAACTGTGTGGGAAGACTAGTAATCTGTATTTTAATGAAGAATCCCTCCACACACGCAGGGATGATGCATGTGATAATGGTCTCATGTGACATTTATAAAATGCTGTCCTAGGGAAGGGTGTTATATAAATTACGTAGGAAAGATGAATGTATTTAGTTTGGAAATCTGCAATAAATTATATGGCTGATTATATTATTATTATATGCTGCTAGGTGTTACCTTTGAGTTATTTTGAATTTTCACATAACATGCACATAGTTGGGGCAAGATTTTATGCTGTTAAAAGGAAACAATAGGTTAAAACTCGGACCAGAAATGTTGCTGTGAAAGATGGTATCATTTTCCTCTTGATCAGTCACCCAATTCTTTCTGAATCTGGGCAATCACATTCTCTGTAGGAGCTACCAGTTGAATGTTATTGCTGACTTAGACACAAGACATTATAGTAACGGTTACAGCTTCAGATTCTTGAATTGTTGGGATACAACAAACATTGTATTTGCCAAATACATTGCCAATGCAATTGGATCTAATACAGCAGACCACATGTCCATCAAGAAGCAGGCAGTATTTATTCTCCTTGGTGTATCATGGTGACACTATGCCTATGAGCTCAATATATTTTCTCAAGACCATATAGGTAGTTTACATGACAGAAAATTTTATTTCATCTGATATAATGCACAACTGATTTCTTAGAGACAGGAAGCAGGCACTTAAATATGCTTTAATACATGGGTATAGAGAGATGGCTCAGAGGAAAAGAGTTCAAGATGCTCTTGCAGATGACCCACGTTCAGTTCCCAGCACTTATTTTAGCCAAGTAGCAACTGCCCGTAACCTCAGTTCCAGGAGTTCTTATACCCTTATCTCATCACAAGGGTAATTTTATGTACATGGCTCCAAAAACCCATGCAGTCATACAGACATAGATATAAATAATATTTGAAATAAATTAAAATATACTTGGAGATTTTTTAGCTAAAGCTATAGCTCAAATGTAGAGTTCTCAATATTTGAGAACTAAAGGAAATGTTTTGGAATAAAATTTATTTTGTTGATAAGAGGGGCCTACCAGAGACAGCTTCTTTCACTTTTATTAATTTTTATAATCAGTTAATTCTAGCCTTGTAGAATTTTAGAATGTTACTTGTACCCTTCTCAAAGGATGTGGGATTCTTGGTACTTTATATTCTCCAGAATTGTTTTCTGACTAGCTAAGAAAGTCTACAGTCATCTTGTCTGAAATATAGGCAATTTTCAGGGTCTCTTATTCTCTACTGTACCAAGGGTTTCCCCCCTGTTGTTGGTCATTTTCTCTCACTAAATGCTGCATTTAGGGGAAAATTCACATAGCTTTTGTTATTGCAATCTTCAGTTTCCCACACCATAGTCAAAAAACAGGATATTGTGAAGCAGCACATGACAGGGAAAGTTTCTTTTCTGCTGAGAAATAGCATTCTTACTTTTTCTTTATCAAAGATATAATTGCCTATGTTGAATATAGCCCCTAAACTGTCTGAAGAGGTATAGAAAACTGCCCTGCTACCTGTGTAGGAAGTTCGGCTTTGGAATTAATTGCCATTTTTATAACCTGGCCTTGAGCCATGGTTGCTTTGAGGCCCACTGGCAGATTCAAAGCTAATTCACACTGACATCTTTCACAATGTATTTGATTTTATGTCTAAGTCCTCCCTCCCACTTCCCTTATTCTTTTCTCTCTTTACTCAATCTTTTTTCTCTCTCTTCCTTCCTTTCTTTCCTGTTTTGTTTCTCTGATACAATTTGCTAACAATCTACTACAATTTACTATTAACAATTCACTATAATTGTTAGGATTTATGCGAATTGTTTAACCAATCCTTTTGGTCACAAATATTATATATATATATATATATATATATATATATATATATATATATATTATATGTGTGTACATATATGTATGTATATACAAATATATGTGTATATATTTGTACATATATATGTATGTATGTATGTGTATACATATATATATATATATATATATATATGTATACACATAGTATCATAAACCAGTATCATAAACCCAGCATGGCCCAGGCCATCTTTGGCAAAGAGGAAAAAGAAAAGGGTGATCTTGTCCAATCAGATCTGGTTGCAGGTAAAGTCAATACTTCCTGGAACATTAAGTCTATTTCATTGGGAAGGATAGAGGAAATTCAGTGAACAGAGCAGAAATGAATTCTGGGGCTAAATCACAGCAACAGAGGCCAGAAAAAGGACTTGGCAGAGCATTAAAAATATTCTCTATTGAAGAAGATTTATAACCTCAGGATTGCCAGACACAGCATTGTTTCTTAACAGAACGAAAGCACGAGAACAAGAACTGCATTCACTATAGAGAGAGCTTTTTAAGCCTATGCATTTGCAATCACTAAAATTTAAAATAGCTTCGTAATAGGAAAAATGTAAAATTCATGTTCTTGGTTAATGTGTTGTGGGTTTCTGAGCTGTTTTTCACTTGTAAATAAGTAATTAAATGAAAACACAAAAGGCTTGACCTCAGATAAGTAAATAATTAATAGCCATCTTGTTTATGGGCAATTTACTTAAGTATCATCTCTAAAAATATGTACAAAAGAAGATAGTAGTGCAGAAGGATGACTGTTAACAAATCCTATTGATGATGACAGGACTATTAGGATTTTAGACGGCTGATAATGGTAGTTTCTCTCTCATCTTGGTAGTTTACAATTACTGCTCCCAAACTTCAAATGGGCCCTTTTGAAGGTTACATCACATTGTTAAGAATTGCATGATTCAGTCTTGGTTTTGACAAGCTTACTAAATGTAACAATTCCGAATAACAATTAAGGTCTATAGTGTCTTATCTTATGATTGGAGCTTTAGATGTATTGTTGCACTGCCTTGTGTATTTCATGTCTTGAGGTCATAACCTGGAGAAGAATTTTAGGTGGGATTGCACTTCAACATCTTAGTTCAGACAGTCAAATCACATGAATTCCTAGTGGCAGCCAGTCAACAGTAATAGTGGTTCGATGACTGATAAATTCAAAACCATTCTCAAAGTGTGGTGATTAGGTTTTTCTCATATGTATTTAATGTGCTTACAACATGTTTTCTTTGGAAATTGTTCTTGTGTATTGAAAGTGGATGATTTAAATCTTTATCTGAGATATCATTTCTTCGAAGAATTGCTCACCATTGAAAAGTGTACCAGTTTTCCATAATTTTTTCTGGTTCATTATGAATATGCTAACACAGTGTTTGGGAAAACAAACAGGCAAATTCAAGACAAGAATGAATACAAGGCAACAAAATTAGTTTTCATAATGATTTCATAAGAGGAGTGTATATTGATAGTGTTTAGTTTTAATGACATTGAGCGTAGACTACCTAACAAAGTCCTTAGTTTTTATTAAACACTGTCATCAAAGTAGGTAGAAATGGGAATTCAACATGTGTCATTGAGTTATTCCTAAAAGTATCCCCAGATTCTTCAATATATTAGATAGTATTTTATTTATTCATGACCTTATATGAGTTTCCTGGTGATAACTCCATCTTTAGTAAAGTCATCAAGAGAGGAATTCCTGGCACAGCCATTATGGCTTGGTGACAAGAATGAAGTACTGTGATTCATCTCCCCTCCTCATTTTCCCTTTCTCTGGACCCAGCCTTATATGTTGCGTATTTCATTAGAAGTTAGATCAACTGAAGTATCAATACTTCAGTCCTTCTCACAAGGGGGTACAAAATACCCATGGGAAAAAATACAGAGACAAAGTGTGGAGCACAGACTGAAGGAAAGGCCATCCAGAGACTACCCCACCTCTGGATCCATCCCATATACAGTTACCAAATCCAGACACTACTTTGGATGCCAACAAGTGCTTGCTGACAGGAGCCTGATGTAGTTATTTCCTGAGAGGCTCTGCCAGTTCCTGACAAATGCAGAGGTCAATGCTCTCAGCCAACCATTGGACTGAGCATGGGGTCCCCAATGTAAGAGCTAGAGAAAGGACCCAAGGAGCTGAAGGGGTTTGCAACCCCATCGAAGGAACAACAATATGAACCAATCAGTACTCTTAGAGCTCCCAGGGACTAAACCACCAACCAAAGAGTACACATGGAGGGACCCATGGCTCCAGCTGCATATGTAGTGGAGGATGGCCTTGTAGGACATCAATGGGAGGAGAGACCCTTGATCCTGAAAAGGCATGATGCCCTAGTATAGGGAATGCCAGGACAGGGAAATGGAGTGGGTAGGTTGGTGAACAGGGGGCGGGAAGTTGGGGTCGGGGGTTTTCAGAAGAGAAACCAGGAAAAGGGATAACATTTGAAATAGAAATAAAGAAAATATCTAACAAAAAATTCTTTAAAAAAAGTTTGATCAAAAAAAGAAACCAAAAAAACCAAAAGATTGTAAAACTTAAATCTGTTAATTTGGTAACCTATAATTAGTGTATATAAGTCTCATTATCTTTTGTTTTCTGTATCTGATTTCTACTGAAGTATCTGACATACATGGATGTGGATAAGCAAAGAAAGTAGTAATCTTTTTTTTTCTTTCTTTCTTTGTTGTTTGTTTTTTAAAGTCATTTTTATGATAATTTTTTATTAAATTAATTTATGTTTTGCACTTCATATTCCATTCCCTGCCCTCCAATCCATGCTCCAGCTGCTCCACATCCCACACCTCATCCCCATGCCCCTGACTCCTGGTGGATGCCCCAACCTCCCCACCCCACCCAACCTCTAATCCCTGAGGCCTCAGTCTCTTGAGGGTTAGATGCATCATCTCTGAATGAAAACAGACCTGGAAGTCCTCTACTCTATGTGTGTTGGGGGCTTCATATCAGCTGGTGTGTGCTCTCTGTGTCCAATTCCAAGGGATCTGATGCTATCTAGTAGTCTCCATAGGCACACACACACATAGGGGCATATACAAACAGACACACACATTCATTAAGTAAATTCTTTACCTGTTTAGAGAGGTGAAAATACTCCTCTCAGATGAAGTTAAAGGTAATTTAATCATGAATTAAACTAGTATGTTATGCAGGAAGATTATGTCAGAATTATCATTAGTTTCCTGATGGTTAAAAACTGTTGCTAGAATGAAAGACTTGTATGTTAAAAATTTCAAGTCTTTGACAAAAGAAATTGAAGATGCAAATATATATCAGAAGATGGAAAAATTTCCATCTTCTTGCTTGTGGATGAGATGGATTAATGGTGAAAATAGTCATCGTATCAAAAGTAATCTATAGATTCAATGCAATCCCCATCAAAATTCAGACACGATTGTTTACAGATTTTGAATGAACAATTCTCAACTTAATATATAAAAACAAAATACTCAAGATAACTAAAACAATCCAGATTAATGAAAGAACTGCTGCAAGTGTCATTACCCCTGATTTCAACTTGTACTACAGAGGTATAGTAACAAAAAATGTATGGTATTGGCATAAAAACTGACGTGTCAATAATGAAATTGAGTTGAAGACCCACGCATGAGGACAAACACATATAGACACCTGGTTTTTGATAAACAAGCCAGAAATGCACACTAGAAAATACACAGCATCTTCAGCATGCTGTCCCAGTCAAACTGGTTATCTGAAAGTAGAAAAATTCAAATAGATCCATATCTACAGCTCTGAACAAATTTCTGGTCCAACTTGATCAAAGACTTTAACTTAAAGCCAGACACACTGAGCCTGATAGTGGGAAAAAGCCTTAAGTACATTGACACAGGAGAGAACTTTCTAAACAGAACATTGACAATGAAGGAACTAAGATCTACATTTCATAAATGAGATATCATAAAACAGACAAGGTTCTGTAAGGAAAAAAATCACAATTAATAAGACTAATTAGTAGCCTTAGGGTGGGAAAACATTTTTACCCACATCCGATAGGGGACTAATATCCAAAATTTATTAAGACCTCAAGAAAATAGATATCAAAAATGCAAACAAGATCAAATAATACAATCAAAAATGGGGTACAGATATAAACAGAGAATTCTCAACAGAAGAATCCTAAGTGGTGGAGAAATGCTTAAAGTTGCTAGGGAAGTGCAAACCAAAATTATTTTAGATTCCATCTTACACATGTCAGAATGTGTAATATGAGTAACACAAGTGACAGCTCATGTTGATAAGGATGTGGAACAAGGGCAACACTCCTACATTGCTGGTGTTAGTACAAATTTGTACAGCTACTGTGGAAATCAATATAGTGGTTTTCAGAGTGTTGGGAGTCAATCTGTCTTAAGATCCAGCTATGCCACTCTTGGGCATATACCCCCCAAAAATGCTTCATTCTACCAAAAGCACACTTGCTTGCCCATGTTCATTGAGGTTTTAGTCATAATAACCAGAAACTGGAAAAAAACTAGATGTCCCTTAACCAAAGAATGGATAAAGAAAATGTGATATATTTACACAACCAAGTACTACTCTGCTGTTTGAAAAAAAAAAATGACATCGTAAAATTTGCAGACAAATGGAATGAACTATAAAAAAAAAATCATCCTGAGTGAGTTAACCTAGATCCAGAAAGACAAATGTGGTAAATACTCACTTATACATGAATATTAGTTGTTGAGTAAATGCTAACAAAGCTACAATCCATAGACTAAAAGAGGTAAAGTAAGGAGAAGTGGCCTAATGAAGTGCATAGCTTCCTCAGGAAAGGGAAATAGAATAGATTTACAGGTAGGGTAGGAATGCATGGGGATAGAATGTGAGAGATCAGGTTTGAAAAGATAGGATGAAGGGAGAGAGTATAGGGAGAAATGGCAGGAACTGGGGGATATTTAGAGGATGGTATGGTAACAGAGTACAGTGAAAACTCCCTGGAACATCTGAAGGTAATCAGAATGAGAATCCTAGTAATGGAGGATGTGGGGCCTCAACTGGCCATCTCTTAGAGTCAGGCAAGACTTCCAGTGGAGAGACTGAGTTGCATTCCTATTGAGTTGTTGTTCAAAAGCTCACATGGAAACCCCCAAACAACCCAGACTTATGCTAAGAAAAAGGATTAATCTCTGCAAACTGACAGTAGGACACAATTGCCAAAGAAAACATCCACACAATTTGTTGAACATGAGAGATCTGACCAGTACCTACAGGGAGCCTTCATCCCTGTACTCACATCTCATTGGTGCAAGAAGGCACATTATAGACTACTGAAAAAGGAATATGGACATCAACCCAGCCAGATCTTTGACCTGCACTCTGTCCTGTCAGCAAAATATTTAAGAACAAGGGTGGCATAAAACTTGTAGGAGTAACCAACCAATATCTGATTTGACTGAAGGCCCACTCCATGAGAGGGAACCCATATGCAGTAGAACTTTGATAACCAAGAACTGGAGGCTAGGTAGTCCAGAGATCTAAGGTAAAACCAAACATATAGGAGAAAAAATTAATAAAACTTTTTCTAATAATATTCTGCTGTCCTCAAAGATGAGTGCTTTGTCCAGTTATCATCAGAGAGGTTTCCACTAGTAGCTGATGGGAGAAGATGCAGAGACCCACACCCAGACATTATGCAGAGAGAAAGTCTATATTGTAGGTGTCCATCAAATAAATCCCTATCATCAGGTGTCAGGAAATCATATGGAAGAAGAGGCAGAAAATTATAATAGAGTAGATGGAGTTCATCAGGAGATCACAGCTCTTTAGACCAAGAAAGCAAGATCCATATAAACTCACAGAGACTGAATCAGCAAGCACAGGGTCTGAAAAGGTCTAGACAAGATCCTTTGACATATTATAGCTATTAGCTTAGTTATTTTACAGGACTCCTGACTGTGAGAACAAGTGGGTCTATGGTCCTTTGCCTGCTCTTGAGCATCTTTTCCTCCTGTTGTGTGGCCATGTCCAACTTCGATATGAAATTTTTTGCTTCCGTTTATTGTATTTTATTTTGGCATGTTTGCTTGTTATCCCTAAGAAGCTTGTTTTTCTTTTATTTTTTTCTAATGAGAAACAGAGGAAGTGGATCCAGAGAGGATAGGAGAAAGGCAGAAATTGGGAGAAGGATAGGGAAGGGAAAGGAAAGGAAAACTATTATCAGGATATACTTTATGAGAAAAGAGCCTATTTTGAGTAAAAGAAAAAAAATAAATAAACTTTGTTAGAAAGAAAACCAAAGTCATTCTACGTAATAATTCTCAAATTTAATACTGGAAAAGTTCCTGGCCTCACAGCAATGACCTCCTTTGTTCTTCAGGACATATGATGGTGCCAACAATGGTAACATGAAAAAATAACTGTGCTGCTCCTGGGGTGCAAGACAGAGGAGGCTATCTTTATATGTGTGGGCCCTGGTGAGGACAGCAATAGGAAAGAAAGCATCTGAGAAACTTCAGAGGTGTTGGGAGCTCTCGACCCCACCTCCTGTCAGAGCAATTATGACAAGAGCTTTAAAGCACGAGTTGATAAGAGGGGAAAGGGAAGGCAGTCCTCTGCTCTGTAGTGTTCTAGTGCATCCCTGCTTCTCATCAGCTAGCTTTAAGTTAAGGATGACTCAGTACAAGAGATATTGGGAAAAAATCTGTATTTAAATATAGGGGCATGAGATAAATGTGAAATGAAGCAGGCATTTTAGGTTTTAGCCCATAATTATCCACAATATCTTTACATAGAAAATAAGAAAGCTGGCATGTGAAATTAAAGAAAACCAAAAGATAAGAAAAGGCAGAGAATACTGTTTTTTCTAGGTATTATTATTATTATTATTATTATTATTATTATTATTATTATTATTTGTATGGGATGAAAGTTGTAAGAGCTTTTGTAAGTACATTTTTAACAACTATAAATATCAGAGAAGTGCTTTTTTTACTTTATCTGAACGTTGGAAACACAGGGGACCTTGTAAAATGTTCCTATGTCTGAGATTCAGAGTTTTAGAATTTATTAATTAACTGATCTAAGGGCAAGTTCTTGCGCATTTTGGATTTTTCATATTTCCAGTTTATTTTTTATATAGCTTATGGAACCACAGGATTCCGTATAGCCTAAGGAACCCTCCTATGGAACACACAGATTTCTGTGATGTCTTTTCTCTCATCCCACTGGCCTTTCCCGTCTGTTTGCATACTTGATTTTCATTTGCAGCCTCTTACCCTGTTTCTTCTGACAGTACTTGTCTCAGTTGCAACAGAAACCT
Source organism: Mastomys coucha (assembly GCF_008632895.1). Lineage (NCBI taxonomy): Eukaryota > Metazoa > Chordata > Mammalia > Rodentia > Muridae > Mastomys > Mastomys coucha. The sequence continues at coordinate 104,175,263 of NW_022196903.1, forward strand.
GAATCAGCCAATATCTTAAGACCTGATATTCATTTTTGGGTTGATATTTGCTACAAGGACACCTAGAAGCATAGACATCTGAGATCAAATTCCATATACCACTTACTTCCAAAAATCAATATGACTGGATCAAATGGAAGATTTTTCTCTCACTCATTCAGCCTTTGACAAAAAAAAAAATATGTAAGAAAGAGGTTAAGTTCTATAATAGGATACCATAGTTGGTCAGCATCGTCAATTTGACAGTGTTTATAATAAGCACAGAAACAAGCAGCAGCAGCATCTACATAGGGGTTTCTAAGAGGTTGTCAGAGGAAGAAAAAATCCTACCCTAAACGTTATTCTATTACCCTATGGGCCAGAGTCCTAGGCTGAACAAAATGTAGAGAGTAAGTTAGTGCCCTTGCTCATCACTGTGACTCTGTATGCATACCTTGTAGCCAGCAGCATCAAGATCTTACCCACATGCTTTCCTATCATCATAGGCTACATCTTCAAACTGTGTGAGAAAGAAAATATTCACCCTTATACTGCTTTTTTTCCAGGTATTTTGTCAAAGCAACATGATAAATGACTGCGTATAAAGAATAGTGATACAGGAGATATTTAAATGTTTAGAAATAAAAAGAGCCAAAGTACTAAAATTTGTTGCTATCTTTCTAAATTATGTGGGTTTTGCTCCATCTACTCAGAAATGTATCTAAAATTATATATCTGGATTTAGGGTCATGAAAGAAGACCTTAGTTTTTCAAACTGGTTTCTTTATAAAAGAAATGCTGGAAACACAAAGAGGAAATGTTATTAAGTAGGTCATTGAGATTTGCTGGGCCTTCTAAATTTAGTACAGCTTCCTTAAAAGCAAGCATGGCAAAGTGAAATAAGAAGGCACTTGGTGCCTTTTTGATGCTAGCCTATTCATCTATGAACATTCCTAATAATGGTGTGTGTGTGTGGTGTGTGTTTGTGGGGTGTGTGTGTGTGTGTGTGTGTGTGTGTGTGTGTGTATGTGTCTAAAATTCTCAGCCCCTATCTGATACATCTTCAGAGGACTCATTCATGCATGCAATGAATCTGATTGGAGATAACTCTGAAATAGAGAAAACTACATCCAGCTCTAGAATTTACTGACCTCAGCATAGTCCTTGGTAAAGGTTAGTGATGAGAACACACACACACACACACACACACACACACACACAAACAAACACACACACGCACACACAAACACTGTGACCTCAGGACATTGAGACTGAGGCAGAATGGAATAGATTGCTATCTGTTTTAGGCTCATATAATATGTGTTGAAGGTTTGGTTCACCTCTAGTGACACTTTGTGAGGTAGTGGGAATTATAAAGGTGCTTGCAAACTTCAAAAAAAAAAATGGGTCCGTAGTGGGATGGGTTCTTAGGAAACAGGGTCTTGTTTGTAAAAGCAGGTCTTTGAGAATGCCCTTTAATTGGTGAGTCTACTTTCTGCCATTGTGGGGTAACCAGCCTTGATCTGCATGTATTCTATATCATGTGTTCTGACACACAACATGTCTCTATGCAATAGAGTTATCTATCCATGTTTTCATCTTTGAAAATGTGACCCAAAGGTGCTTATCTAAATAGGAAGATGTTTAAACCAGTATTGCTCATCTTCTCAGATATCACATGGCCTCAGTCAAGTTCTTTACCTTTTCACAGCTTCGTCTGTCTCAATTTTTAGAGAAAATCATCAGGAGCATCTCCTCTGTATCCAGTGCTGGGATAGACAGTATAGGTAGAAAGGGAGAAACTCAAGAGATAGCTTTTACAAAAAAAATCTTTTATTGTGAGTCTTTCAGGGATGTTGAAAACAAGAAATGGTAACAGATACATCTGATACTTAAGAAAATGAGTTGTTATGAAAGTATGGTGACACTAGGCATTGCCATGCTGTCTTTTAAAAGACCTAGGCATATGGGGATTAGAGAAAAGGTGGTAGACACTCAGCTGGAATCTGGATGGAGTTTCTCCAGGAGCATGTGATTAGATACAAGATCAAGTGATTTACATATTAGAAAAGAAACTTTTTGGCTCCATTCAGGATCTTTGTTCAGTTACTTGTATTGTCAGGAATGAGTAGGGGAAAACACTAAAAAATCAAGCTGCATTTGAATGAGCAGTGAATAAGAGAAGAAAGCAACAGAGGAGACCAAGTAGGGGTACAGTGTGCTCTGGCTAAGCAGAGGAGCTAATTTCCAGAAGGTCAGACATAGTGGAAGAGCTAAGAACAGGTGTCCAGTTCAGAGCTACAAAACCATCTTAAGGCTGAGATTGTACTTTAGCAGTTATAACTGATGGGAAAGGAAAAAGGACGAAGTCACTAAGGATTAGTACACTCACCATGTAGCATATGGAAGCCATGCAGAGTAAGGGTTTAAGATGAGGAGGAGAGAGAACTGGAGGGATGGCTCTGTGGTTACAAGCATCTAATGCTCCTGTAGAAGACATTTATGTGGTTTCCAGGCCTCATACCAGACAGCTCAAAACTGCTTGTAACTATAAATCTCAGGAATTAGAATCTGGCATCCATGGACACTGTATTCATGCACACAAATCAACATAGTGCATAATGAAAACTAAAAGCAAACATCTCTTTTAAAGATTAAAGAGGAGACCATGATACTCATCTGTGCATGCAGATATTCAGAAAGCCGAGGCAGGAGGATCAATTGAATCCAAGTATTTTGGAACTGACTAGACACCACAGCCAGATTCCATCTCAAAAATAAAAAAATAAAACAAAAATACCCAAGTAAGTATGACAAGAAATGTATGAACAAGACAGAAGTACGTGAGAAGTTCGTGAAGTATAGAAAATCTATATGGTGCATACAAGTTTCAAATTTGTGTTTATTACTTGAGTATAGAGGGGTATTTGTTTGAACTTGGATAGAGAGATGAGAATTTACAATTTCAAGGACAAAGGGGGAACAAAGAGCAAATATAGAATATGTAGAAGAGATAGACAAGTCTTGTTTACTAAGTCATTACTACTCTGGAATAATGAAAGTATGTGAGTGTGTGTGTGTGTGTGTGTGTGTGTGTGTGTGTGTGTGTGTAAAGACCAGAGAACAACCTTTTGTCATCTTCAGAAAGTCTCTATAGCTCTTTGATGCCATCTTTCCTTAGGTGTAACTGACTAATTAGGCCAGACATCTCTGCCAGCAAGCCCCATAGATCCTAAGTGTATCAATGTGCTCTGTAGTTTTACCTGGTACTGGGATGGATGTCAGTTCCTTGTGCTTACAAGTATGCTACAAACTAAGCTGTCTTCTTAGCCCCTGAATGGATATTTTAGACATCTTTAGAAATTCTCAAGAACGTTGCTTTTCTGACCACTCAGATTCCTGGCTTAAAGCCACTCACAGTCAGATCACGTACTTTACCTTCAACTGTTGTCATGTTCTTTAAGGTAATTAATTGATAGTAGCTTGGGTGCTAAAACAAAAACTCTTAGCTAAGGTGCTTCACACAGAGCTTTTACTGACAGCATTTGGTGATTTATTATAAGTTTGAAAGGAGGGAGGAATTACTCAGTCCCCATATATTAGATGCCATGGCTCCAAAGACATTGTAGGTGGACCTTCAAAGATTTTCCTACTGCCTTTGTAATAAAGCCTTGTGTTACATTTAGTATTCAGGAAAGACATGAGGTATCTTTGAGACATTCATTATCATAAAGTAGAGCCTCAGTATTATCTTTTAATGTGATAAAATCTACAGAGTACAGCGATATGGAAGTATAAGACCAGGTGTTCCTGAAAGAATGTGCTTTAAGGCTCTAGTCAAGAAGAGAAATACCACCAGCAGCACAGATGGGGGTAGAATGGAAGTTTTATTCTAATTTAAGATCATGCTCACTCCATAAATACAGCATTCAAGAAATGGTGAAAAAAAGGAAATATCTATCTCCACCTCCGAGTTGAACTTAATGCAACAGTCACTATAGGAAGCCCTCTATGGACTCTCCTTGGAAACCCCAGGTGTGTGAAACAAGCAGAACAAAAAAGCGATGGAGACAGTTGTCTATATGTGTGAATTGGAATGGTGAAGGCTCATGTGTCTCTGTGTCTGTCTCTCTGTGTCTGTGTCTGTCTCTGTCTCTGTCTCTCTGTCTCTCTCCCTCTCTCTCTTTCTCTCTCTCTCTCTCTCTCTCTCTCTCTCTCTCTCTCTCTCTCTCTCTCTCTCTCTCTCTCTCTCTCTCTCTCTCTCTCTCATGAGACTAAAATGCCCTCCATTTTGATGTGGTTATATCTGATTTAATCAAGTCTTCAAATCACCAAATAGGGAACAACAACTTCACTTTGACCTTCATTAGTGTGCTGCAAGGTATAGAGTGATAGACATTCAAAACTGCCAAGTAATTTGTGAAATTTATGAGCATTCCTATCAGAACTTCAAATCAGATTCTTTCTAATTAAAGTCACCAAATATGTACTTGGAATAAGCCAACTGCGTGGTTCTGATGTAAACTAGATGAGAACCAGATATCAAGGAAGCTGGATTTGGTATTGGCTTCTCCAGGGTTCCTGAGTAAGAATGTCATTATCATGAAGATTCCAAAACAAAAGCTGTGCACTGAATCTTACCAGCTACAAAGCAAAGGGACTACCTGTTAAGTTTCTTTAGATAGAATTCATTTGGGAGACTGAAATTCATATGAGTATTTTAAAAAAGAATTCTCAGTATTCTAAATTAGCTTTCTCTATTCTCAGAAAGAGAGAAAAAATCAGTACTCCAAAGGAATAATTCTTCCTTGTGGATGTCAACAAGGAAAAGTTATAAAAGGCAAGGAACTTAATTTTTCACTTCAGACATATCTTTGGATTTAAGAGCACAGATTATTAATGAGGAAGGTAAGGGAGCCAGCTCCTTTCTGACACATCTACTCTATTGGATGCTAAGGGTGTCTACTAAAATTAATACTTTTTTACCTTTCACATCTCCTACATCAACTTCATATACTGTGGTCTTTTAGCTGCATATGCACCCACACATGAAAGAGAGATGGACATCTTTTCCAGTTGACTAGTGCAAATCCCTTTTAATTTTTAAATATATATATATTTAAATTTTTAAATATGTATATATATTTATATATATCATATGATATATATAAATATGATATATATTTATATATGATATATTTATATATCATATATATCATATTTGATATATTTGATGTATATCATATTTGATATATTTGATATGATATATATATATATATCAAATGCATGCAGATGCTTATAGAGGCCAAAAGAGGGTATCAACCCTTGAAAATGTAATTATAACCAATTTGTGAGCTTTCACAATGTGGGTGCTGGGAACTTAACTTGGATCCTCTACAAGAACAGCAAGTACTCTTACCACTTCACCACTGAGCCATCTTTCCAGCCCACTAAGCATTTCTAACACTCGATAAAGTGTTACAGATTTGCATAGACCTCCTAGCATTTACCCCCAGCCTGGACAGAACTCTAAAATCTGTGTAGCTTTCAGGTTTATTCAATTCTTGTAGAATTGAGCCTCTCCTACCATGAGGTGTACAGTTTCCCAAGCATTTTCTGCTTCTGATGTTTCCTTGGGTCTTCATCAATGTTTTCTTTCTTAGCTAATACAATTTAGATCCTCTCCAACAATTTTGTGCCTTTTCTGTTTAATGATACATAAAGTGATATATCTGACTGGCATGTCATATTCATATCCCCAATTTACCTTCTTTTCACTGTCTTTTCTTCCTTCACCCCTACCAATCCTTTCCCTCCCACTTTCTTCCTTCTCCCTCTTCTCTTCCTTCACCTCTCCCAACCCTTCCCCTCCTACTTTCTTTCTCCTCCCTCTCCCTCTGCCCCTGCCATATTATTCTGACTTCCTTTCTTCCTTTTTCTTCTATCACTTGTACAATCATTCTCTAATCCTTCTTTCCATATCACCCATCTGTCCAACTAATAAATATTTTAGTGTTATGAGTCAAGCATGTAACAGTTTCAAATGGCAGTGATAAGTAAAACCAAAATAGAAACAGCTCTGCCTCTTCAGAACTTCAAAGATGGACATTAGTGGAGTGACCACACAAATACATAATTGCAAATTTTGGTGAGAAAGAAATGCCCAGTGTGCTCTGGAATGCTGGTCTTAAGATGAAGAGAAAAGATTTTGGTGTCTAGCAAAAGACACAGAAACCTAATTTGGTAGTGATGAGAGGAATGAAAGCAAATCATTCTAAACTTTAAGCTATGATTTTATTACTCATATGTTCATCTAACAACCACCATTACCTGAGTGGCTATGTTGTGTCTAGCAGTATATTAAAAACAGTTGCTTCTATGGTGAGCAATACTCCATATCTCCAAGGCTTACTGATGTCAGGCCCTGACAGATGCTATATGCTGAGTTTCCATTGCTCTAGGATGTATGGGTAGCCTGCACAGCCATACTTACTTTTCTCTGATATTTATCAGACAGATAATTTATCCCTACTCTAATTTACTCTTCTCAAGAGACAGTGTCTTCTCAAGTCATACCTAATTTGATGACATGAATACAAGTATTTTCTTCAGTGAAGCCAATCAGTCTACACTATGTGTTAGCTCAAGGTGTATATTCTGTATTAACTAAATATATTTTCTTGCCTCGCAAATCTGAGCAATTTGCTACGTGTAAAGGACAAGGGCTGTAGAGGCTGATTTTGTACTTTAATTCTTATTCCTAGACACTGACATTGAACTGGTACCCGAATCTCTCTGATTTCAGTTTTTCTTATATCTGAAACTGGAGAAGAAATGAAGCTTGCCAAGTAATTGGTAATGTTAGCCACTGTTCCTGGGATGTAACATGTGCCCAGTGAATAGTGATTAGAGGTAAGAGGGCTGTTAGTGGCAATTCAGTAGCTGTCACCTGCTGTTGGAACATGATTTTAATTCAAAACTAATCACTTGGAGGTTTTACATCATTTTTACTACCCTATTTTCTCTATTTTCCCATGAGCTCTTGTAGAGCACCAAGTCAAATACTCAAGGTAGTGTGAACTCCTTCAGATCAATGATTAGCAGGTTAGAAACAACATTTTTAGAGAGTTTCTTTAAAGAAAACAACAAAATGGATATTGTTCTAATCATCCATATAAGAGAATTGGATTTAAATAGTATCATCCCAAATTCCTGTTAAGACATTGGTGATATTCATGCTGTTCTTAGTTGCCAGCATCTCCAGGGGTAGTAAGGCTGTAGGGAATGATATACTTCAGTTTTTTAATGTTGCAAAGACAGGAAAACATGAAACCAAACCACAGTCATAGACATGATCATTATAAAAACATGCTTATAAGTATTGATGTAGGATGCTGCAATGGAATTCTCTTGGAACCTGGCTCTGATAAAAACGAATGATCAGGACATTTTGTGGGTATAATTCTTAGAATGTGCACAAAGAAAAAGAGTTCCCAAGAGGAAGGAACAAGAAATTGTGCTTCCACGCATTTACATCAGGAAACTTAAATGATTCCACAACAGATTTTGGGTTGGATTGACTCTGTAGAGTTCTGGAAGAACATAGACAAGTTACATAGTAATTAAAGACATATTTCCCTTAAAATTTCCATTCAATATTGATGCTAGTATTACATACTTGTGAGTTGATTAGACCTAATTTGCAAAGGAAGAGGGAAGAAAGGCTACAATACTGGAATGCCATACTCGGAATGCATGAGGACAAGACTTCATAACACCACCTTGGTTTTGGGAAGTTATTCATAAGGAAAACAGTGGGTGTGCTGGTCACTATATCTGCCTAAAGGAAATGAGATAGAATCACTCAAGTAATATTCTGATAAATGGAATAAAACTCTTTATAGCTCAGTCTCATACTTCCACATATGCTTATTAAACCACTTGTTTATGGTCCACTAATACTCCTAGGGTAGAGACTTGGCAACAAATAAAGATTTTTGCTTTTCAGTCCAGAACTCTTGAAGCATGTTCTTTTGTTTTCCTCTTTGCTTTGTCCCTATATGGTGTATCTCTGGAGGAAGGAACTTTGATGCAGTTTCCCTATGTCTGCAGGGCCTCCTCAATTCTTGCATCTGAATATACATGGAATGGAAACAGTAGCAGATTGCTACACAAGGAGACAAGTGTTTGCACTTCACTAGTCACACCTCTTAGCATTTAATTTTGAGCAAATGTTTCATCCTTAGCCACATATCTCGTAAATCCCCTGAGTTGGTGTATGAAGAAAGGCTGCCAGGTCTGAAAAATGCATGAAGAAGAGAACATGTTTGACTGGTCCTTGGAAGAATCAGCACTGAGTTGGGTTTTTCATTTCTCAATTATGTGGTATAGATATCCCAAGTCCTTCACATTTTTTCTAGGAGTATTGTAGAGTTCAGATCTATGGATTCTTTTTTCACTCTAGGGTTATTACGAGGTTGGGCTTCAGAAAGACTTAAAGGGCTCACTTTCAAAAAATAATCAAACCCTATCTAACCTCCTTTATGGTGACAATAATTTTCAAAATATCTTGAAATAAGAGGTTTATTAGATAATTTAATAAATTAACTCCAAGACTAATAGTAAATGGCTCAAAAAAGAAGAAGAGACTTGGTTGCTGTCTTAGTCAGGGTTTCTATTCCTGCCCCGACAGCATGGCCAAGAAACAAGTGGAGGAGGAAATGGTCTGTTCAGTGTACACTTCCACACTGCTGTTCATCACCAAAGGAAGTCAGGACTGGAACTCAAGCAGGTCAGGAAGAAGGAACTGATGCAGGGCATGGAGTGATGTTACTTACTGGTTTGTTTCCCCTGGCTTGCTCAGCTTGCTTACTTACAGACCCCAAGACTACCAGCCCAGAGGTGGCACCACACACAATGAATCTTCCCACCCTTAATCACTATTTGAAAAAATGTTTTACCACTGGATCTCATGGAGGTATTTGCTTAAGGGAGGCTCCTTTCTCTGTGATAATTCCAGCTTCTGTCAAGTTGACACACAAAACCAGCCAGTACAGTTGCCTATAAGTATCATATTCCTAAAAATGTAACCATACCTGTTTAAAATTTCTCCTAAAAAATGAATCTTTTGGAGGTCTGGTTTAGGAAATTTAGTACAAGACCCTGTAATACAACATTGCTGATGCTGCAAAGTTGCTTCATACAGTCCAAACACTGGATATCTCCATATTGTAAGTCAAATTTTTGTCTTGATTCTGGAATTTACGTTAGGACTTGTGAGAAATCCTGTAGCTTACCTGCTGCTGTGTTTGTTCACAAGTCAAAAGTGAAACTGAAAATGATTGCCTTTCATTGTCAACTGAGTCGCTCATGAGTATTAAGGAAGAACTATGCACAGAGTGACATTGGAGGCGGCATCAATAGACAGTTTCCAAGTGAGTAATAACTTAAAAACCAGACATTCTGTCTTTCTGTTAACAGTGTCTCACTTTCAGAAATTGGATAAAACTCAAGTTTCCAATCAAGGGAATGCTTGATGTCATTTGGGGATTCCCCATCCAGCTGTCTCTCTCTTTGGAAAAGCCTTGCTGACAAAGAAAGCTCATGCCAGAACAGAGAGTAGGAATTGTCAAATATTCATCATTGAAGCAAGGAGATGTTATTTCCTTGGTCTCTATGGGAAGGCTTTGACATTTTTAGATCCTTTTTAACATAATGAAGTATGTTTATTCCCATCCCTGGTCCTTTTTTTACTTTTGAAAATGTCTTTGGAAGCCCTCTCCTTCTGCTAGGCCTGTCTCTTCACTAGGAATGTGAGGGACTGAACAGGTAGTTTCATGACTGTGGTCTCTGAATTTAGTGGTAGATAGGAAAGCAAAAGAATGTGAATTTTCTACAGAAAATGCATTTTTGCATGATTACCATCTGTGGGTATGGATATAGATCTGTAAACAATAACTAACTTCCTTAGTAATTGATGAAAAGATAATAAGATAAAAAAATAACACATATATAGATGTGTTTGGGTGTGTACACCTTTAGAGTAGAGATATCTTCTTGTATTTTACAATTTTCATATCTTTAAAATAATCTAAATCATTATTCAAGTGATACTTAAATAGTCGTGTATAGTTATATTGTTGAGATCTCATGGGTGTAGTGTCCTTGCCACGTCTAGAAGACAGTAACTAGCAACAGGTATACTGGTTCTCTGATTGTTATAATCTTTCTGGCCCCTCTTTTGCAATGTTCCTTGAACCACAATTGTTGGGGTCATGTTACAAATATACCAGATAATGTTGCAAATTCACCTTTACTTCTCTACATTTGTCCAGTTGTGGGGGACTATGCAGTAGAAAAGAAGCTTTTTTTCATAAATCCTATAGAAAAGACCTCTATTGATGTTATGTGACTAGACTCACATTATAGAGACACCAATACACCACTTGCCCAATATATCCAGTTCCCATTCTGATGTGTATGGGAGAATCACCACAAGGCCTGACTACTAAATGAAGAGTTGTAAGCAATTGATGGCTGATAAAGTAAGAATAGTGCTCTAGGTTTTGATCTCCCAAAGACTTTTCTAGCTCTAAGAGATCAATTCTAAATGCATGTATATAAGGACAGTACTAAATGTTCCCAGTAGATCATGTGTGTGTGTGTGTGTGTGTGTGTGTGTGTGTGTGTGTGTGTGTGTGTGTGTGTAAAACAATAACAGTAGCAGAAGTTGTGAGCTTAGGATGGAGTGGAAGAATATGGGAAGAGATGTAGGTTGGAGAGAGAGCAGGTAGAAATGATGTAAATACACTACTCATATATGCAATTCTCAAAGTATGTAAATAGAATATTCTACATAGTACATATCAAGACTGATAATGGTATTGTTTATTATTCTTTTACCAAAAGATAAAGGATTGAGATTATCACAGAGGTACTGAGATTGTCTCACTCATTTTCTGATCACAGTCTTAAACACAGAGGGCTCTATTACTAATACATCCTTTCTTGAAAATACCCCAAATAAGATGGTGTCTCTTATTACTTCTCTACTGAGCACTTCTAGTGCTCAGTTGCCAGAATGCCCTATGCAGAAGAGTTTGAGAGTTTCTGTGCCATCTTTCTATTGTTGGTGGTATTACTTTCATTAGAAAATCACATGACTAGAAGTGTTATCTCTTATTACTGCTGACTATAGATAGCTATATGAAATCCAGCTGTACCATAAATTTTTGAATATTTGTATGACTGCAGTCTTCCACTGTGGATTAGAGTGATCAGGCTTTCTTATACATGACATTCTGTATGGTTCTTCTCTTGTTTGTTTAATCAGATCTGCTAGATTTTGCATCATAAGGAAACCATTTTCTATCCTGACATTAGCTAGCTTACCAACAAGAATTACTCCTCTGCTTAACTATTGGAGACACTGAAGGAGAAAGGAAAAAAAGGCAAAATTGTATTTGTTGAGGACAGGAAGAAAATCTAAACTTAGGATGTGAGATTGATATATCCATATTGAAAGAGAACTAATATGATGATGAAGAGTTAGAAATGTTCATAGGGGAATCTTTTGATAGTACTCAGGCAAGTTATAATTTTATGCGTTGTGATGTTCTTAAAGGAATGGGTGCGGTTTGACCTAATTCCCACTCACCAGGCAGGACACGAAGTTGTTTCTCACTCCCAGTGACTTCCTGCCTGTCTCCTCCAACTTTATTAATGAAAATCCATTTTCCATTCTGGCTTAGATTATAACTACAGACTTTCAAAAAAATATTACTCAAGCTTTAGCTCTGCAGAAAATAAACCACCAAGGTTGCTGTTCTTTTTTTATTTTATGAAAATTGAATTGCAAAAAGAAAATTGCCAAAGAAAGGAATCCCCCATAGTCCTTAGTTCACATTTTACTGATTTCTATAAACACATATGCTCATTACAAAGTAACATAATATTATAGATTATGAAATATTTTATATTTCATGAGAAAAATCCATGTAAGTTGAAAATATTTTATAATAAAATGTTTCATAACTATTTTAATATCAATTTTGTCTTAAATATTTTAAAATGCCAAACTCATAGATAAGTGAAAAGATGATAACAGATAGTTACATAGAAGCACACTGTCAATATGCATATATATATGTATTTAAAATAAAACTAATTCCATATTTTATGGCCTTCATCATTTTCTTTATGACTTTGAATAATAAAATTATTTTTTAAATATTTATTCATTTTTTTATATGTAAGTACACCATAGCTGTCTTCAGACACTCCAGAAGAGAGCATCAGATATCATTATGGATGGTTTAGAGCCATCATGTGGTTGCTGGGATTTGAACTCACAACTTTCGGAAGGGTAGTCAGCACTCTTAACCTCTGAGCCACCTTTCCAGCACAATAGAGTTATTTTTTTATATCCTTGTTATTCAACAGTTTTTATTTCTTTTGATTATTTTATATCATTATGTTTAGTCCAGTTTTGGTAAATAACGAAGTTTCACCGTATGGTGTGTCTAAAGTAACTGGAATATGACTAATACTGATTTACAGTTCTAAAGCAACATCTCCAAACTCCCAAATTAATTCCTTAGTTTAACTTTCTAGAAGTGTAACTGTAAATAAAATACATGCACATTTAAAGTTATTTATCACATAATTTTAAGTTCCCATGAATAGCTTTTACTGACTTAATCCTAAATAGCAAAAGTTATACCTACTTGCTGAGTGTTATTTCATGTTTACACACTGTGAATTTATTTTAATTTGCATTTTATGAAAGTATTTGCTCATATTTTATTAAATTCTATTTTAAAATACAATGTTGCTTATCTCATGTAACACACATACATATAACGCATATACTTTGTAAATTAGAATCTAACAATAGATAAAAATTAAAGGAAAAAGTAAATTCTCTAGTAAAAATATATTTTTCCATTTATTTTTCAGTGTGGCAATATATCAATTTTAGGATATTTTCCAGAACATTGGAAATGCTGGCCATATTTTAGGTGTTTAATGGGCATCTCAAATTGTTTCTTTCCTAATTGATGACACATACACCTTATTTTTTTTCAAACAAATAATTTTCCTACTTGTTCTTAACTTTGTAATAACATAAATATGTATCTGTAAGTTATAAGGGAATCTTATTTTTTTCATAACTACCCTTGATCTATAGAAATTGCAATTGTTATTTGACCACTACAAGAAATTAATTATATTTATGCTATTGATTAAGTTATATTGGATCATTAGTGGCATGAGTTATGTCTTTTTCTATTCATGAAGCATCTATATAAGGTCACATTAGTTTTTTGTGTTCCTTTTAAAGTCTATAATCTTTCTTAGGTTAATTATTCCATACAGTATGAAGAGAATTCTCTATCTAGCTACTGAACTACCTACATTGGTTATCAGATTTTTCTACATCCATATCAGCAGTTCCCAACCTCTGCATGGCAACCTCTCTGGGGATTGAATGCCCCTTTCATAGAAATCTCTTATAAGATATTCTGTATATCAGATATTTACATTATAATTTATAAGAGTAGCAAAATTACATTTTGAAGTAGAAATTAAAATAATTTTACGGTAGGGGGTTACAACAGGAGGACTTGTAGTAAATGGTCACAACATTAGAAAGGCTGAAAAACACTGAACTAAATCATTCATATAGTATTCAGTATTTTCATCTTGATTTCTGTTGCCATTATTCATCCATATATTTATGCATTTATTTATCTGTCGAACACTGTAACTTTAAGGCCTTTACCAATTATAATATATAGAACCAATAAAATGGCCACATTGAATAAATTATACAACTTTTCATGTATTTAGGGTTGCAAAAGTCTTTTAGTGTCAAGCTTATAAGCATTTATTTAATATATAGAAGAGTCACTACATATATGAATTGATGTACACATAGGTATAAGAAAAGCATTATGCATACATATTTTTTTAAAGAATCTTCAGTTCTGTATGATGGTGAATCCCTTTGCTAGCACTGATGAGAAGACAGAGGTAGGAGGATTATGAGCTTGCAGCTGCCCATGATACGCAAGGAGGCCCTATCAAAAGCATGACAAAACAGAAACTTGTTTGCTGTTGGAACTGCTGAAAGAGTAAGCTGTACAGGGCCTATGGAAGCTATCTGACCTCCACTGTAATAGATTAGAGGGGCATATTACTATACTCACAGTAGGCTATCTGACCTCCATTGTAATGGATTAGAGGGGCATATTACTATACTCACAGGAAGCTATCTGACCACCATTGTAATGGATTAGAGGGGCATATTACTATACTCACAGGAAGCTATCTGACCTCCACTGTAATGGATTAGAGGGGCATATTACTATACTCAAAGGAAGCTATCTGACCACCATTGTAATGGATTAGAGGGGCATATTACTACACTCAAAGTTGGTTTGTTATAGGTACAGATAATTGTCCAAAAATAATTATAGATGCTTTTGTAGGCACCACTCATGCACTGATTTGCTTATCTGTAAATATAATCTAAGAGATTCTAGATATCACATCCAAGAGTATTTTAAGGAAAATATACCTATAGTTACAAAATCGAAATCTGGACAAATGTTTGATCATTAAAATGTTATTAGGTATCTAAGAAAAAATATCAAAACCATGAGGGTTTCATCTATAAAACATAAATATCAATCTTGCCAAGTTATTAAATGTTGATGCTGTAGGAAGACAGTTGTAAGGGCCTTTCAGTTGACTTTGCAATTATTTTATAAAACAGTTCGAAAAGTTCACATTCATTGATTATCCAATGCCAAATGATCAATTCTGAAAACATATATAAAAGTAATATTAAATAGATGAAACATCATATTTAAGAAAATATTATAAAGTGTTACATTATTAAATAGAATCAAATAGTATTTCATGAGCTGAACAAAGACAATAGGTGTGTTAAAGTGGATAAAGAAAGGCTACAAGGCTGCATCCTACAAAAAGAACAACAGGCAGCTTGCTAAGGAAAGCCGAATGTAAAAGAAACTATCTTTAACAGAGAAGAGCTCACCAATTAGTTATCAAATACTAACGGTCAACTCTGAAGATAGACATACAGGTAACATTATGTAGACTGAACAGGCTATATTTATATAAGTAATATATATGTATATTAGTAAGTAATGTAATGTAAAAGTAATGTAAAAGTGAATGTAAAAAGTGAATGTAAAAGTGAGGTAGGAGAGGGATATGGGTAGATTTGGAAAGGGAAAGGGAAGGGAAGTGGAGAAATGAAACAGCCATACTACACGCTTAAAATAAAAGAAATACTTTTTATTTTTTATTTTTTTTAATTCTTTGCATTTATATATTTATTTATTTATTTATTTATGTCATTTATTTACATTTCAAGTGTTATCCCCTTGCCCGGTTTCTTCCCTCCTGCACACGGATACCCCATTTTTAAGAGATCCAGCATTTTCTTTTTGTTGTTGTTGTTGTTGAATAAAGTTTATTTGATCTAAACTTCCAGGTCATGGTCCATTATCAAGGAAATTCAGGGCAGCAACTCAAGTAAGAACTTGAAGCAGAAACCATGGTGGACCATTGCTTGCTGGGTTGCTTTCCAACTCATATTTATCTAACTTTCTTAATAACCATGGACCACCTGCCGAGGCAATGGTGCTGCCCATAGTGGGCTTAGCCCTCCTACACTCAAGACAATTCCTCACAGACAAGCCCACAAACCAATCTAATCTTGGCAATCCCTCAACTGAAACTCTCTTTTCAGGACAGTGAAGCAGCCACAGTTCTCCAAAACCAGTAAGTAGGCTGGTGATTAAACTCTCTAGAATGATTGCATTTTAATTCTGGGAGGTCTGGTCCCTTGAATAAGTTCAAGAGGGGATCGATGTTATATGTACATGTAGACCATTATCAGATGTTTTTAAAAGTGAGAACGCAGACAGACAGACAGACAGGAAGGAACATGATGTGAGTTCAGATGCTTGTGGAAGCCAGGAAAGGGCATCAGATCATCTGGAGCTAGAGTTGTATGCTGTGAACCACCTGACCTGGGTGCTACAAATCAAATACAAGTAGGTCCTGTGCAAGAGCAAGACTTAGACACCTCTCCAACTCCCTGTGTGTTTTTGAGATAGAACCTCTTTGTATAGCCCAGTCTAAGTGCTGATATTATAGGTATATGCAACCAGATTTGACTTGGGAAATTGCTTTTAAAAAAGTATATGTGTGTATAAATATTCTTTTATAAATATTAATTATGTGCCAAGAAAAGTATTAAAATGATGATGCCTCAATATGTTATACGCTTACAAATCTGTAATAATAATCAGTGCATCAAGACTTTAAAAACCTGGATTACAAGAAGCCAAACTACGAAACAAATGCAAATGTCCAAGTAAATAAAAATGATCCAGTGTCTCTAATTTTAAGAATCAGAAATCAAAACAATAATGATACATTTTTACCTCAAAACGTTTCTTGTGCCTGAGGATGATTTAGGAGAGTTGCTGGGAGCCAAGTGTTAGACTCTTTCCTTTCCATATAACCTTTGCTCTCTAATCCATGCAAGAGTGGCCTTGTGAACTGTCAAGTACAGTCAGCTATGTCCTTATTTAAAAGTTCTTGATGGCTTACAAGCAGTTCTAGGATAATCTAGGTCCTCAGTACAGCCTGTGTGGTCTACTATGGTCTGGTCCCTGCATTCCTGTGAGCCTCAGTTCCTCATGTCTCATCTACATCAAGGATTTCTTCTCTGTACTCACTGTGCTCCCACCATGTCCCCTTCCCCCAGTTTTCAGAAGTGTGAACTACAGCACCCCCACATCTCCGCTCGTCTTTACTATACCTCTGTCTGAACTCAGCCTTCACTTCCCAAGGATACATTCCCTGGTGCTCTGAAGAGATGCTCCTCAGAGAAATGTTCTGGGAACACCACGTCATCCATCTCAGTGTGAATTTTATGTTCAGTCAAGTGGCTATTTGATCAGCATCTGCACCTCTCTGGTTTGTTGACTCCCAGATTGCAATGGCCACTGTCTTCCTGTTTGTCATTGTGGGCCTGGTGTCTTTACTGTAGGAGAAACTCCATAAATATTTATTGATCAATGCCAACTGTGACAATTTTCTTGGTTTAAATTAATAAAATCTAAAGCCTTGTGTGTGCATGTTTTCCACGGCAAAGAGGCCCAGGGCATGTGCATTGCTTGACACAGGCCCTCAGTAGGTTAAACACTGAAATGTAAGTGTTCACTGTGGTGCCATGAGACTATGTGGTTTTGCTTTAACTCTGAGCCTCAAGATTAGATGTCATGCTTATCCCTACTATACATCCTCTCGTTGAACTGAGCCCACCATTCACTTGTCTTTTACAGATCTGGCTGCATCCATGTTTTTATCCAATTACCTGTTTCCTGTCACTCTTAGATTCATGTCAATCGTGCTTACATTTTAATAAATTATTGATTCCTATTACATAACCACAATAAAGCTGATGAAAGAATGCATAAGCATATACAAAAAAGCATGCATATTTATATATAACTTTTAGTGAATTCCTTTTTTTTCTGTGTATGTGCCTTTTTTATTATAATTTTTTAATTACATGTTTTCTTATTTACAATATCTCCTTTTCCAGGTTCCTCTCCAA
>NW_022196903.1:104192993-104216738 GCF_008632895.1 Mastomys coucha
AAAAAAAAAGAAAAGAAAAAGAAAATAAAATAAGAAAAAAAATAAACAAAAACGAAAACAATCCCCTATTCCCTCCCCACTCCCCCTGCTCACCATCCTACCCCCTCCTCTTACTGGCCCTGGCATTCCCCTACACAGGGGGCATAGAACCTTCACAGGGCCAAAATTCTCTCCTCTCATTGATAACTGGCTTGACCATCCTCTGCTATATGCATGCTGCTGGAGCCATGAGTCCCCCCACCCCCATGTGTACTCTTTGGTTGGTGGTTTAGACCCTGGGAGCTCTGAGGGTACTAGTTAGTTCATATTGTTGTTTCTCCTAAGGGGCTGCAAAACCTTCAAAGACCCAGCATTTTCAAATCACCCCTCCATTGAGGATTCCAAGCAGTAGTATAAGAAGTGTTTGATTTATTATATATTTTTAAAACATCCTCTTTTCTGATAGTCTAGTGAAGTAAAGATAGATTCCACTCAAAAGAGCGAAATTAGATGTGGTATGTTGTATATTTTAAGTGAATCATCAGTTTCCATCTCTAAGTGAGCAAGGTAATAATTTTTATAAGATATTATACATTTTCCTATTCAATACTGGATTAAAGACTATTTTCAAGAAGTAATATTTTGCCTGTTTCACATGATTGCACCTTGTTAATTCTCTATCAAAAGATTCCAAGGGAGATTTAGAATCTTTGACATTCAAACTCTGGTCTGCAAATGTGGTCCTAAGTGAAGCTCATGCACTGATCTACTTGTAATCACTGTTTTCTGGGCCAACCCATGAGATTAACCAGATCTGCTGTGAGCAGTTTAGAAAATTTATATAGTGCCTTTTGAGAAATTCATTTCAAATTCTGATTTAAAAAGAATCTTCTCTGATTGAGTTGACCTTTTCTTTGTCTTCAGTATAGTTCATCCTAAGATCCTAGGATACAAAACAACACGTTTCAAAGAAAAAGAAGTTACCTTTTTAATAAATTAATTTGCATTTTCCCATTTGTTGAAATGGATTATTTTCTTATACAATATATCCTGATTAAGGTTGCCCCCTCCCCCTACTTCTCCCAGTTTCTCGCCACTTCTAGTCCCATTCAGATCCACTCCCTTTTTGACTCTCATTAGAGAAAGAACAGGCTTCAAATGAATAACAATAAAGCTAACACTTCAGATTAAAATAAAGCAAGTAGAAGAAAAAGAGCGCAAAAAAATGCACAAGCACACACACACACACACACACACACACACACACACACACACACACAAATATTGATTCCAAAACCCATTTATTTGTACACTCAGGAACCCATAGTGTTTTCTTTTTGAATTTTGTCTTTTAGTTTTAAATTTTATTATGACAAAATGTATGTTCGTTGTACGCATATGTATGTGCAGACACACTCAAGAGTGTTTATCAATGTGCAGCCAGAGGTTTTTTGAGACAGTGTTTCTCACTGATCCTAGAGTGTACCTTTTCAGCCAGATTATCTGGCCAGCAATCCTTTGGGATTTACCTTTCTCTGTCCTCTGTCCCCAGAATGGTACATGCCACTGTATCTAACTTTGACATGGGTGCTAGAGACCTGAATTCATTTCAAATACCTTACTGACTGAAGAAGTGCCCCGAATGTATGGATTTCTTTGCTCTGTAGTGAATCTCTACTCATTCAGCAGCTGAAAACTACAGGTATCATTTTATCTTACAATGTCATCATTGTAAGAGCTCAACATTTCAAATGAAGACACAGTCAAGTCTCCTCCAATAAGTAACCTCATACCACATTCACTTTAATTTACTGTGGGAGTCTTATTTAATGTCTTATTAATTGCATTTCATAATATGTATAATTTGGGGGAGGTGTCACATTTAGACATATGTAGTTTCATCATGTAGGTTCTGACTGAGGAGGACTCAAACTTCGTATATGTTCAAATTATTTATAGATATTCTTTCCTGTTTCTATGAGGCTGTAGTTTCTTATTGCCTGTTTATAAGAAGAACCATGTGCCCTAGAAATACCCATGATTCTCCATCATTAATGATCATTATTGATTCTTCAAGGTTCAACAGAAGTCTCCCTTGTTTTAGTCTACTTAGATGAAGTTTTCTGGATTAAAACAAACATAGACATGATATTTAATGGGCCATGCTGTATTCATTTGCCTAGAAGCAATTCATATCTATCTGTCTGTACTGGAAGTGGAGCAGGTTATGCATTTGTAGAACTCAGCAAATCACCCTCCAGTATATCTACCAGCAATAGGCATTTGTATAAATGTATAAGTTGTATAAAACCAAAGAAACTTTCTACTCTGTTCTTCATTATGTTCAATTGCTTCCCTCATTTGTCTACTTCCCTATTCTGAAAGTTATCATGCTGTGCTGTACTCCATAGTCTGCTCTTAGGGGATTTGCATGACAATAAAATTCTATTTTGAGGGTTTTTATTATTTTATTGAAAACATTTGCTTGAAGATCAAGTTGTACAAAGCCTAGAAGTGGCATTGCTGTAATTTGTCCCATAAATAAACTTCACATACCATTAAGTATATCTGAAGGTCGTTCTGAAGGACATTTTGCTTTTGCTGACTTACTTGAGGTTAAAGAAGAACCTAAGCTTAGAAGAAAATGGCTTTCAACTACAGTATCTGGCTACCAATTTATTTAAGTTATTCAAATGCTGATTAAAGTACTTCTGGCAATATTCATTTTCCTTAGCTGTATAAGACTTACTTTACTGCCATATTAATTATGTTTTTAACTAGAATTTTTTCTTTTGTGTCACCTTTGGCATATGTAATTTTATTGTGTTTAAGAATCCATGGGAAATTGGATGGGATCTGTGGCTCCAGCAGTGAAAAAATTAAGAGCAATACATTTATTCTAGAATAATTTAAATTCTCTAATAGTGTTCTTAGAATGAAAGCAGAAGGTAATGTTGCCTCCTAGAACAGATTCTACTCTGACATCAAGACTTTATTCAAGTTCATTTACCATGTTATTCCATAGACAGACAGATTGAGTTTATACAGAACTAGAATTTTAACTTACACACATTTCCTTCAACACACTATTAAATAAAATATGCCCCCTCCTTTATGTTTTTACCTGAAAAATAAAAATAAGAATGCTATCCCATGTGATAGTTGTTAATTTGCTGAGATAAAATAAATATAAAATACTTATGTAGAAACGATGCACAAGAACTCAAAATATGAGAGTTAATTTTTGATTTTGTTGCAGTTAGTTTAAAGACACAAACAAAAAAGTATTATGGCCATGCACTATGTAGCACTAATAGCAAATTATGGGTAGAGTCACTACTGCTGGTAATGAGGCATGATGTTCTGTGATTGCAAGAACAGTAATCTAAGAAAGACAAGTGGAAAGAGGGGAGAGGGAAGAGAGGGGAGCACAGAGAGAGATGGGCTTCACATTGACTTTGATGATTCCAAAGTCTAAGAGTGACACAAGCCTGAAATGTTGAAACATTCTGAATGTTCTTCAAGAATAGTCAATGGATTTTGAAGGAATATGTTCTTAGGACACACACACACACACACACAGAGAGAGAGAGAGAGAGAGAGAGAGAGAGAGAGAGAGAGACAGAGACAGAGACAGAGACAGAGAGGGTGGGGAGAGAGGGAGAGACAGACAGAGAGACAGAGAGACAGAGAGACAGAGACAGAGAGACAGAGAGACAGAGACAGAGAGGCAGAGAGAGAATGAATAGAGAGTAGCTGATCTTCCTCAGATTTGCTTACACAACTCATAGTTACTGGTTTTTGGTAAACAGATGTTTATAGCGTTCTATGTTTACAGACATTATGAATCAGTAATCTCTCATCTTCTATTTGAACTCTCTGTTCTGAAGAAATTAACTGCACAAATTGATGTAATTAATTGCAAAATAAATAACATTTGATATCATGCTAGAAGAGAAATAAATAAAATACTATAGACAAGACCTGGAAGGAGTTTATAAACTATACTAGAATGGTATGGGGACAGTTCCTCTTGGGTGGTGCCTATCTCCAAAGGAAGCAAGGTCATAGAGTGCTAGGCTTCCAATAACCTGTCCTGGGTTACTCAATGCTGCATTCCACAGCCACACACCTCCAGAGACAATCCACTCAAAAGATAAAAAGTTTATTTTGACTCATTGATTTGGTTCAAGGCAGGATACACTGCTGTTGGGACTGATGGCCTTTTAGGGAATATCATAGGAGAAGAGCATCACACTCAAAAGCATGGTAGGTAGGTAGACAAGAATGGGCACACATCAGTCATGGGACAAGATCTACTTCCAAAAGCAGGCCATCGGGGACCTACTTCTATACAGGCCCCACCTTTTGGAGACTGCTTTATTTTTAATTCTGTTTGTGTCTATGTGTACACACATTTGATACAATTTTCCTTGAATTTTCATAACCTAGATTTCCAGGTCTTTTTATCGGTGCTCAACTCTGAATGAGGCATCTGATAGAAATTTGATTTTTTTTTCTTGCAAATGTCTAACATTTCTCTGAAGTCTTTGAAAGCCATGTGGAAGTTCAGAAGACTTGGACAAAGATTAGAAGTTGGATATGGGCCAGTGGCTTAAAGTAGTTTGAAACAAGATTATTTGTATAAGAATGGATTCTCCCCTCCTCCCCTGTATAGCATTTGTGAATTGACAATGATCTGGAAAGGCTTAAAATCTGATGTGTTAAAGCTTTTTTTTCCCAGACAGCATTAAGCAGGCCTCAGGGAAGAAATAATGGAGTGAAGCACAGTTGCAAATGTGGGTGTAATTTTGAGAAGCAGCGATTGCATTAAAAGCCTTTCAGTAGATTTATGAATCTGGAGGAGGGGAATGAATAGTGACATAAGCTCTTCCCACCTCAATTGGACTGAGACAAACAGCAGTCAAACCCACCCATCCATTCCCTTACACAAAGGAGCAATGAAAAGCTACCCATACAATATGCTTTGAGTGTAATCTATGGTGTGTGTGTGTGTGTGTGTGTGTGTGTGTGTGTGTGTGTGTGTGTGTGATGGTATAGAAAGAAGAGACTTCTGTACAAGGAAAGGAGAATTTTGTTTTGCATAACTATCAAAAAAGTTTCTGTCATACGCCCCATTCAGAAGTTTCTAGTCATAAGCCCTGGACACTGAAGTAGGCCTTTACTGAAAATGGAACATGAAAATGAAGATTCCTTAACTGTGGAGGTTTATTGTTGCCCAACTAAAGACATAAAACAATTATTTGGATAAACAATGCCCAATCAATGTATTTGTTATGAGAGGTAAGCATGCATCTTAGCTTGTTTTCTGTTGCTATCAGAGAATACTTTTATTAGTAGTCATGTATAAAGAAGAGAAGTTTTTGAGGGCTTGGCAATATAGGCTATGAAGTCTAAGCCTGAGAAGGCATGACTCATTCAGGCCTGCTAGACAGGACAAGTAGATTATACAGAAAAGCAGATACTTAGGGTCTCTATGCTTTGAAACCACACTACCCTCATGGTAAGGGGTCCTGTCCCTCCAGAATGAGAATTTACACCAAAATTCAACACAGTTACATAATAAAAATATTATCCTTCCAAAGAAATGACCCCATTTGAAGGACCTATCTCCCACCATCATCCCAATGACAAATAAATTTCAACTTATGTTTTAGAAGGAGAAATTCATATTCAAACAATGCAGTATTTTAAATAAATTTTTAATATATTTTTGGCAAACTGATCTCACCATTTCTGACATTTGAACCAATGAAATTCTCAAGTACTTTTATATAAAATCATCTATACAATTATAATATGTGTGTGTGTATGTGTACTTATACTTTTATGTTCACACATATATGTATATATGTATGAATGTATGTTTATTTGTATGTATGTGTGCATATATCATTAAATAGAAATGCTGTCTTATGGGTCACCTTTAAAGCTAAGTAAATTGGCTGGCATGAAGCTTAATCATCATAGTACATTTAGCATTTGCAAATCCATGGAATCCATCATCAGCATTGTAGGAGAACAAAATTGAGGGGTTCTCTTGAGTTTTGGTTTGTGTAAATGCAAGTCATAACAACACCCACAAGTTGCATGATAACAGCTATCATACTTACTAAGTTGCTGTGTGAATGGGAACCACTGAAGAACTTTACATTCACTGAGTTATTTAATTTTACAACATTCCAGTGAAATAGATAAAACTTCCTTCCCTTTGATATACTGATGAGAGTACTAAGAAATTAAATATTTATATAATTGTCAAACTCCTCAAATGAGGAGGATAATCATGTAGGTTAATCTAGACAGTCTGCTCTGTACCATCTCTGCAATTCCAACTCTCCACCAGCCTTTAATTTAAGTGCATTTGCAGGACTCAGTTCATGCTGTGCTTTTTAGTGATGCCTGCATTATAAAAACCTTGTCTATAGGGGCTACCAAACTGTACGAAGAGGAGAAGTTAATAGAGGACAGATGAGTAGGATGCTGGGATTAGTAGCTGAAAGTGAGAAAACTGCTTAAAAGAAGCAGTTTTTATCAAGGAGCTACATCCAAGATGCCTTTGGTATAGGTGTTTTTACAAACAATGTAACAGGCAGAAAGGCACATCTGTGCAACTTCAGTGACATTGCTCTTCTGTGTACGTAATATGGCTGCTCTTTATATGTAGGTGGATTGTCTGTGAAAAACACTGGATTAAATAATGACATAGATGAAATTTTCCAGATTGAACCAATGTTTTTAATGATGAGAATTAGGATATAATAAAAGCATTAGGAGACACTGAGCATTTCCCCATCCTTTCACTGTGCTCCATGATAGACTTGCTTTATGGACCCGACTATGTGAGGAAAACCTAGACCAAAATGGTAGAACATGGTACCATACAATGGGAGCAGACATTTCACAATTTTATCAGAGGGAAATATTTCTTGACGTCAGCTGTTTGTCATCAGTGTTTGAGTCAATCAACAGCTTTTGAACTTCTGGTCACCTCTGTGAGGCAGAGGAGGAGGCACTCTTGTGGTTTGCAATTGGTGGCTATTCAGTGTTTAGGACATGGAAACATTCAAAGCAGTGTGTGATGCTTCATAATATAGCTTTAAATAATCTTCTTATGTGATGTAGCAGCTGTGTTTATTGGCAGATGGCAGTTACATGCCTGGTAAGGAACACAGCTCTTCTACCTTAGCCTCTGTTGAGAGGGACCCAGTGCTTTTTAAAATGTCATTTTCACATTTACTCCAACTATTTCATTCTGTGAATCCTAAGATGCTTGAAAATAGGGGTACTTAACTGACTTTAGGCAGGAATGCCTAGCTGATCTGGGAGTACAGATACATTTTTATTTTCCAAATCACATGAAGAGTAAAATTAAAATAGTTGTAGTGTTGAATAAATGTGAAGCTTTTACCAAATTTGGTTTTGGACTATTCCCTGAAAGGGATTTTTTCTTTTAACTTCAAAATGTGATTATATATTCTTAAAATAGAGAGCAGAATATATGTGTCCTACTTTAGAATTCTGAGAAACTTTATAATTGAACTTACAACATTATATTTTGAAAAGAAAAAGCCCAATTTATTTAATCTGCTTATTTCAGCTTTCCAAGATAAGGTTGTAAGAAGGCTAAAACGTCTCCTTAATCAGTAACAGGTTCCGCTTAGTGGGCATTTGGGTTAATTACGATCTTTTCAGTGATTAAATATCACTAGTAAATCCTCTGCTAGGATGATAGGAAGAAATAATGATTTAGTTGTACAGAAGTTTAGGGAGATGGCTATAGAAAGGTCTCTGAGTCACATAAGTTATGGATATATACGGAGTGTATGAGATTGTATCAGCTATCGTAACTAACATCAAGGTTTCATTAGCTCAATATTTCGTTCAGTCTGGGCAGAGAGAACAAAAACAACAAAAATCTGTTATGTGGAAAGACCACATGTCCATTCTGTAATTATACTCACTATGAGTAATATCACAATGAACAATTACATACCCACTACAGGCAACAAAACAATGGTCATTACATTTAAAAGTTATCTACATAAAACAAGGCAGTGCCCAATAAGTGACATCTTACTGAACCCTGCTCTAGAGTCTGGCTTACTTGGATCTTGTGATGTGATTTGAAGCAGAGCCTGGACCTTTCAATTAAGATATTCATATCTAGGATTTTCTTTCTTCTGCTTGCAGGTCCCACAGGCCCCTCCTAACTGTCCTCAAGTTACCTCAGCTGTGTCTCTGGAGGACAAATTCAGGAGGGAGGCTCTAGAGAAAGAGAACATATTTTAGCTTGAGGAAGATTCTAGTTTAGTCTCAAAACACATTGCCTGTTTAGCTGGTTTTCTACAAACTGATACAAGGATGAGAAAGACTGGTACAAAAACTTCCTGCTTCCTTCAGCTTCCTGGGTCCTCTCTGGAGACTTCAATGACTACAGTAGCTCTGCAGTTCTCACAGATTAGTTTTGACCATGTCTTCAGTGTCTCTCAGTGGCAGTCATCCCACTGGACTTTTAAAAAGTATTGCAGGAATGAAAGCACACGGTCATTTTATCACTTAACTCACTATGTCCAATGGAAGCAGATATCCCCAGTGGATTCCCATGCAATGTGCATGAATAAGGAGCAGCAGCCTTTTAGCCTTTCTCTCCATAACCTCCCTCTCCCTCTCCCTCTCCCCTCTCCCCCTGCCTTCTCCCCTCTCCCCTCTCCCCTCTCCCCACCCCTGCTCTCTCTGTATCTCTCTCTCTACTGGGGACTTGAAACCTATGTGCTGTGCCAGTGACACATGGGAAAGAAAGACTCCAGTCATATGAAAGTATGAATTTTGCTGGGGCAGGTCTCAGAACCCAAGCAGCAGCATCTTTTCCATCCCTCCTGGTTACGCTGAGAAGTATCAGGAATCCATGAATTTAAGAAAGAAGTCATGCAGCCCAAGGCATGGAGAAGCTGGGAGAATGGTGTATACAGTATATAACACCCATCCATCTGGAAGTGGGGTGACCTTAAAACCCAAAGGGAACAAGGCTTTTCTACACAGGACATTTGTTCTTTTGTCTAGCGAATTATGACCATGTAGGCAGGGAAGACCTATATGAACACAGCTTGCATCATCTTAAACTTTGTAGCTATATGAACCATTTTTGTTGTTGTTGTTGTTTCTCTGCTTTTCCTTTTTCTTTTAACTTTATTTATTTGTTCTTTAATCATTTTTTTTTTTTTACAATCTAGACTTTATCACACTCCTGGTCCACCTTCTGACTGTTCCACATTCCACACCTCCTCTTCACCCTGTCTCCAAGAGGATGTTGCCCCCAACCTTCCCCAACCCACGAGACTGCCCTACTCCTTGGGCCCCAAGTCTCTTGAGTGTTAGGTGCATCTTCTTTGACCAAGTCCAAACCTGGTAGTCTTCTGCTGGATATGTCTTGGGGGCCTCATATCAGTTGGTGTATGCTGCCTGGTTGGTGGTTCACTCTCTGAGAGATTCCAGGTTTCCAATTTAGTAGCAATTGCTGGTCTTCTTCCTATAGGCTCTTCAGCTTCTGTTGTGGGGACCCTCTAGAATGTACCAGAGACATGGGAGGTGAGAGATGCTTAGGATTCAAAGGGAGGGACCTTACACAAAATGCCCTACAGTGGGGAGAGGGAACTTGTAGTAGAGTCCACCTCCAATAAAATGACAAGGCATCAAATGTTGCCATACCACAGTCAAAAACTCTGACTCAGAATTGTTTCTGCCTGAAAGAACTGCAGGAACAAAGATAGCTAACAGCCTGAAAAGGAGGTCTAGTGACTGGCCCAAATTGAGATCCAACTCAAGGGAAGGCCTGATACTTACTGATGCTATGGTGTGCTTACAAACAGGGTCCTAGCATGACTGACCTCTGAAAGGCCCAATAAGCAGCTAAAAGAGTCAGATGCACATATTTACATCCAACCAATGGACAGAAACTGGTGATCCCTGTGGTTGATATTTGAATCTTTATGCCTTACTTTTATTAAAAAAATTAAATCCATTTTGTTTCAAAGTACACCAAATAAACATTTCTGTGGGGAGTAATTCAATCTATTAATTTAAAGCTTGTGACCTCCAAAATAGGTTTTTAAGATGGCTACAGTTATTCAAACATATTCAAACAGGAAGGAATTTTATAATTAATAAGATGTGGTTAAACATTGGTTTATCTAGACAATCCAACTGTTTGAAACTTTATGCCTCACTCATACCTCAATCTTGAAATACCTGTCAGGAATTTCTCTCTCTCTCTCTCTCTCTCTCTCTCTCTCTCTCTCTCTCTCTCTCTCTGTGTGTGTGTGTGTGTGTGTGTGTGTGTCTGTTTCTCATACCTATGGAGGTCACATAACAATGTGTGAGAGTCTGTTTTCTTCTTCTAATATATGTATTATTAGGAGCTAATTAACCATCCTCCTCATTTTCCCCTATCATATAAAAATCAAAATTTCAGTTGCTCTCCTGATTATTTATTCATTTTTACATTCTATACCATGAAGGCCATCAATTATAAGTCCAGTGCCTGGGTTATAATAACCAACCAGTATGGTATTGAATTAATTAAATAAGGCTTCCTTTGTCCAAAGCTTGCTTTAAAATTAACATCTTCTTGTTTAAGTTAACTTTGAAATTGTTTAATATAAAATACATTCTCTGACTTCATTTTGTATATAGTGTTTGATTTTCAACACTATATAGGTTTCAAATAATAGTATCTATAGGGACAGTTACAGAAGAGTCATTAATCTCCATAATTATTGTCACCATCACTATCATAATCACCAGCATCATCAGCATCAGTGATCTTCTTGCTAATCTTCATCATAGTCAATGCTCATAGTGGTTCATATGTTGCTTGGCCATTTTGTACATCAGCATTTAATATTTAATCTTGTCATTTCTCATTATTCAGAGAGGAGCTTATCTTTAAATTTTAAATTGGTAATTATTTCATAGTATGGTATAACAAAGAAGACAGTGTCAGGTGGAGGTGTAGCTTGGCTGTTAAAGTGCTTGCCAGCATGCACTAGCCCTGAGTTTCATTCTCAACACCACACAGAACAGAAATAGTAGTGCATCCTTGCATTCATATGTAGGATGAAAATTTGAAGTTTGAAGACATCTTCATCCATATCATGAGCAGAGGCCCAACTGGAATACCTGAGACCATGTCTGAGAACAAAGAAACAAAAAGTTTCATAAACATTGACCTTAGTTTAACTAGGCAAAATCCAACTTAAACAAAAGAACATTTTCTGCTCAATAAATGAATTCATTCAAAGTTTCTCAGTTACCCACCACATGGTGACATCCCTGCTAATCAGCAGCGTGTATACTTTCCATGAGCTAGTGGGTGAAATAGGGAAGAGAGATTGACTGGGAATTTCTAAAATGGTTCCAATCTTCCATCAGTATGAAAAACGGGAACTGGTGTCTGGTGGGTTCTCTAGGGTTGCCAACCAAAGCATGTGGGCTTTCTTCACAGCTTTCCAGGGCACTATTCCAGGTTTCTATTTATGCACAGGTGTACATGTTAGTTGGCTGAATACTGCATGCCAAACTTTAGCACAATTCACAGCAATCCTGGAATGCAGAGTCCATATCTACACCTGACTCTCTCATATCTCATGCTGAAGTTCATGCCTTTTATTTACTGGGTGTGCTGGTTTGAATAAGAATATCCTCAAAGACTAATACACATGAATACTTGGTGGGCAGTTGGTGAGACAGTGTGGGAAGGATTAGTGGGCGTGGTCTTCTTGATGAAGGGATGTCACTGGGCATGTGATTTGAGGTTTCAAGATCACATAGCATTCCCATTTAGCTCTCTCTGCCTTCTGCCTGTGGATCAAGATTCATACTCTCAGCTAAAGTTCAGTGCCATGCCTTCCTGCCTGCCTGCTGCCATGTTCCCCTATGGATGACTGTGAGCCTTGAAATAAGTGCTTTAAATAAATAAGTTGCCTTGGTGATTGTGTCTTATCAAAGCAATTGAAAATAACTAAGGCATTGAGGCTTTAATAGTTTTGATAGAAAAAGATGTAAACATTTCTTTTCTCAGCAAAGTGAGCAATCATTGGTTCCTACAACCAATTCATTATTGTACAGACCCCACTTTCTGTAAAATCTTCTAGTCTGAATCCTTGTAGGATATAACATAGCACTTTGGCAAGAGTCAACAAAAATGTCAGCGTAAGTAATGACTGCCTTACTAGCTAGAACTAAATTGGCTAAAGAAATTGTACATGCCATTTATTTTCCATGGTACAAAGGGCTCATAATATGGACTCTGTGATACTTTTAATTGTCAACTTTATACAACCTGAAAGGAGCATCATCATGAGAGAATGTCTAGATCTGGTTGGCCTGTGAGTATGACTATGGGGACTGTCTTGATTACTTTTTCCTATTAATTAATTTATTATGTTCACTTTACATCTCAATCACATCCCCTCTCTCCATTGTTCCCCCCTTCTCCTCTGAGGGGTAGGCCCCCTGGGTAACCTCTCTCTACTCTGGCACATCAAATATCTGCAGGGCTAGGTTCATCCATTCCCATTGAGAGCAGAAAAGGCAATCCACTTGGGGGAACAGATTCCACAGACAGGCAAGAGCTTTAGAGTAGTCTCTGCTCAAGTTTGTTGGGGTACCCACATGGAGGCCAGGCTGTAAATCAAGCACTCTGCTTTCTAAACTACATCCTCAGACCCTCCTTGGTGGGTTCCAAGTAAGATCTCTTCAGGTGAATCACAGCTTTAGCTGACACTTTTGTTTTTGTTTTTCTTTTTTAGTGAGGGAATCTATCTTTTTAAAAAAGAATTTTTTTTATTTTATGTCTAGGAGTATTTTGCCTGCATGTCTTCATGTGGACCAAATGCATGCATGGTGCCCACGTAAAGCTAGAAGAAGTTGTAAGCCAACATGTGGGGGCTGGAAAACAAACCTGGGTCCTCTGCAAGAGCAGCCAGTGCTCTTAACCCTGAGCCTGTCTCCTCAGTCCAAATCTACCGTTATATACATATATATATATATATATATATATATATATATATATATATATATATATATTGCTGTTTTGCTTGTTTATTTATTCATGTCACAGGTAGAGGATGATGTATTATAACTCAAAAGTAGGAACAACAGGTCAGAAAAACTGAAAGTCAAAGCAGCTGCCATTAGGAGGAAGTTAGAGGAGACAACAAGAAAGACAGGGCTGAAG
Organism: Mastomys coucha; assembly: GCF_008632895.1. Taxonomy (NCBI): domain Eukaryota; kingdom Metazoa; phylum Chordata; class Mammalia; order Rodentia; family Muridae; genus Mastomys; species Mastomys coucha. The sequence continues at coordinate 104,206,231 of NW_022196903.1, forward strand.
AGATGGCCCAGCGGTTAAGAGCACTGGCTGCATCTACCAAGATCCTTAGTTCAATTTCCAACACCCAACTGGTGGCTCAGGACCCCAGACTAGAATTCAATGCTTTCACGACATGCTAGCAATCCAGGCATGGCAAACTTCCATGGTGTAAGTGCCACAGACCTTGGACTGAACACCAATAATGCCAACTTGAGTTCTCACCTCTCACAGAGTACACTTGACACACACTAGAGACACCTTGTAGTGTTTTGGAAGCAAACAAGTTGGGATCCCAATTCCTTTTCTGGAGTCTATAAAGACAGAACACTCATATACATAAAAGAAAGATAATATTTTTTTAAAAAAGAGATAAAGCCATGCTATCTCTAAGCAGACAGGCAGTTACTTGGTTAGGGTGTGTGTGTGTGTGTGTGTGTGTGTGTGTGTGTGTGTGTGTGTGTGTGTGTTTGTGTGTTTGTGTTGTTTGTGTTTGTGTATGCATCTTTTACAGAAAGAGGAAATCGAAAATGACTGAGTTTTGTCTGATGTCTGAAAAACAGAGATTGAAAAATGTAATGGACAGATTTCTGCTGACTGTCTTTGGTCTTCATATGCATGCCCATGCATTTTACACAGAATAAATAATTTATGTAGGAAGACCCTTCCATTATGGGTGGCACCATTACCTTGGTTTGTGTCATTGACTATGTAAGTATATAGGAGGGTGATGAGCATAAGAAACTATATATACTTTAAGCCTTGCTCTGCTCTTGCTTGGGAATGTGCTTCACTGGTTCAAGTTTTTGTTTTGACTTCCTTGCAACAATAAACTGTAACCTAAAATTATCTAAAAATAACCCTTCATGCCCCAAGTTGCTTTTTGTGAATATATTTTTTCACAGTCACAGACATTAAACTAGAAGAGACTTTCTTACAGAGTATTCACTTAAATTAGAGGACCACAGTTAAGTTTGCCTTGGGTGGAAAAAAACTGCTCCATCAGAATACAATTATATCCATCATATTTATTTTCATCATTAAAATAAAGAGCTTTGCTAGGGTTCACATAAGATCTATTATAGTGCAATGAGTCCACAATGGGATCTTGTCTCATTTCCCCTCAGCTGTCATTAAATATGACAGATAGCACCTGGAGAACTATTATATCTGTGTATTGCTTCAGTTGAACAAGAACACCTGACTGCACCCTGTTGACAAGTTCGTACAGACCTAATGCCCTCTAGGGACTGAAGATGGTTTTGAGTATTGCCTATTTGAGCCTTGTGGGCCTGAATGAAATATTAATACATCTAACAAGCTCCAGGTAGACCTTGCTACACAAACAATACCAAAATGTGGTCTGTAGGCTTAATGTAGTTCTTAAACTCTCATCAGGATTTTATTGAGTAAATGTTATGTGTGGAAACATACATGGCTTAGAACAGCCATTAATCCAGTCTTTAAAAGACCAGGAATAGAAGCTTTACAATGGGAAATTTTAAGACATATAAAACTAGAATAATCTAGAATATCACCTTGAGATAGAAATAGAAAACTTATTCAGTTAGAGAGAATACAGAAACCAAAAATGTACCTATACACATGAATAAATTTTCTACAAAGGCATCAAGGTTATGTAATAATATTAAAAAGCTTTGATCATGTAATGTTGCTTAAATAATTGCATATCTATGTTTTATAAGATGGAATTTTACCTTTTGTATTCCAACACATGGGATCAGAATCAAAGCCATAAATTTTAAAAGAATTATACTTTGGGGCAAGTAGATGAGACTGTCTTTTCAAACCCTTGATGTGAATGAAGTTCTCTAAGGACACAATCAGCCCACCATGAAGTGTGTAATATTTTACAGGATCAGGGATTTCATGTACAAACAGTAACTTCATGTTCCCTAGAGCAGTTGCACATTTTATGGTCGAGGCTTTTTGTAGATTACTCAGTGGTATTCAGGATACTTAGGATATTGCTCAATAGCATATCTCTCAGAAGGTGCCATGGTCCTTTAGCAATGCATGTCTGCAGTAATAGAAACAGAGGTATGGCTTTATTTTAGATACATCACAAGAAAAGTAAGCCTCAACACAGAAGGAGAGGAACAGGTTCATTCCCCCTCCCTATGGGAATGCCATTTCTCAGTCGCATTTTTACAGTAAATGCTAAAAAAACTTGAAGAATGTTTGCATGGCTTGAGTTAAGGACAGAATAGATTCTTAGCTTTATGGACATGTTTCCAAGATTAAATTAGAAGTTAACACTTGTGAAAAAGTTACTGAACCTCATTAGAAAACTGTTTAGTTAGTGACATGCAAATTATCCCACAAATTAACAAAAAAGAATAAGAAGAGATAATTCCCTAAATGAGGCTTTTAATTTTTGATTATATCTTATTTATTTTTGGGCGCACATGTGTGTGTGCGCGTGCGTGCGTGTGTGTGTGTGTGTGTGTGTGTGTGTGTGTGTGTGTGTGTGTGTGTATGTGTTGTACCTTACTGGAAGTGTAATTATCAGATGCTAGCTAGGTTGCAGGAGTAAGCTCTCTGCTTCCAGCCCATGGGTCATGGAAGTTGAACTCAGCTATTTTTTGTTTTGTTTTGTTTTTGATTTTTTTAAGTATAACTAATTTATGTATTTATTTTATTGGATAGTTTCTTCATTCACATTTCAAATGTTATTCCCTATCTTGGTTTCCCCTCCAGAAACTGCCTGCCTTCTCCTTACTTCTATGAGGGTGCTCCCCCATCCAACACCCACTCACACCTTCCTAGCCTTGCATTTCCATAAACTAGGGCATTGAGCCTTTACAGGACCAAGGGCCTCTCCTCCCATTCATGCCCACCAAGGTCATTCTCTGCTACATATGCAGCTGGAGCCATGGATCTCTCTATATGTACTCTTTGGTTGGTGGTTTAGTCCCTGGGAGCTCTGGGGGAGTCTGGTTGGCTGATATTGTTGTTCTTCCTATAGGGTTGCAAACTGCTTAAGCTCCTTCAGTCCTTTCTCTAACTTCTTCATTGGGGACTCCATGATCAGTCCAATAGTTAGCTTTGAGCATCTGCCTGCCTCTGTATTTGTCAGTCTCTGGCAGAGCCTCTCAGGAGACAGCTATATCAGGCTCCAGTCAGCAAGCATTTTTTGGCATCTACAATCGTGTCTGTGTTTGGTGATTGTATATGGGATGGATCCCCAGGGAGGTTGTGAAATCTCTGGATGACCTTTCCTTCAGTCTCTGCTCCATACTTTGTCTCTGTATTTTCTCCCATGAGTATTTTGCTCCCCATTCTAAGAAGGCCTAAAACATCCACACTTCGGTCTTCCTTCTTCTTGAGCTTCAGGTGGTCTGTGAAATGTATCTTGGGTATTCAGAGGTTTTGGGCTTTTGGACTTTTGGGATAATATCCACTTATCAGTGAGTGCATACCGTGTCTGTTCTTTGGGGATTGGGTTGCCGAGAGCTCAGGATATTTTCTAGTTTCACTCATTTGCCTAAGATTTCATGAAGTCATTGTTTTTAATAGTGTGAGTAGTACTCCATTGTGAAAATGTACTACATTTTCTGTGTCAATTCCTCTGTTAAAGGACATTTGAGCTTTTTTCCAGCTTCTGGCTATTATAAATAAGGCATAGTGGAGCATATGTCCTTATTCTATGTTGGAGCATCTTCTCGGTCTATACCCAGGAGTGGTATAGCTGGATCCTCAGGTAGTACTATGTCCAATTTTCTGAGGAATCATCCGACTGATTTCCAGAGTGGTTTGCTAGCTTCCAATTCCACCAACTATGGAGGAGTATTCCTCTTTTTCCACATCATCACCAACATCTACTGTCACCTGATTTGTAAGGGAAAATTTTCCTGAACAGATACTAATGGCTTATACTCTAAGATCATCAATAGACAAATGGGGCCTCATAAAGTTGCAAAGCTTCTGTAAGGTAAAGGACACTGTCAATAGGACAAAATGGCAACCAACAGATTTGGAAAATATCTTCACCAACCCTACATCCAATAGAGGGCTAATATCTAATATATAAAAAGAACTCAAGAAGTTAGACTCCAGAGAATCAAATAACCCTATTAAAATTGGGGTACAGAGCTAAATAAAGAATTCTCAACAGATGAAGATCAAATGGCCAAGAAACACCTAAAGAAATGTTCAACATCCTTAGTTATCAGGGAAATGCAAATCAAAACAACCCTGAGATTCCACCTCACACCAGTCAGAGTGGCTAGGATGAACTCAACTATGTTTGCAGACAAGTTCCTTTACCAGCTGACTCATCTTTCCAACTCAAATAATGTATGGTACGATTAAGTCATTTTTAAATCTGGCTCCATATTAAAAATATTAGCTGTACATTATCATGAATCTGGCACTTTCTATGGAGGACTTTGTCCAGTGGTAAACCTCTCTCTTTTAGATATGCATCTGTAAGTCACTCTGTAAGATACTATATAAATAGCCACTGGTTTTTCTGTTTCTACCTTTACCTGTGCTAGCCGTTGTTAAATGAAGATTAGATAGTTTATTGAACCAAGTGTACTAAGAGTCCAGGAGAAGATAAGTAAATTATACTGCCAGAGATTTGGATATAGGTATTTATATCAAGTCTAGTGAAGAGTGTCTCTTGATCAGCTCTAAGTGTGCTCTCACCTTAGGCTATGTCTGTTTTCGCCTTGACTTGTTTGTGTCATATGTAACGCTGTTTGCTGTTCTCCTCTTGTGCAGAAATAGTTGACTTATGGCAATTGACTCTGTTAGCACTCTGAGGAATGGGACATTGGAATAACAGACATTACACATGTAATACCTTGTGTGACACCATTGTCCTGATTTTGATTTTCATACCAGAGCTCCTCCATTTGCAAGTCTAGATTTTAACTCTTGAGTTCACACATGGTCTATGAAAGTGACCTAATTTAACCAAATGGAGTGTGTATGTAAGTCTGCATTCATAAGCATGTGTTCATGTATATGGTATGTGTGGATTCTTTAGCATAAGGAGGCTTCTGTCCTTTGAGACTGTAAAGGGATTCATGATTCCACTCAAAAGATTAACCAATTCATCACATGTCATGGTAGACTTCTTCCCAACAGTTCCCCATCTTTGAAACTCCATATATATCATTTGCTCACAAATGTGTCTGAGCCAGCTACAAATGTCTTTTTTTTTTCTTGCAGTGCTTTACTTACCTTTTATAATTTTCTTTTTCATTTTAGTAGGTGTATAGTTAAGGGAGAAAAATGCATAATGTTTAATTATTATCTAGGGCAGGATAATTCCATGTTTTGGCACTTACCTTGTGACAGGAGTATGAGTAGAGAACATTTTGAAAAGCATTTTTTCAGTGTTCTAGTATATCAGTCAAACATAGTGAATATGATTTTGTAACATAGAAGCTAATTCTTATCAGGAAAATGAAGTTGGGTGTGGAATTATAAAGGGATTGACTGAAGGACAGATTTAATCACCAAATGAAAAATGTTGACATAGATAAATCACCACATCACAATGGAGTTTCTTCCTGACTTTGCTCCTTGAAAAGAATATGGAAAGTAATAGGAAATTAGCCATCTGTAGTGTGACAATATAAATATAGGCACATGTGATGGAAAGACCAAAAATAGTTCATAGTTTTGAGAGCATTTAGTGTCCAAATAATGTCTAAGTGGCTGTGCCTGCAAGTTCCCAAGGACCCATGCTGACTTTACAACCTCGAGGGCATTGCTCTTACCAAGAATGGAAATCAGATGGAGAAATTGGAAGGGAATAGGAGGCTTCTTCATTTTTTAGGACACAGCATGGCTATAGATTACCAGTGTACTTTGCTCAGATCTCTTGGTATCACATGGTTCCCCATATAAGGCTGAAAAGCAAAGTCTTTAGTCTTTGTGACTGAATGTTTAGTTAGATTAGTCTGCAATGGAAGGAGTGAACAGTTGTTGGTAGAATAGCATATTCAGAGCAAGTTATTGAATAAGGAGACCTGTAATGAGAGCATAAAAGAAAAACTATTGTAAACTAAATGTTTGTTTCTACAAAGAAACTAGAAAAAAAAGTCAGAAGATTCTGCCCTTCTTAGAATTTATTTCTTAAAGATTACAGCATTTCCTGTAACCAACAATGACCTAATGGCCATTATGGGAAATCAGATTTAGTTTTTCATGTAGGTAGGAAGTATATAGAAATTAGTTGAAAACTGTATGTCATGGCTGTTGGCTTTATGGTCTTTGGTAGGACTAACAGTAGAAGCAGGTTTATCTCTGACTCTTTTGTCTGATTTTGGGATTCCTTTCCTCCTACTGGGATGCCTTGTCCAACCATAATATGAGGGCTTTCACCTAGTCTTATTGTATCTTGTTTTGTCCTATTTGTCTGCTGTTTCTTCAAGGCCTAATCTTTTCTGAATAGAAAATAGAATGGGAGTAAGTCTGAGGGAGAGGGGATGTGGAGAAAGGGGTTAAAAGGAGTGGAGAGAGGGAAAATCATAGTTGGGATATATTATATGAAAGAATGAATATTTTCAATTTTAAATCTATAGCGTTCCTATAAAGTTACAAAACAGAAAAATTGTATTGATGGGTAGGCTTTTATATAAAAATATAAACATTTACACAAGTTTATTTTAAGAGACAGACCGCTTAGGATTTTTGAAGCCCTTATTTGGATGCACTTAATGTTGGGAAGAATTCTAGTTCATTTATGAATGCGTTATATAAGTCACTTAGTTATAAGTAAGACAAACCAAAAAGAGTAGCACAAAAAGAGGAAATATGGAGTGATGGTCAGGATACTTAGACTGGAAAAACTGAGTGAAAGACAGAAGTTGTTTGGTTTGTATGTAGCGTGTTGTCTAAAATTGACATGGACGTTCAATCCTATTCAATAGGCAATTGGCAGACAGACATAGGGTAAATATCATGTAACCAGAGTTTCCCAGAAAATATTCAGAGAGGACCCAGGGAGGTATATTGTGGTCATCACGGGGTAATTGAAAGTATGAATAATCAGCAAAATATCATTTCCTTCTAATGAACCAAAAACAAAAGCAAAGGAGAAATAATGCAATAAAAGAACAGCAACAAATATGAAAACTCAAGAGTTTTATTGACTGAGAGAAGTGCACTAAGCTGCACATCCAGATAATTATTCTCTCAAATGAGTGACCTTAATTACTTATTACTTATTTTCAGAGGTTCAGTATCACTATGACATTATCTTTTTATAGAGATAGCATGAGGATACAATAAAATTCACATAAAAAACATGGAAAGATACTAAATGCCACTCAAATCCCATATGTCAGTCATTTGAATCAGGGTTTCTATCATTATAGTAAAGTAGATAGCAGATAATTGCACTCATGTCCTGTATTGGAGGATTATGGTCATTTAATTTTTATTGTGCACTTGTTAGCAAACCATATTAGGCCACGGAGGTCTGGGCCACATGATAGCCTTGAAAAAGAATGTTAAAGCACACTTCCCACTATCTGATTTACTTTTAAAAATATTTCAATCCATTCAATAAAGTCAGTTCCTGTGCCTAACCCTGTGACATTTCGAATAGATACAGTGGCTTCTGCAAACATCCCCTGCTCACCAGAATTTAATGTGATTACATATGCTGCAGCCTTGGAAAACTGTATGTAATCTAGTGCAGAGAGCACATTATCTGTTATTACTATTCTATGTGTGTTTCTGGAAACACAACACTCAAGTAATGAATCAACTCCATTTACCAGAGAACAAGCCCTTTTGTTTGAATTATTAAAAGTGATATTTAGATAGATAATATGGATATAGGAAATCTACTCTGTGATTCTTCTTCTACCTCTTTAACAAAGAAATCAATGAGTAAATAAATAAATAAAAGCCTTTTGTATACCAGACTAAACCAAAGAGTAAAAAGCAGAGGTTGCTGGACCTTCCCTGGACCTATTGTTCAAGGTCTCTTAAGAACTGTTTTCAAAATTCTTGCTTTGTTTCCATTCTCAAGTAGATATCCATGGAATCAAAACAGGTACTTCATTACCCATTGTAGAATGGTTGGCTGAAACAGAATTGAAAAACTGGCCTTGGTCTGCATTAACATAATCCAACCACAGATGACTCATAAGCATGATTTAAAAACTATGCAAACAAGCACTGAGAGATGGTTCTGCAGGTAAAAGGACCTACTGCTCTTGCAGAGGACCTTAATTCAGTTCCAAGCACTCACATCTGTGGCTCACAGTCACACAGACATATAACTGAAACAAACAAGCAAAAACTTTACAGATGATACAAGAAGAGTTACTGTAGCTGAGGGTGAAGAACAGGGCTCTGAATGTTGTGAACACCTCCTGGGTGGTCTTCTTGTCTGGTCTCTACACTAGAAGGTCACCTACAACTACAAGCAGGGGGGTTAATGGCATGTTCGTCTTTTGGCACAGAGAGTTTTGGGTTTTTGTTTGTTTGTTTGTCTGTTTTGTTTTTTGTTTTCTTTTTTTATTAGATATTTTCTTTATTTACATTTCAAATGATATCTCCTTTCCCAGTTTCCCCCGTCTGAAAGAAAAAAAAAACTGTTTCCTTCCCCTCACCCTGCACACCAACCCACCCTTTCTTGCTTCCTCGCCCTGGCATTCCCCTACACTAGGGCATAGAACCTTCACAGGACCAAGGGCCTCTCCTCCCACTAATGACCAACTAGGCCATCCTCTACTATACATATGCTGCTGGAGCCATGAGTTTCCCCATGTGTACTTTTTGATTGGTGGTTTAGTCCCTGGGAGCTCTGAAGGTACTAGTTAATTTATATCATTGTTTTTCCTAAGGGGCTACAAACCCTTCAGCTCCTTGAGTCTTTTCTCTAGCTCCTTCCTTCGGGACCCTGTGCTCAGTCCAATGGATGACTGTGAGCCTCTACTTCTGTATTAGTCAGGCACTGTCAGAGCCTCTACTACTGCTCCTTGGGCTTGTGACCTGTCCAAACTCACAGGTCACATGCAGCAACAGCACACTCCCTGCTTAGCTATCTTCTCTGCTATTTCCACTTTAAAAAAAAAAAAAAACTCTTATACCAAAGGACACTCATTTTAATTTGGTGATGGACTTCGCAAATCCTATATCAAATATGAGAATGAATTTTTTTGTATATAGTTCCAGGAAGACACAGAATTTTAACTGCTAATTGTGCTAAAATAGTGGCTTATGTGGTACAACCAAAAGTTACTCTTGTTAATGAAATTCATGATTCAGGTACTAGCATACTATCTATTATCTATTATCTATCTATCTATCTATCTATCTATCTATCTATCTATCTATCTATCTATCTATCTTGTGTATATGTATGTCTGTGTATCTGTAGCACCATGACTTTCTGTTACTGTAGCAGAATATGGAGACTAAGGAATTTACAAAGAATAGAAGTTTATGTGACTCCCAATTATGGAGGCTAGAAAGCCCACAGGTTTGTTATCCAAATTTGCTCTGCATCTAGTAAATACCTTTCTGCTATATCATAGGGAAGCAACATCCCATGGAGAAGCAGAGAAAATGTGCTATCTCAGGTCTCTTTTCTTCTTTATATAAAGACATCGTTTCTATTTTGGGAGCCACACCTCTAGGACCTCATCTAACTTCAATTACTTTCTTAATGTATGGCCTCCACTTACAGTTAATCTAGTCATTCAGTGATTAAAGTTCAAACACGGGAACTTTGGTGGGGATATAGTCAAGCCACAGCAAGGAAGAGAAAAATATGTTTTGGGATGTATTAACCATATGAGTCACACCACCACTGCAGCCCAATCATAGTTGCACAAACAGAAAGAAGAATGAACATAGCTATGACTGAGTTCCACTTTCTTGGTAGGTTAGGTTTGGTTTTGTAGGTTTCTCCATCTTTGCCTTAGAGATACACTTGTCAGATAATGCATGAATTTTATTGCTGGAATATTAAAAAGAAACCATGGTCTAGTGCCAGTACCGGCTGGCCACAACACTATGTCCTGGTGGACTCTTGCTAATTTCTCCCAGCTAGCAAGATCATCTCGCTTGCATGTAAGGTTGTACACCTCCCCCCCCCACACACACACACAGTCATTCATCTAGTTCCTAGTACCCATAAAAGCATGACTCTTAAGGCTTCATTATCCAATCGGGTTTATATAATACTAATATCACAATTTACAAGATGCCAATACAAAAATTTCAGAGCCAAATGATAAAGACAATGTTTTAACCCAATTATCCTAACCTTGTAAAACCCTTAGCTACCTGTGACTGTTATAACCACTCAGGCTCTGAATCGTCCTCTTCCTTGGCCTCCGTGATGATGATTCTTCACTACCTTCCTGCTCTTGCCCTTTTCCCTAGCTCTCTATTCCTGTCCGATCACAGGCCTGTCACTGCCCTAATGTGATTGGACAGAGAAAATGCTGCAACAGAGTTTGCTATTAAATCTCAGACTTTGTATAAGTGGCTTAACTTTTCTGTGAATCTAGAATTTTGCTTTGGATGTT
>NW_022196903.1:104216748-104228521 GCF_008632895.1 Mastomys coucha
TCCCTGCAAAAGAAGACTTTGCTCACAGAGTGGTTTAGAGTGTTACCCAAGGAAACGCCTAAAGGATACAATGCCACTCAGTACATGCTCTTGAAAACCTGCTATGATTTGTCTGGTCAATTCAGGGAACAATTGGATTTTCAAAGCTGGCTTTGTTTTGTAGGTAATAAACTCATGTAAAATTATTTAATAAACTTTTGGCTAGATGGGGTTTCAGGGAAGAGTAAGGAGTCTACTTAATATACCAAGCAACCAACCTTTCTCACTTACCTTTCCAAACATTCCATGGATTTGGTCTCCCCTGAAGACCAAATAGAGTGGAACTCATCAAAGGAAGCATGAGAATTTCTTCTGTTGTTATTAGATCCCTGATATGTGAAGTGACGGCTACATGGTGACATTGTGCCCTTTTTCACTGAAAGGGCTGAGTAGTATCCGGCCAACGGCTCACATTTTATAAGCACATTAGCTTACACTCCATCTCTGGTCTGCTGACTTGTGATATTCACTTGAATCTCAGAAGGGCTACAGTCTCTCTAGATTCGTCTTGGGTGGAATAAACTCATTCCCTTAATAAGGCAATGTGACTGTGACAGAAAGCTGACAGTTTGGAAAGGCTTTCCCAGAAATGAGCCCTGTTTGATAATACACTTTAGGAAAACAATTACCGAGAAACTATACCCGCAGTACAATCCTGGTTATTTAAGTTGTGTAAGTCATGTACAAGCATACAAGACAGATAATGGGGAGAAGCTAGCACAGAGATGTTTCTAGAATTAATAGAATAAGTCTTCCCTCAAAGACACTATTCATGAGAAGTATTAGATTCCCTCCAATTACTCTTGGGGATTGTCTGGATTCTACCGTGTATATCAGCTAATAACAAAAGCCCTGATGTACTATAGAAGCTCCCTAGGTGTTCCCGTCTATACAGTTCAGGAATACTCATACAATATGGCTTGTTCTTGGAGAAAGCTGCACAAGTCATTTCATAAACCTGTGTATCAGACCAGGCTACTCCTGTTCTTCAACAGCTCCATCAACACATGGAGAAAACACACACCTCCAGTTGAGCACTGATTATATCTGCACACTGTTTTCTGACAAATGTAGGATCATTCATCTCCTTGCCTATCCTTTCATGATGATGATGCAACAGCATCCTCCTTGTATACCACTACACCTTAATACACATTTATATGTCTCACAGGCCAGAATGGCTCTTTTCTTTCCTTGAGCTATTTTTTTTTTTTTGCATAGAACCTCACATGCTTGTTGCCTACCAATCCCCCAGCTCTCAGCCCACCTTTTTCATAAGACTTACAACTCCAGAAAATTCTCTATTTTGTTCATGAATTATGGTCTCATTTACTAGAAGGAAAGGGGACGTTTCCTTGCTTAACACAGTTTCTAGATTATGTCCCCATTGTGTGAAGTCGTGAGTGAATGGGTCAGAAAAGTTCATTTTGTGGTGCAATGAAATAAACACCTAAGAAAGAAACATAGCATGCCTATCTTATAACTGAAAAAGAGAAAAACACTGGATACTGTTAGGAATATCTGTGTGGTTTTGTGGTAGTATGCTTGGGGCAGTAACTCCTGAAAGTTTTCTGATAAAGGAATGGCATCAAGTTGAGATAATAGCTGTTTCATCTGTGAAAATGTAGATACACCAGCAACACACAATATCCACATGCACATATCCACCAAGCTAACTTCAGGAGAGTTCACAAGACACTGTGGGAACAGGGCCTAGCATTTCCCAGTAAATGCAGTAAGTGCAGATGTGAAGGTGGGTATGATATGGTAGTTCTTGCTGGGGATTTGTTCAGGGAGGAGAAATTATTCTGTAAGGAAGAAACAATAGGGTAAATTTTCTTATTAGTAACTTCAAGGAATATGTCAGAGAAGGAGCATCCATAGGGATAATTGGGAATTCTGTGTTAAGAGCTGACTTGCAAAGGGTGAACTTGACAGGATGAAGGTTCCCTCAGATGGAGAAAATCTGCTTCAGCAGAGACTTGTGAGTGTGAACATGTGTTTTGTGGGAATTTCTTCACTCTATCAATTTTTAGGTTCATAGTACAGGATAAGGCAAAGAAACCCATACTCTCTTCAAATTCTCCTTTGGAGTATCCTAGGGAAGGAACCTTCCAAGCAAGGACAAGTCAGGTGAGAGACTCTAGCAGATGTGTTTTCCAGGGAAGATATTTCCTAAATGTCGGGCACTTTATTACTCTTTTGTCAGCATGAATCAATTAAATCACCCAACAACATCCATAAAGATACTCTATGGGGGATATTTTCACCACTCAGTTTGATAAAAAGCAAAGTAATATTTCATACACAGAGCTGATCTTTCTGAATAGTCATTAAAACTGGCTTACTGCACACCAAATAAGTTCAGGTGCTAGTTTCTCACAGGAATGACAGATTTCAGACACGGGTTTTCCTTCAATTTAACTTCCTTTTTCTCTCTGCTCCAAACATAAAGATTGAGCAATGAGTACAAAGGCTCACGTCTAGCACACTTAGTAATATATTTGGATACAGCCAATCCTGAATAGAAACCTAGCATGAGTAAGCAAATTTTATCTATAACTTACAACCAATGAAAATAATTGCTGCAGTGAGATTGTGAATATGGACCAGATGACCATAGCTTTGTTGCTAAGGTACACTTGTGATGAACACTAGCTTTTTGACAGACTACTGTTCTGAATGATAGAGATTTGTAAACACTTTAATTTTTGACTCCTGCTCTTTTTCTAATTGAGTGATTGGCCTTAATAAACTTCAAAGGAGTATATTTTTTTTAAATCTCTGCTCTTTACTTTTCGCTTAGAAGTTCAGAGTGATGGAATTCTATTCACTGTACATTATGCGAGGCATCTTTATTGTGTCTTTATCCCCAGCCTTTAAAGTGAACAAATGGGAATGGAAAAATGGCTAAGCTCTGAAAAGCACTTGCTCTTCTTGGAGAGGACTAGAGTTTTTTTAGCCAGTACATATACTGAAGGCTCACAACAATCTATAACTAAAGCTCCCAAGGATCTTATTCAGGAGCTTTGAAAGCACTGGAACACGCATACACACACACACACACACACACACACACACACACATACACACACACACCTACATATAAAGTTTTTTAATGAATTACTATTTATAACACACATTACTATTTTTTCAGTTGAAGCTGCCTAATTATAGAAGAATAACTATTAGTCATGTATACCAAGGGTGTGACATACTTTAACTCAAAAGCCTACAACTTAACCCCTGTACAACAGTGTTTTATTGGATGTTCTCTTTTTCATTGAAGCTTAAGGCTAATTTAAATAATACCTGTATTTATTCTTTGAGAATTCCATAAATTTATAAACTGCATATTCTTCTTTCATCTCCTCCAAGATCCCCATCAAACATCCCTTTCCTTCCCTCTTCTTGTCTTTGTATATCTAATAATCCTCCTAGGACTTCCCACATATGCATTGGGGTAGGGTTAAAAATGACTTAAATTAGGGTACAAGGGATTATGGCATGTAGATCAAGTGAAAACATTAAGCCTTATGCCAGGATTAAAAGCCACCATCCTAAAACTGAAAAGTCTGGAAGCAAACAGCAGTGAGTAATTAAGCAAAGATAGGGTGGGTACCTGCAGACAGATGCTAAAGAGCACACAAGGAAGGAAATAGAATGTGGCCTCTCAAGCAGAGCATGGAAACTCTGGGTCCTTGAGACCTTGTTGCAACAGGAGTTGAAACAGTGTGGGTTTCCTGTAGCTTGTTCAAAGTGAACACACTGGCCTAGGCCTGATGGTAGTCTGGAGCCAGATGGGATCATCACAGTACAAATGAGCTGCTTGTGGTCACAGCCTCAAAGGTACTCATTTTAAACGAGTGCAAAGTCGATTTTAAAACTGACTATCTGTTAGAGCATCTGGCCCGTAAGCCACAAAGTAGATTATTGGCATTCTAAATCCTGCTTTGGCTCTGGGGTGGATTTTTCTATTTTAGAAAAATGTTAAGTTTTGTCACGTAGAAGTTTTGAAGACACATTGTAGGGAAGAGCTACAGGTATCCTCTAATGGTTAGAAAGATGTTAGTCGAGGTATCATAGTACCATACCAACAAGTCTCTCAACAGCCATTGATTTGCAAAAGTCTTAGAATGTGAGCACCACAAATGTAAAAATTCCCTAAGAGCTTCTGGAGACCTGAGACTGTGAAACTAGTAAAGTGCCTAAGTAAAGTGCCTGTCACAAGAGCACTAGGGGCTTAGTTTAAATCCCAGAACCTACATTTAAAATTCTAAGTAGGATGGTGTCTAATTGTAATGCCAGTGCCTACAAGACTGAGACAGACTGCTCTCTAGAACCCCTTACTTTTCTGGCCTAGCCAAATAACCAAGCCTGGAGTCAGTGGAAGATCGTTTCTCAGGAAAACACAATGTACAGTTTATGAGGAAGAACACCTGAGATTGACCCCTCATCAATTCATACACACACACACATGTACACATGCACTAACATGTGTACCTATACCTACATAGACACACATATACATGTGTGTGCACACACATATATACACACAAACTAGTGAAGAACTGTTACTAGAAATGAATCCTAATTTTCTGTGTGGAGTCTATCAGAGCAAGGGCCTCATTTGATGTTCTGTACTCTTGGGTCTGTAGTTAAGTGCGTACTTGTTGAACTGTGAAAGGCAGTTTGTGTTCTTGTTGATACAAGGCTTACTCTGGAGAGCCAGTAGAAAATTCTACAAAGGACGGAACAGGAAGCTATGCCTCCAGACATTTGGCTACTGGCACGACTAGCCCTCACTCCATTATCCATTGGCTAGACAATGCCCCAAGCTCCCAGTATTCTGGCTAGATTCCACCCCCACAGTCACCTGACTACAGGCAGGTATACCCCGTCCCACAGTTACCTGGGAACAGAAAGATAGCACAGACCACTATAAAAGGAAAAGTTTAACCCCTCTTCTCTCTCTCTCATGCTTAAGCTCTTACTCTTACTCTCACCTCTTGCTCCCTCTCCTTCTCTTCCTTTCTTCTCTCTCCATGTAGCCATGGTCGGCCTCTACTTTTATTCTCTCCCTCTCCCTCTCCCTCTCCTCCCTCTCCCTCTCCCTCTCCCCCTCTCCTTCTCCCTCTCCCTCTCTCCCTCTCCTCCCTCTCCCTCTCCCTCTCCCTCTCCCTCTCCCTCTCCCTCTCCCTCTCTGTCTGCTTTCTACAGTAAACCCTGCCTCTTTTCATCTAGACTCTGTGCTGGAACAATGGCTTAGGCATTCCAGTGTTTCCAGCCTCGAAACCTGACCAAAGACTCTCCCCTGATAGGGAACCCCTGGGTGCCCCCCCTTTTCCCCCTGCCTCTTTCTCCCTTCAACCCTATGGCTGACCGAGTTGCACCCCGGAGCCCCCACTTTGTTCTCTGCTCTTCCACGATATCCAGCTATATCTGGGATGTCTGAGACGGAAAATCCACAAGACGGTTCCCTCCTACCATGGTGGGATCCCGTGGCTTCCCATAGCCAGATGCCCACCTGGCGGTGTGGAGAGAACTGGCAATCTCCCCTGAGTACACCCCACTAATGTCTCCTGAGCTCTGGCTCTCCTGAGGTTCCCAGCAGTCTGTGGAGAGCAGGAGCAAAGAAAGCCCCTTCCTTACCCTCAGAGTGCTATTCTTCGGTCTAACAGAGTCCAATGCCCTTCCCATGGAGGTTCCATAGGGTCCTGTGCCAGTCTCCCGAGCTCTGGCAGGATGTGGGTCTCCCTCCCACCTCCTTTATTTCCCCACCACACCGACCGGTGGTACCTGACATGTACTCTCTCCAAATGTATCAGAAGAATCTGTCTTAGAAACTCAAATTCTGACCCTATCAGACACTAAATAAGTGACTTCCTGGTGGCAGCGCAGTTCTGTGTGTGCCAGAGATAGGTACAAAGACCAAATATGAGTGAAAAGCACCTAAGAGCAGACTGTGAAGATGTACTTCGTTCTCATCTCTGCCTTGATTTCCCCTGAAGTATAACAAAGGCCATTAACTATGTAAAAAAAAAAAACCCAAAAATCAAAACAAAACAAAACAAACAAACAAAAGAACACCCAAGTCTATCTGTCTGTCCCAATCTGAGTATGCATGTGATAAGAATAATGGCCTTTAAAAGTAGTGTACTATTTTTTTGGTTTCATTAGATCTATAGACATCAGTTTTATCCTGAGCCACTGCTTGGGAACCAGAAAGGAAAATGCTCATATTTGTATTTTGAATCAGTGGTGTTTACTTAAGTGATGGGTCAGTTGGATAATTGTGATGTTATTCTCAGAGGTTAGATTCACATCCAGGTTCACCACCATGTAAGTGTAGGAGGTGATATAGCCTGGTAACTCTCCATTTGATTCCAATAGTCTAGCTCTCTATGCACACAATCCAAAGGGAAATGCTTTTGGTCCAGACTTATGATTAGACTCAATTTTGTGTGAAATAAGTGTCTATGTATACAATTCACTAACCCAAAACAGGCAGGCGGAGTTTATTATATTCCAGGCTATTTCCTCAATTTCCATCTGTTTCCTTGCAATAGAGACACACAGACCTAACTCTGTCACTTTTAGAGAGAGCTAAGAGATAAGGGTACTCTTTCCCATTTCTAGAGACATTCTATCCCAAGAAAGAAACTTGATGCTAACTTAAATGTTATATCTAAAGTGCAAATAGAGGCATAAGACATCACATACTAAGATACAGATTCTGTGGTCAGAGCTGTGCTTGGTGCTTTCTGGCTGAGAAGTGAATAGGCAGAGCTTAAGCAGGCCATGGGGACTTGATCTATGGTTTGTTGTTTCTTGTCAGAACTGCTCTTTACTGTCCAGTTTCAGCAGAAATCGTAACAGGTGACCTTGCTATCTTCTGTTTGGGGCTATGTCATCACCCAGCTTTTTATGTCTTCCAGAGATGGCCCTGCTGAGAAAGAGCAAGTCCTTTGAAATCACTATATCCTTAATCCTTCTACATGCCCAGAAAGTACAGACAGAGTTGCAGGAATGGGATCCAGCCATCAGATGCCTCCTTCGGAGCCCTCAATAAAATGGACAAAGCTATGCTTGGGGTCATATGTTAATCCTGACTCCAGGAGAGCTTATGAGTCTGAGTGTGTTACTATAGCAAGCTGTCAGAAAATAAATATTGATAAGTATAACAGAAAGTGCTGTGAGGCGGCACGATGGGTAAATTGTTCTGTGAATAAGTCTGAGAACTTGAACTTATCCCTAGTACCCACTTAAAATCCACATTTGGGGACTAGTTAGGTAGCTCAGTGTTTAAGAGCACTGGATGCTCTTCCAGAGGTCCTGAGTTTAATTCCCAGCAACCACATGGTGGCTCACAACCATCTGTAATGGGATCCAGAGCCCTCTTCTGGCTTGGAGGAAGACAACGCACTCATATACATTAAATAAATACATCAATCTTAAAATTATTTTTTAAAACCCAGATTGGCAGCTTATCTTTGTAACTCTGGTGCTAAGAGGTACACAGGAAGATCCAGAGGCCTTGAAAACTACCTAGTGTAGCAGGAATTTGGGGATTCAAGTTCAATGAGAGAGTGTATTTCGGAAAAAAAGGTGAGATAGAGAGATGTTTGGGAACGGCATGATGTTAATATCATACATGTCAATACATACATGTGCACACCTACAGGTAACACACAAAATCATACTTCTCTGATATTCCTCACCGTGATCAAATTACCAAATGAATGTATCATAGATACAGTACTAGAGTATGATCAAACAAGCAGAGAAACAAATAAAAAGGAGTCCATAGCTCAAAGGAAAAAACACCTAAAATAGAAACTGAAGCAAAAGCTCTTAAAATTCTCTTTTCCTGGTTAGAAATTAAAGGTTTCAGAAGAGCAAAATGTGAGTGTGCAGAAGAAAGCATTCTGTTTGAACACAACACGCTGGGCAATCACCTAAATGACTACATAAAATTACAAGAGCTGGTCCTGAGACAGAAAACCAGATCAGGGAATGGTACGTTTGCCCATATAGGCAGAGGCTAATGGAAACTGCTTTCTGCAAAGGAGCCTGAGTGATATGAGAGAGGATTGTTTGTGTATGACCAGAGCCATACCCACAAATTATATGCAGCAAGGAAATACCTGTGAGCTATCAAGGCTTAAACACTGTTATTGCTCACCCTGCAGAGCCTTACCTAGGGAGAACTAAGCTACTTCTTTGTTTATGTTAACTGAGTAAAATGTATGCCATTTTATTTTCAACTCAGCAGAAGCTTTCAACTCACAATTTGGGAAATACATTAAGTACAACCTCCCTAAACAGATTTATTGTAGTGATATTTTACACAGAAACTGGGCATTGAATAACTTACAAAATCATATCATTTTTTTAAAAAATTTGGGCAGTTCCTATTTTTACATAGGCTGCTGGCTTTCTCCCAAGTATTATAAAACAAGGTTGATTCTAAATTTAATGATAGCTAACTTATTTTACATCCACTACACTAGAACTTTTACCTCTGTTTGAGGGAAGACACTGTGTTACTTAGTGTTATCTCCTCTCTCTCTCTCTCTCTCTCTCTCTCTCTCTCTCTCTCTCTCTCTCTCTCTCTCTCTCTCTCTCCTTCCCCCCTCCTTCCCTCCCTCCCTTCCTTCTTTCCTTTCTTTCTTCATTTACTTACTTACTTTGCTTTTTCAAGACAGGGTTACTCTGTGTAGCCTTGAGTATCCTGTAACTCACTCTATAGATCAGACTGGCTTCAAACTCAGAGATCTGCCTACCTCTGCCCACAGAGTGCTGGGATTAAATGTAATCACCACCACTGACCAGCATTTCTTTAATTTTAATGACAGTTGGTGACTCCACACACAGGACAATGATGCTTTCTGAAACACCTCTCTAATGACATGTTGTCTCAGAAAATCTGATCCTAACTAATACTGTGCAATTTGAGATTTGTAATTAGCTGTCTTTTAAAAGTAATTTCAGTGGTTAAGAGCAGGAACTAGAATCTTGTACATCTGTGATTTATATCAGGTAAATTGAAAGAATTACCCTAATGTGGGTAGCATCCTGGGATACGAGGCTAGATGCAAAGAAGAATGTTACCTGAGGTTCAGCATTCATTGCTCTGTGATTCCTTACTGAGGTTGCAGTGTGACCAGTTGCCTTTAACTGTTTCAGGTATAGCTTTATTCAGGAGAGACTGTATCCCCCTATACTCCAAGATGTAGTCAACCTTTCATCCCTGAAGTTGCTTTTTGACACTATTTTATTATATAGCTAGGGATGTAACTAAAAGACCCAAGATGTAAAGAATAAAAACTTAAGAAGACAGAAGGGAGAGAGTACACAACAGAAACATGTGTGATTCCTGTCACTCTGTGTGTGATGGTGGCTTATTCTACCTTTGCATTCGGCCTGGAACAAGGCCATCACCACATCTTTTATCTCGGATTTCCTGGATCTGGATCTGTGAAGCAACATGAACTTTTTCTTGGTCAATTATGAAATTTGGTTTATGTTATTTCTCAACACAAATTGTGAAAGTCACATACAGAAGTGTTATAGGTTATAGTGTTATTGGACAGCTATTGGCTAGATCTTGGTTGGCAAGAGAAGCACTAAGGAAGCATATACTGAGAATCTCCAATCTTTTAAAAACCCTTGAGAGAAAAGTTCCTAAACTGTATAAAAGAAACCCAACTATGGCTACTATGGGTCCTCATTAAAACTTGTTTGTTTGTTTATTTGTTTGTTTGTTTTTTCTGGAATGACTTTCAAAATGACACAGGAGTCAGAGGCCTAGAGTTGTGTTTTTGTGGTAGGTTCTCTGTGTGGATCCAGGCAAAGAGAAGAAAATGCTTCTAGCTGCAATTTATACCGACAGTAGAGACTTTGTATGCCCTTCTACTGTCGCACAATGATCCTTGGCACTAATTTAGAGTGAAAGCAAAGTTACAATATTATATTTCAGAAAATAAAATCACAACATCCAAGCAAGTATGAAATCAGCATAACACAATTTTAATTTAATTATCAGTGATGAACTGGGGAAATATGTTCAATGGAGACTCCAAGGAGACATATTTTAATAGCTCAGGATGCTAGAAATTAACTTTCTGTAAACATGAAGTTGGTTTTTGGAGGGTGTTACAACAACCTTCCACAGGGCAAAACTGATTTACCTGTCTTTAGACAAGAATCATTTTTCCTTCCCATTTCCCTTGCTAATTCAGAACTTAAGGAGTTTTGAAATACTCCAACACTAATGGAAAGAAAGATTAAGGAAACCTGTGTCTTCTTAAACTCATAAAGCTTTCCAAGGAAATGAAGTTTGCAACCATTGTTGCATGTTGGACTTTTAACTCATTCTATCCCTAAATGAATAGAAATGCAATACAAACACCTTTTACTCTGGACTGGTTTAAATAAGGAAGCTGGTTATTTACCCCCCCCCCACCATTGTCAAATGCTTACCACATCATAACTCACTCTCTCTGATTTTTTTTTTTTAAACAAACAGGATTAGACTAATCCCTCTTAGAAATGCCAAATGCATTTTAGCAAAATCTGCCTGGACCCCACACACCAGAGATCCACTTAATTGTTCTGAGTTTACTTCCTGCATCTTATTTTCGCACAGCTCCCAGATGATTCTAAAACACAGCCCCGGCTGAGGGCTGTTGCTCTAAAGGGCTGTGCATTCCTTGCCAGCCTTTCAATCTTATTCTGCAAGGGTTGCAAAAACCACAACCCTTTCGGGTGCCAGGCTGGTGATGTAAATGCGTGAGGAGACTGCTCCTTCTACTTACACAGATTGAAGCTGACTTTTCTGCTGGCTCAGGCAGACAGGTTGGTTGAGGAGCAAATCCAGTCTCTGGGCTGCCATTTGCCTACTCTTAATTTTGAAAGCTGTGGAAGATTATTTCCTCCTGCCCTTAGCTACATCACTCTCTCTAACTCTCGGGCTTCGGCAGTTCTATCTACCTTCTCTGTGGGATTTTAACCTTCACTGGTTTTAGTTAGAAAAGCTTCCCACCACTCCATCTGGGCCTTTTGTCCATTATCTCTTCTTGTTTTCTGTGATTAGCTCTCAAACCTTCAGAATGCATTCCCAAGCCCCTCAAAATTTCTGGTCCTGGATGTGGGATGAGGCTACAGAATAAAAGTGTGATAGTTCTGTTGCTGTCCCTGGGGAACCACACTTGGAGAACTGCTCCTTTGCAAAGAGGTCTCCTTAGTCTTCGTAAGGATTTTTGCAGCACTGGGGCAGTCTGCTTTGGACATGTTTCAAAAATCCTTACTTCCCCATTTAAGCTGTGGTTGGTCTGAGCAACTGAAGAGCATTCCATCAGAATCTACTGCATTGGCACTTCACTGTGGACAAGGATATCTGTACTTGGCTCATGACAGTATCATTGGCAGCAATATCAGTGATAGACAAGTCTGAATCATAGTTGAGCTTTCTTATTAAACATTATATTAAAATCCATTTCTCTCCACCTTCATTTTTTAAAAAAAAAAAAAAATTACACATACTATTCAAATGGTGCCTAGACATCCTGGCATCTCTCTGTTGGTGCTCAGCTTAGACTAACAGAGCCCAGACTAGTGAGATGATTTGGTCTGTGTATATATATCATATCTATATAATATCATAACATATATCATATATATATTCATATCTCTATATATACATATATTCATATGTATGTATATATATATA
>NW_022196903.1:104228531-104253984 GCF_008632895.1 Mastomys coucha
ATATATATATATATATATATATATATATGCTACCAATATACATAGTCTGCTGCTGAAGATTTTCTTCTGATCTGTATAGCCCTGCCCAAAACCACACATAATGAAGAGTTTGATAAAAGTTTGGTGGTATTAGGGCCATCATCATCAGTGAGGTTTTAGCATTCAAGTGACCTAGGCAAAAGGATATGTTTTATTCCACAGTCTAGAACGTAGCTTGTTCCCCCCCCCAAATAATTCATTCTATTTCTTAAAATAGAATTTGCTTACAGTTACATGTCTTTTTTATTTATTTTTAATTAGATATTTTCTTTATTTACATTTTAAATAATATCCCCTTTCCCGGCTTCGCTTCTAAAAAACCCCTATTCCCACCCCCCTCCCCCTGCTCAACAACCCACCCTCTACCTCTTCCTGGTCCTGGCATTTCCCTACACTGGGACATACAACCTTCACAGGACCAAGGGCCTCTCCTCCCATTGATGATGGACTAGGCCATCTTCTGCTACATATGCATATGGAGCCATGAGTCTCACTATATGTACTCTTTGGTTGGTGGTTTAGTACCTGGAAGCTCTGAGGGTACTAGTTAGTTCATATTGTTTCTCCTAAGGGGCTGCAAACCCCTTCAGCTCCTTGGGTCCTTTCTCTAGCTCCTTCATTGGGGACTCTGTGCTCAGTCCAATGGATGGCTGTGAGCCACTACTTCTGTATTAGTCGGGCAATGGCAGAGCTTCTCAGGAGGCAGCTCTATCAGGCTCTTGTCAGCTAGCACTTGCTGGCATCCACAATAGTGTCTGGGTTTGGTGATTGAATATGGGAAGGATTCCCAGGTGGGGCAGTCCCTGGATTGTACTTCCTTCAGTCTCTGCTCCAGACTTGTCTCTGCAATTCATTAGATGGGTATTTTGTTTCTCCTTCTTTTTATTTATTTTTTTTTTAGTTTTCTTTTTTTCTTTTCTTTCTTTCTTTCTTTATCTATTTTTATTTGATGTTTTCTGTATTTGCAATATCTTCTTTTCCAGGTTCCCCTCCAAAAAAAAAAAAAAAAAAAAAAGGAAAAGAAAAAATAAAATAAAATAAAAAAACAAAAACTAAAACAAACCCCTGTTCCTTCCCTCCTCCCTGTGCTCACCACCCCATCCCTTCCTGCGTACTGGCCCTGACGTTCCCCTACACTGGAGCATAGAACCTTCACTGGCCCAAGGGCCTCTCCTCCCATTGATGACCAACTTGGCCGTCCTCTGCTATACATATGCTGCTGGAGCCATTAGTCACACCATGTGTACTCTTTGATCACCTTAAACACTGTGACACATGCATAGAGAGGAGGGGATCTACCTACCCAGTCACATTGATTCATACTCATTTTTTCTTAAAGAATTCCTTTTCTGTGCAATTAAGATACAGTCATCAATTCTGACACGTATCAATACTGCACTAGGTATGCATACTATCAGGTGGTAATAGACCATACAGAGGCTAGAGAGAATAAAAAGAAAGCTCCAAATAGTTTTTCAGAGATTGTAGCCCTGTTCAGGCTAAGTCATTTCCATGATGCAGCTGTTTGAGAATCCTCCATGTTCCCTGTAAGACCAACTCATTGTCAACACCATGCTAGACTAGGGTGACTCAATTGTCTGAAGTCAGTGCCCTATCTGAGGTGAGTAGATATTTACTTGATCATGTCTCCCAGAACAAGTTAGCACATCCTGCTGGACACAGTGGAGTACTACTCAGCTATTAAAAACAATGAATTTATGAAATCCTTCTGTACCCTTACTGCTACAGTGCCTCAATACAATTATATTCTCAGATTTTTTTTGCATTGCCTCATAGAATAGATCACAGTAAAGTCTTATCTTCTGTATGATTCAGGCCCACTAATATGCACTCTCATTTCTACAAAGGGACTGGACTTGTCACACACAGCCCACTGTTGCTGTTTTGGTTGTCGTGATTGGTTGTTTAATTTTTCTTTTTGCCCTCAGAGAAGTACTTGACTGATGCATACTGCACAGAAGGCACAAGTTAGGACCATTCAACCGCAATTGTGTTAAATGATGGTTTGCAAATTACCACCTCTCTGAGTGAGAGAGATCCTTCTCATTTAACTAATGATTGTTTCAATAATTTGCTATCACAGCAGTTTTTGTTTCATAGCAATAAAGAGTACCAGCTTTATATATTTCCCAAATTTCTCCCTCTTGTTCTCATACATGTCCACACTACTTAGTTAGCAATACCCCACCAGAGTGGCCCATCTGCAACAAGGGATGAATCTATATTCCCAAATCACATTCACCTAGAGTAGCGCATTTATGATAAGTTTTGGTAGAAGTATATATTCTACAGTACCAACATATAATGATAATCACCCACCATTATAGAAATCAATCATTTCACTGCCCTTAAAATAAATCTACCCACCTTTTAAATCCTACCTTCTTGTTCAAATGTAGCAATCACTGGTATTTTGGTCATGACTATAGGTTTTTTTTTTGTTTTTCATCCTTCAAACATCATATGCTTAGTAACTTTCAGACAGATTTCTTCCATTGCATTGCATGCATCAGAAGTTCCTTTTCAACATGTTCTGTTTCATCATTTAAATTTGCAATGGTTTATTTTTTCTATTCCTTGAATGGAAGAGATCTCAGTTGCTTGCAAGTTTGGGACAATTATGTATAAAGCTGCTATAAATATCTAGACACAGGCTTTTATGCAGAAATTAGTTTTTATTAATTTGAGTAAATAAAATGAATACACCTGGCAGATTTTATGGTAAATGACTATTTAGTTTTATGAGAAAGCAATGCTTATAATGCCTCCATCCTATTGGAAGCAAATGAGGTGTTTGTTTGCTTGTATGTTTCATTTTATTTTTCATGTAGAGCATGTTAAACTCGGAGCTTCAAGCATAGGAGACAAGTGCTCTGATATTTAAATATTACCCATAACACTTTCATTTTTTATTTTGCAACTAAATGTCACTAAGTTGCCCAGGAATGGCTTGAAATTGTGATCATTCTAATGTAGTCTCCTGAGAAGTTGGCTGCCACCACCACCAAGAGTCAGCCTGGAGAAAACTTACCAATACTCCACATTTTATGCAATATTTGAGATTGTCCTTGTTCTAGAATGTAACTGTTTTATCAGATCCAA
Organism: Mastomys coucha; assembly: GCF_008632895.1. Lineage (NCBI taxonomy): Eukaryota > Metazoa > Chordata > Mammalia > Rodentia > Muridae > Mastomys > Mastomys coucha. The sequence goes on from NW_022196903.1 coordinate 104,231,694, forward strand.
AAAGGCCCCCTCATACTTTCCCATCATTTTTGGGTGACTCACTAAGTTTAATGAGAGGTGCTTATATCACATTGAAAAAAAGGTTGTTGAGTCAAGAATATTCTACTTTGAAATGGCTACCCACCTCCTCTCTCAGCAACTGTTAACTGTGAATAGTTGCTCAAGGTGGCCCCTTGTGAGCACCACCTCCACTTCTGATGAAATGTTGACTAGCCCAGTTTTGGGTATATCTTTATGCTGTATATGTAGCCATTATCCATAGGGAATTAACAATATGTATTCATTGTATATACTGATAAGTTTCATAAAGCCATATTTATCCAAGTGTTATAGACATACTCACCCCTCTTTACTTCTTCCTTCTCCTCCTGTTAATCCTATTCATTCCCTAGACAGTTGCATATCTACTTTAATGTTTATATATATAAACATATATATATATATGTGTGTGTGTGTGTGTGTGTGTGTGTGTGTGTGTGTGTGTGTGGTGTGTGTTCTATGTATCTACTGATATATCAACCTAGGAGCCACAGATGGTAAAGAACACAAGCAATTTGGTCCTTGGAGTCTTGCATTCCAAATAGAATAATCTCCAGTTACATACATGTCCTTGCAAATGGCATATTTTCATTATTTATGTGTTAATAGAGTGTTATTTTGTGTATATATAGACACAAATATATACATATATTTTGTATATATATAAAAATATATATACTATATTTTATTTATTCATTTGTTTGTTGATGAATACCTTGGCTGATTCTATATCCTTGCTATTTTGCCTAATCATTCAAATTTATGACTATACAAATATGTCTGTTAAGTTCATTTAGAGTCCTTGAAGTATATACTTTGTAGTGGTAGAGCTGGATCATAGGGTTGTTCTACTTTTATCTTTTCACAGAAATTTTATGCTGAATGTTATAGGGGTTTTGACTAATATATTCCATCAGAAGAATATCAGAGTTCCTTTTCCATGAAATCAGCATTTTTTCATTATTTATTTAATGAAGTCATTGTGACTGGGCTGAAGTAGAAACCTTATTATGACTTTGAATTGTGGTTTTGCTTTGTTGCTCAATAGGATCTCAAACTTTTGTGATTAAGTGATCCACCTTGTCCTCTTTAAGCAGGGATTCCAGGCACCAAATATTGCCCATGCTTTTCAATTATTTATTTGAGTTTATAAATACCTATTCAAGTTTCTTGGTAGAATTTTTCATACCTGATGCATTGAAATGAATTGATCTATTTTGTAGGCCAAGAGTTGTTTGTGATATTCCTTTATTGTGGTGTCTCTAAGATCTGTAGTGGTGTCTCCTTGCATTTCTGATAAGTTTTGTATCCCACATCATTTCCTTTTAAACTAGTTAATTCTACACAGAAATCACACTTCTTGCTCCATTTAGACCATTATTTTTCATGATATTTTGGGCATAGAAATATGCTGGTTTGGCATAATCTTACATTACCTATAGTTATTGTTATTATACTGAGCAGCAGGGGTGTGTGTGTGTGTGTGTGTGTGCGTGCGCGCGCGCGCAAGTGCACTCACATGTAATGTAAATTCAATTTACAGTCAGCAGCCTTTAAAACAGTTGGCGGCTTTGAACTTGAACCACTTAGAGATAATATTACCACTGGTGATAAGTCTAGATAAAGAAAGCCTTCTTCCTGTCACCAAACCTAACTATACATAGCCAATATTTAAATGATGTTTCTGCATGAAAGAACTTGAAAATATGTGGCAACTCATAACTGGTGTCTTATTACACATTGTCCTAGAGTTCAGCTTTAGGGTTTTTCCATGTTCCTTCTAACCTACTGAATAAAGGTAGGAGAAAATGATGATAGGAAAAGAATGGTGTGGACCTGTTTAGAAGTGCCTTGGGGTCACCACATTCTTCATGCCAACACCAAACATGAATCAGTAGAGTTAGCACAATTTAGCAGAAACCGTGTTGATTCCTCACACATCAGTAGAAGCAACCAGAATTAGTCAGAATACCACTGGAAGTTCTTTGACACATTTCTCTCTATGAAGTGAGGACCAGTGAAGACCAGCAAAGAAGCTAAGTGTTGTATCTCATAGCCAAGGCAAGAGTGTCTTCTCACTGTTTGTGAGGTTCTATTTATATCCTTTCTATCCATCACATACCCTCTCAAATGTCTAGTTCCAGCAAATCATCACATGCTCTCTCACAAGACAGCTTGCAGAAAAACCTCTCAACACAATGGAAGTGTTAAAGAAATCAGAAATTTCTACTTCAGACTGTTTTCTGAACAGTTGCAGTACATAGACCCACAGTTTATCTAAGAAAACAAGGATTACATGAGCTAAAGAAAGGTTGGCATGCTTTAATTTTCCAAGTGATGCTCATTTTCAAGTTTTTTAATGCCATATCCTCATGATTTCACAGAAATGCACTGTACTTTATTTGTTAAGTTTGATCAAAATGCTCATTTCAAACCAAAGATTAATGGTCTAGATTCCAATGTTCAGAGTCTCAGGCCACTTCTGGGCATAAGAAGATATGGTTTCCCCCTCTATACTTTAAATTTTTTAATTGGATTGTCTGTGTTTCAATAGTAGTTTTATTAAAATATGAAAACTGGTGAATAATCTAAACAAAACAGAAGCTAAACATCCTAGTACAGTATAGGAATGTGTGAAATTTTTTATACCAACTAGCTAAGATATATGGTGGTAGGTCATATTTTCTGTATCTTGAGTCTCTTTTTTTTCCTTAGGCTACTAGGAAAATGAGTAATAATTGATGAATTTTCCTAAGATGTGAAGGAATTTCTTATTGCTAAGAACACTATTTGTCCATGACTATGTGAACTAGTATTAAATACTATTTTCTTATATTAAGTCAATGCTGGTATAATTATTTTATGGGAGGTTTGTTTATGTACCATAATAAGGATATCTTGAGCTATGATAAAATTCTATAAAGTTATAATTAAGATATATTCAAAATGTAAGGATGTGGTTAATGAAAGGCACATTAAAATAACTTCTAAGGTCAGAACTTTAATTTATTAAACATGAGTAATATGTTTTAGCTTTTTTCCCTTCCAGTTTAATTCTATTATAGTTTAAGTAAATATGAAATAAAAATGAAAAAATATATATCCTGAAATTTATGACTTATATACTTTTTAAAATTATTATTCTTTAATGCATTTTTACAGTCTAATCATTATCTCCCTCCCTATCTGCCCTCTGACAGTTACTCATCCCATTTCTCTTCTCTTTTCTCCAAGAGGATGTCCCCCAAACCCCCACTACCACCCCACCAGACCTCCCCACACCCTGGGGCCTTAAGTCTCTCCAGGGTTAGGTATATCTTCTCTTACTAAGGCCAAACCAGGCAGTCTTCTGTATGTGTCTGAGACCTCATAATAGCTAGCATATGCTGCCTGGTTGGTGGCTCGATGTCTGAGAGATCTCTGGGATCCAGGTCAGTTGAAATTATTGGTCTTCCTATGGGGTTTGTCCTCCTCCTCAGCTTCTTCCTACCTTTCCATGATTCAACAACAGGGTTCCCTGGCTTATGTCCATTAATTTGTGTAAATGTCTGCATCTGACTCTTTCAACTTCTCGTTGGGCCTCTTGGAGTGCAGCCATGCTAGGCTCCTGTATGTAACCACACCTTAGCACCAGTAATAGTGTCAGGTCTTGGAACCTCCCTTTGAGCAGGATCTCAATTTGGGCCTATCACTGGACCTCCTTTTCCTCAGGCATTTCTCCGTTTTTGTCCCTGCAGTTCTTTTAGACAGAAACAATTCTAGATCAGAGTTTTTAACTACGGGATGGCAACCCCATAATACTTGGTGTCCTGTCTATCTCCCGGATAAGTTCCCTCTTCCCACTGTTGGGCATTTCATTTTAAGGTCCCTCCCTTTGAGTCCTGAGCATATCTCACCTCCCAGGTCTCTGACACATTCTAGAGGGTTCCCTCACCTCTTACCTCCCGAGGTTGTCTGTTTCCATTTTTCTGCTGGCCCTCAGGGCTTTACTCCTGTCTCCCCACATACACACACAGTACTTGATCTTGTTCCTCTTTTCCCCTCACTGTCCCCTCTCCCACACAGGTCCCTCACTTCCTTTGCTTTCCCCTGACCCTCAGCGTGATTGCTTTCTTTTCCCTAGTAAGTGGGATTGAGGACTCCTCACTTGCACCCTTTGGCTTGTAAAACATGGAACATTTCATGAATTTGCATGTCATCCTTGTACAGGGGCCATGCTAATCTTCTCTGTTTTGTTCCAATTTTATTATATGTGCTGCCAAAGACAGCACATTATGTATCTAGTTTAAACAAGTAAATTTATACATCAATGAAAATAAATTTAAGGTTTCAATATTGAAAATCATTCATGGTTTTGTAATTTCAGTAAGGAAATGCTCACATAAGTGATAAAATATATAATAGTAAATAACTAGTTGTATTGCATCCTACATTCTAAGAAGTGATATCATGGATCATTGTTCTTTTTACCTTACTAAGCTTTTTGAGACCATCTGCCTTTCTTTCTTTAATTTACTACTAAAAAATAATATTATTGTCTATAAACTTCACACATCAGAAATATGGATTCAAGCTACAAAACAATTTTCAAAATAAAATGTCTTCATGTTTTAATTGACTTAAAATTTTTATGTTTGGGTTGCATTTATAGCTATTCTTGGTCATGGGAAGCCCACAGGCTACAGGTTGGACACTGTTTTGCTTGATTCATATGTTTATCTGACAAATATTTACTGAGTACCTATTTACACTAGTCCTTACATAGTGTTCAGGACATAATCATGCATATGGTGACATTATCATTACTTTCATTACCCTACTATGAAAAACAAAAACACAGCCTAGTTCATGAATTATGAATTTTTATGAACTAGGATAAAGTACAGGGCTGAATCTAAAGCCACATTGGGATAAAAGACCAGAGAATCAGCACTGCCTTTGGGGTGCAAGGAATTCTAAGCTCATCAGATCCTGAAAGGGTTTGACACAAAGGTAGTAAGTGCCACTCAAAAATGGACTCACTGATAGGAAGCATTTGGCCATTCAGTGGCTCAATGATTATTAAGTGTCAGTGAACTCTTACTCTTTTGATCTCAAGAGAAACGCAGAAGCAGTTCCTATAGAGGTGATTTCTGTAGTTTCTTTTCGACCATGAGAACATCCAGTTCTATTCAATAAAAATATTAAGTAGACCCCAGAGAATGCTTTAATTTGCCAATGCAAATGAAGATTTGTGTCACAGATTTCCTCACAACTGAAATTAATAAGAAAGTGTAGACACTTAACAAATATTGTAATGATGTGTCAAAAAAACAAAAACAAAAAACAAACAAACAATAAACAAAATCTATTCCCCAAAGACCTAAAATCAAAGCAAACAGACTTTATTTTAAATAATAAAGATATAAACACACCTGAATCCAATTCCCTTGGGTTGACATGAGACAGCACTAACTTCACTGCATAGCCCATAATTCCTTTGACTTCACTCCTAGTCCAACTAGATAAAGTACAGTAACAATCTCTATTGGAAAGAGGCAGCTTCTCTTTCCTCTGCATACTTGATTACATATGAATCAAACACATGACTGGTCAGTCTGGAACAAGTCTGACACCCTGAGCCAGTCAAGCCTGGTGTTAGGACTGTCTCCACTTCTGATAGAGACGGGGAAATGGGAGGGCTGCGGGAGCAGAAGAGATGGGTAACAGAGGAAGCTCTTTGCACAAAGAGAAGGCAAAAACATGGTAGGAGCCAACCTAAGTAAGAAAGCAACCCTTCAATTAAGGATGAGCCCCAGCAAGGCCCTTCAGGGTTTCACAAATGCAAGTCTGTTATACGCAGTGCCCTTTTCCACACCATTAGTGCTTTATAAGGAGTTTCTGACTGTCTGATTGTGCTGAGCATACGTGGGGAGGAGGGATAAGAGAGTCAAGGTGGGGACAACAAGACAAGTCACAGTCACCAGGACAAAACGAACTGGTATTCTCAACTACTGGATCAGTTGTGGTTAAGATCTTTCCTATGGGATCCAACGATACCAAGTAAGGAATCATGTTAGGTTGTCTGTTGGTTCTGAAAGCAAGAGCTGATGCCATTCTCTGTAATAATCGGCAATGTATTCTACGTGTGAATACAGGCAGCATGCACCCACAAAGGATCCGTGGTTTTACATTAATTATTAATCCACAGTGTGGTCAGAAAAGACACGTTTACTTTGTCACAATACAAGTTAATGACTTTAAATAGGAAATCTGTCAAAATTCAACATTTGAAATTTTCATTAAATTTACAAGAAATGGCTTCCCCTTTATTCTCCTGAGCTAAATTCGCTTCATTTACATTATAAAAGCTCAGCGGTGGCAGTGGAGACAGCATTCCAGTATGAGGTGTCCTTAATCTCAGAAGTCTGGGTAGCTAAATTCCAATATGAGTGTCTACTGTTATGGTTTCTGTGGACAGTTGCAGTACCCTGCTTCCTAGAATCCGAGTTTCTTCATTTTTCAAATGTAGTTTTTTTTTGTTTTTGTTTTTGTTTTTCTGTTGAAAACTGTGATGAGACTTTGTCATATGAGTACTAAAGTAAACCTGTTACCAGGGTCCACATTCAGATACTGGTTCTCTTGCTGATAAGTAGGTATATGAAGAGAGAAAAACATACAGCAATTGTGAGCATTCTGGATTGGCAGATCTGCGAGACCAATACCTAATAATCTGTCCAGAGCCATCAATACCTCTAATCATATAAAGCACTTGATAGACACCCCAGAAGTTCCATGCATGTAATGCAAGCTGAGGAAATTATAGTATAAATATTTTAAGTATAAAATGAAGTATAGTTTTCATGGCATTGTGTACAAATATTCATGTTCAAACAAAAAAATTTTTGAGACATCTAATGGTCTATATATTGAAGCCAGTACATAAGATGTCAGCAGCTAATGATATGTTGATGATCTCATACATAATTTATATCTATTTCTAAGCTAGGTAGGTTTCTCTGTTGCTGTCATAAATCACTGACCAAAACCAAGTTGAAGAAGAAATTATTTGTTTGGTGAGGTCACAGAGGAGGAATTCAAGAAATGGTAACCAATAGCTGAAGGAAGGACCATGGAGAAATGCTAGTTACAGGCTTCCTCTTTGTGGCTTTGTTTAATCAGCTTGCTTTTTTACACAATCCAGGATGACCTGCCAGGGGTGACAGGAATCACAGTGGGTTTGACACTCCCACATTACTCACTAATCAAGAATGAGTCTAGTTTGTGTCACATTGAAATTAAACATAATCTAACATGCATCATTTTTTTTTTGGAAAGGCCAAGAAGTTAAGGATGGTTTAGGACCACAGTATCCTGTGTGCAGGCTTATGAGGAAGTTTTTATCTCCATAGCCAAAGCTTCAGGTCAGGAACTTTGATATTGATTTTAATATGGCAATTTTCAGACACCAAATTTACATTGAACAGAAAAATAAGTATATATATTTTATTTTATATTTCTTTCTCACAAAGACATTTGCCCCTTTTTTGATACCTTATTCCCTCCCTCCCTTTCCCCTCTCTCCCTTCTTTTTTCTTTCTCTCTGTCTCTGTCTCTGTCTCTGTCTCTGTCTCTCTCTCTCTCTCTCCCTTCCTTCCTCCCTCCCTCCTTCTCTCCCCTCTCTTTCTTTCTTCCTTTCTACCTTTCTTTCTTCCTTTCTTTCTTTCTTCCTTCTTTCCTTCCTTCCTTCCTTCCTCCCTTCCTTCCTTCCTTTCTTTCTTTCTTTCCTTCTTTCTTTCTTTCCTTCTTTCTTTCTTTCCTTCTTTCTTTCCTTCTTTCTTTCTTTCTTTCTTTCTTTCTTTCTTTCTTTCTTTCTTTCTTTCTTTCTTTCTCTTTCATTTCCTATCAAAGGTAGTAAGGGAAGGTTCTCTTTGCTACTCTCAAATGAACATGAGCACTTTCCCCTTTCCCAGCAAGAAAGCAGTAAGATAATTGATGAGGCTTTCTGTTTCCCTGCACTTGGGTGTTCTTAAAAGAAGCCTGAAATGCTGGAAATAACATCGCCTTTAAAATAGTCTCTGAAAAGGAGAACACAACAGAACTCTCCAGATTCTGCTCTTTAAATTTAGCATTGTCAACTATGTAAATTGAACTCTTCTACCAGTGATTAAAATAGGTGTTTTATGGGACATGGGGAAGAATATTTCATAAGTGCCTTTTGTGCTTCTGCCCTTCCTGTCTCACTAGCTAGATGGTTTTGATCACGTTGATAGAAGTGGGGGTCCTCAGTGTATTGTGACCTTTGTTCCTATAATTTCCATTGAAATTCTGCTTTTTTAAATCTTTTTTGTGTGTCTAGTTTTTTTAATGAACTTTCATATAGTCCAGACTAGCTTCATTTGAAATTACTATGGAGTGGAAGATGACATTGAACTTCTTATCCTCCTCTCTCAAACTCTCCTGTGCTGGGATTACTGCAGGAGGTATTGCCAAGACTTGTTTAGGTGGGGCTAGACAACCAGCCCTGACCTTTGTGGCTCCTAGACAAATGCTCCATCAGATGAACCATAGCCACAGCCCTCCTTTGAATAATTTCTGTGTCTCAAACACTGAACAATTGCATAGTACTTACAGATTTATTTCTACAGATGTTTATTTTTAGTCAAGCATTTTTATTACTTTGTGAGATTTTCTTTGTCTTTATTAAAGTTTTTCCAGTAAAGCAGAGATTTTTGTATATAGATTCTTTAAAAAAATCATCAGTAGTGCTCATGATTACATGAGACCCTGTTAGACATAGCATGTCAAGTCCTACCCCAGACATACTGTGTCATAGTTTCTACTTTGAATATGGCATACATTTGGGAAATGTTAGAACACTGATTTCATGTCTTCTAGCATTCAAGTGTCACCCCTGCATGGCAATAAAGAAATTAGGTCAGCATTCTTAAATCGAAGTAGGTGATACTCGAAGATCACATGTGATTTTTTCTGTTTGCAGTTGTATTATAGCACTTTAAGCTCAGGCGTTTACAACAATACAGACAAATCATCTTATAGTTCAAACTATGTCAAAGTGTGGCTAGAGGGTGAGGCTAAAATGACTTATCTCGGTCTTATACAGCTTTAAACACAGCATAGTAAGCTAGTACGTCTTCTCTGATTTCTTTCCTTGATTTATGTCTTGCCATGACTGTGAACTCATGAGATCATCTTGAATGGTTGGCTCAGGTCAAGGGTTTTTGATTGGCATCCTTTATCCCCCTTTGCTGTGGAAGGTATTTTGAGGTTCTAAAGTCTGACACAAACAGACCTCGTGTTCTCTATAGATTAGGAAGCATTCATTGCACATAATTGAGAATGCAGCCAGCATCGTGGCTCATGTCCATACTATGAATACCTGAGAGGCTTAGACAAGGGGATTGGTTAAAATGTGAGGCAAATATGGATAAAAGAGACCCTGACTTCAAAACACGAAACAACAACAGCTGTAGTATCTCTCCAATGGAGTTCGTAAACTCTTATTAAAGTCACATTATGAAACATGAAGACAAAGGTTTACTGATGGATTTGTGCTAATGTATTTGTATCCATCTGTTCTATTCTACCTGAAGCCGATTTGTCATGGTATAGGTCTCCCATGTTTAGTACTAAGATTTTTACCATTTATCCTTAAATTAGTTGTAGGATTAGTTTGTATCCCAAATCTGATTAATTGCTTGAGAGAACTCCATGTCTCACTAGTAGTGGATCCTAATTATATGCCTTTGATTGCATCTCTCTAAATATTACTTTACAAGTTGTAAGTTTTGCCTAATGGTTGAGAAGACATATCTAGAGACAGACACCCTGGTTTAGGTTGCCAAAACTGATATCTTCTTGTGGCCAAGAAGAAGGTGTTTATTCTCTTTAAACTTATGGTTAAATAGTAGTTTAAATATTTTTAAAGTGTGATTAAAATTAAATTAAATATTGTATGTAATTAAATTGCTACAAAACTGTGATAAACTAACAACTAACATTTTGATTAGTTTACTGTTGTTGCCAATATTTGCAAACAATTATAAGGGGGGGCAGGCACCCAAAAAGTTGAGGCAAAACTGTTGTGAGTTTGAGGCAAGCCTGAGTTCTGTAGTAAGTTAGAGGCTATCCTAAGCTAAAGAGTGAGAGGCCCTGATTCAAAAACAATCAACAATAATAAACAAACAAACAAACAAATAATGGAAACTCACCCAATAAGTACAAAAGAGATAACTTAGGAATTAGGAGCATTTGCTACTCTTAAAAATTCAGTTTCTAGCACCCACACTAGGTGACTTATAAGCAGCTGTAACCGCAGTTTGGGGGCATGTGATCCCCCTTCTGGGCACACACATAGACACAGGAGAGAGAGAGACACAGACACAGACACAAATACAAACACAGAAAGACAGAGAGATTACAGAGGTGATATTGTGTGATAGGAATACACTCACCAAGAGTGTCATTTCAGGAAAACAGCTATACAAATATAGCCTGAGCGGAAGCAACAACGGGTTCTTTAAATCTCTGCAGCTGGATTCCACTGGCATTAAAAAGTTCCACAAAGAATTATTAATACATGTAAAATGCTTTAGCAATTTATTTTACAGAAAATAAATTGGGGATACTGACCCAACACTTTAATTTAAAATTCTATGAAATCCAGAGTAACACAAAAGCTGATTAAATACTATTTTAATCAAAACACTTTGGAAGATTATTGTCTTAATTACAAGTGCTGTCTATAACTTTGTAAAGTGATAGTTCACACATACTGGAACAGCAGTGTCACTCTCTTTCCAGAGATGGGAAAACATCATTGGGAGCCTTAATGCATCCCCACTGAAGCCTACTAACTCAATTACCTTGTGATAGAAAAATGAACATTGAGGGAAAATGAGAAAACACACTGATTTCCACGAGTTCAGTTAGCTAGGTTGAAATAACAATACTCCTAATCACAGATACATATAGTTATGAGCTGCTGATTACAAAACTACGTGAGCACTGAGCTACAAAGATGAGGTGTGCAGAATATGTGGGGGCATATCAGTGCATGTGCAGATGTGCAGGTAAGCTCTTTCATAGAGCTGCTTCTCAAGGAAGAGAGCTGAGCTACCACTCAAAATGGACGAATCAATGTTGATTAAGTAACATCATCTTCTGCCTTCAATGAAGAGGTTTGGTTTGAGATATTGTATATGCCAGGTGGTTTGATTTTTATTTATGTGGCCAGGAGTACATGAATGCAGTACCTCTGGACACCAGAAGTGGGCATCAGATCTACAGGACAATGACAGTCACAAACTACCTGGTGTTAGTGCTGGGATCTGAACTCAGGTCATCTGTAAGAGCAATAAGTGTTCTTAGCTGCTAAAGCATCTCTCCAGCCAGCCCTTTTATCTTAGTGTTGTCTGTGTTTTATTATTTCTCAGTAGAGCACTGACTATGAAGTAAAGTCTGTCTTTTCCATCTCTGACTAAGTTCCCTCCCAGGTCTCAGTCTTAGAACATTCTGGTTCTTTTGATGGACTAGTACAGTTTGTTGTGTAACACTCGCATTGAAATCAGGTTTATCATGGTTCCCTTACGTCATTTCTCACCTCCTTTTGCTATATGCTATTTATGTTTCTTGATTTGTATGGGTGTTTTGCCTGCATGTATGTACATCGCATTGTATGGCTAGTACCTGAGGAAATCACAAGCGGATGTCAGATTCCTTGGAAATGGAATTACAGATTTTTGACTATGATCTACTATCTGGGTGCTGGGGACTGAAAACTGTATCCACTACAAAAGCAAAAAAAAAAAAAATTGCTCTTACTTGTTGACTCCTCTCTTAAGCTTCTCCCTCTGCTCACTCACAATTTAACTTGGCGTTTCATTTTTAACTCAAAGCACGGTTCATCATTTTTGACACTGATTGGGACATCAAGTACATGATAATGGTGGGCAGAAAGCAAGGGTAACTCATGAAAATTGTCATCCTACTTATTAGAAGTATACTAATAGGAATTATTAATAAACACACAATTATACACTTGCCTGGTAGAGGAGCAGAGCAGAGAGAGAGAGAGCACTTGTTTTAAATGTGCAATGGCTCTGACATGGAGAGGAAATGTAAACATACAGCTATGAGTTGGCCTGTTGCCATAGTAAACAATGTAGCTTTTCACTTAATACTCCCAATTCAACCCAGTTATCAGTTATTTGTAAGGCCAATCTCCAGCTTTGCATATGTATGTTCAGCTGTTGCTTATTCCCAGTTATCTGAGAGTACAATTTACTTTTAAAATATATTGATTTCATTAAAGGTAAATGTGCAAATAATCCGAATGACCAAAACATGAATATAGCTTTGGCCAAAACTTAGGAAGCTCCCATTTCACAATATTTTATGAATTGTTATACTGCATGCTGATCTTTACAAATTTGTCCACACAAACAAACTCAAAAATTTCAAGAAAAACAACTTTGTCTGCTTAGGGCCTTACAGGAGGAATGAGAAATGGCTTCATGGAATGCAGCCCAGGGGTTGCCACAGTCAGATGGGTGGATCTCTGTGTGGCACGGCCCTGAAGACTATGTGTCCTGAGGACTTCATGCACTTGGGCAGTTCAGCTCTGTTGGCTGCCTCACATCCCTCTTCAGCTATGAATTATATGAAAACTTTAAGGGGCTTTCAGCCCCTCACTGGACAGTATTTCTGGTATTCACAGTACTAATGCTTGATTTCTTTCAGGCATGGCTGCTGGAGCAGATTAATGATTCTATCACCAAGCTAGAGAAGTACCTTAGACATGTACATTATGACTACCACACTTAGAAAACATTTGGAGAAACAAAGTTGTTAGTGAAGCTAGGTTGAGATGATTTTACTAATGGCTGGTGAAAAAATTTAGGGAACAATATGAAGTTCAGAAAGGCACAGTTTTATTGGTTAGGCTAGGGACCGTTTCTGGTCAGGGCACAAGAACAATGGCAATACTGGCTGAAGTCATTCTCACTAAGGCTGGACCTGGGAGGATTGATTTCTTATACCCATTTTGGCCTTCAGCTTCTTGCTATGACTTATTAAGAATTGCTGATGAGTAGACACACATTTTGAGGATTTAAAGTAGATATGATTGATTTTTATAAAAAAAAAGTTTGGAATTGTGATTCTTTAAAGATTCTTACAAAATTACTTTTTTTTTTTCTTTTTTCGTTTTTCGAGACAGGGTTTCTCTCTGTAGCCCCAGCTGTCCTGGTACTCACTCTGTAGACCAGGCTGGCCTAGAATTCGGAAGTCCGCCTGCCTCTGCCTCCCAAGTGCTAGGATTAAAGGCGTGTGCCACCACCGCCCGGCTACAAGATTACTTTTAAAGATAAATAATAAAATAATTATTTCTTTCTTGGTAACTACAAATTACTGCATGCCAGTAAGAGAAACTGGCTGAGAATACTACCTTGCTTGCTTAAATTTTGTTAATTTATAATAAGTTGCTTGGCTATGTATGCACATAGCTTTTTGAGAATAGTTTGTTTTCTTTACCTATACTACATAATGTTATTTCTTGTAGAGGTATGTTTTTACAGTCATTTCCTAGGAGAAAACTAGAGTGTAACCACATTGTAATTGTATACTGTTTGAAAGATTTTGCTGGGATATGTAAGTGATGGAAGAAAGAATAAAGTATGGTATAGGATGGGATGGTGTGATGTGGCTGGAGCAGTCTCTCCTATTTATCAACTATGTGTGTATGTATGTGGTTTGTACAAATGAGGGTTGGAACATTGCTCCATCCACCCACCAGTTTTGTGTATTTATGTGTGTATGTATAAAATACTTGCAGTCTGCTTGCTGGAGCTTTGCTCTAACCATTTTATGTATGAATATGTATGTGTCTGTCTGTAGGCCTGTATACATGTATGTATGTGTGTATGTATGTATGCATGTATATTTGTATGTATGAAGATATTGGACTCTGCCTTTTGTTTCATGCATTGAGTATGTGTGTATGTGTGTGTACCTGTGAATTTTCTCTTTCCTTCTCTTTCTCTCCTGCACCAAGGAGTTAAAAAGAGTGCATAGTTCATCTGCTGGCCACAGAGAGTGCCAGCCCTAGTAAACTAAGCTTTGTTCCATCAGAGAAAAAAGGCTGCTGAGCAGCTTCTCTAATCTCTGGCTGCCTTTGGCAGCAACCCCTGTACTTATCTGACTCCACTCTGGCCAGTAGCTCTAAGCACTGACCCCCAGTGACTACCTGCCTCTGTTTACCTACCACATGGATGCTAAAGCCAGAATCATTGGCATTTGTCAAAAAGTCAGCATGAATATAACACTATATATGTTATTCTTTTTTTCTGTTGCTGAGATAAAATACCATGTCCAAAACCAACTTAAGGAAGAAGGGTTTATTTGGCTTCTGTTGTCAGAAGGATAGATTTCATCATGGTGGTGGAAGCATGCCCTCGGCTGCAACAGGAAGCCCTGTCTACACGTAGGAAGGGCAGAGAAGGCACAGGAATTGGGGAAATACTGTGAATCCTCAAAACCTGCTCCATGTCATGGACTTTCTCCAGCAAAGTTATACCTTCTAAAGGGACCAAAAGTTTCAAAATACTGCCACCAACTATAGACTAAATGCTCATGTGTCTGAGCTTGTGGGAGCATTCCTCATTCAAACTACACATACATTTTCTTACATTTTCCTTTTGTAAAAAAGTAGATAGTATGGTGACTGATACCAAATACGAACATTAATACATTGATTTGAAATGATTAGTTGTCTCCTGAGAGGCTCTGCCAGTGCCTGACAAGTACAGATGTGAACGCTCTTAGCCAACCATTGGACTGAGCACAGGGTCCCCAATGGAGGAGCTAGAGAAAGGAACCAAGGAGCTAAAGGAGTTTGCAGCCCCATAGGAGGAACAACAATATGAACCAACCAGTACCTGGGACAGAGCTACCAGGGACTAAACCACCAACCAAAGAATACACATGAGGGGACCCATTGCTCCAGTTGCATATGTAGCAGAGGTTGGCCTTGTTAGACATCAGTGGGAGGAGAGGTTCTTGGTTCTGTGAAGGCTCAATGCCCCAATGTAGGGGAATTCCAGCACAGGGAAGCAGGAGTATATGGGTTGGAGAGCAGGGGGAGAGGGGATGGGATAGGGCAGTTTTTGAAGGAGAAACTAGGAAAGGGGATAACATTTGAAATGTAAATAAAGAAAATATCTAATAAAAAATAAATGATTGATTGGACTCAATTATATTCTGCCACTTTATGGACACTGTACTAACAGAGATGCCTTCAAGCAGATTATGAATACTATAGTATGATTTCATAGGGGTAGGAAGCAAGACTTATGGTTGACTTTAGCTTAAAACCTATGCTATTTTGATCATACTCATGCACTCCTATGTTTGAACTCATATCAGTTGAAAAGCCACCATCACAATTCTGTCTTCCATTCAATCCCATTCTGTTTACATCCATCCAATAGATGAATGGATAAAAAAGAATGACATTTATGTGCACTGAGGAGTTGTAGTTTGACTTAAAGAAAAATAAAATCATGTCATTTTCAGGAACAAAGATGTAGTTGAGATCATCCTATTAAATAATAAAAGAGTCAGATTTAGAAAGACAAATGCCAAATGTTTTTCCTTATGGTGAAGTAAGTGTGTGTGTGTATGTGTGTGTGTGTGTGTTTGTGTGTGTGTGTGTGTGTGTGTGTGTGTGTGTACATAAAATCACAGAGAGATGTGCATGACATGAAAGCTAAGCTACTTTGAATGAGGAAAGAAGTTTCTAGTATGGGTGAGGAAGAAAGACAGAAAGGTAGCCTTGACGAGATGAATGTGTTCCCCTAAAGCCCACTATTGTATACAATAAATACCTCAGTTTAAAAATAATCACCTCAATTTAAGAGAGGAAAGCACCTCAAAACCAAAAGAATTTGCAAATAATACAAAATTTAACTCTTGCATGTCTCTTCCTAAAATGCATAGGTGATTTGTTTAGAACTTGACCTATGGCCTAGTAAACTTCATTCTGCATAATGGATTTTCCAAATTGCCTGTCTCAGTTCATTTGCTGTTTGTGTTGTCAAGAGTCTACTGGTCTGTCTCAGGGACCTAGTAGCTGCTTATGTTATGACTTGCTACTTCCTCCAGGGGCATCTGTGGTTTGCAAGACAGATAAAAGGAGCCTCCCCACCACCCCAGCTCTTTTGAGCTCTTTCTCTTTCTCTTTCTGTCTCTCTCTCTGTTCTCCATGTTCACTCTCTCCCCCTCTCTGTCCCCTCTTTCTGCCCTCATGGCTCTGTTCCCTGTCTGTCTCTATCCCTTCCCCAAGTACTCCTTCCTCTCTTATTACCTGGGTACTCTCACTAGCCCTGCCTCTGAATGCCTCTAATCAACCTACAGTGTTGATGTCTGGTTTTACTAAATAAAGATCCTGTATGAAGATGGGATGGAACCTAGTACACTGTTCTAACACAAGAAGAAGTATTTTAAAAATATATAGGCAATGGGGCAAACACTCTAGGGTACCATGTTCATGGAATGACAGCTGGGCTCCATTTAAAATCCAGTATCTAGGGTATACATACTAGGGCTTACTCAAGGTGCATATGCCTCTACTTTTCAAATACCACTATTACTTTTTGATATCCTTAGATGTATATGTACCATTGGTACATCAGCTCTGACCTTGGTCCTACTTCTTGGTTCTTTATGCTTCTCCATCCTCCTATTCACCCTGTTATTTATAGAATTTTCTGTTTCCTATTTTTTTCTTGTAGTCACAACCTAGGCCCATGTGATTTTAGTTTTGCTGTAGAACTTGGAACTGAAGCTATGGGATTTGCATGGCCATGTAGATTTTTTTATCTATAAGATGCAATACTGCCAAAATGTACCAACATGGATAATTATAGATTTTGATGAGAAGTAAAATACACCTTGTTCTAGGAGGAAATTTTTCAGGGCTAGATCAGAATGCTCATAATTGTAAAGTCCCTGGTGGGTTTAGCACAAACTAAAATCCATATTCAGTGGTTCAAGGCTATGTGTTTTTTGTTTGTTTGTTTGTTTTGTTTTGTTTTGTTTTCCTTGTTTTCTCTTAGTCTTTTGCAATTCACACTCCAGTTAAATAGGTAGTGGTTTTCTTTTTGCTGACCAATTGGTTCCTGTAGTTTTAACTTCTAACATTCACATGATAACAATTATGTGATATCTAGCCACCTTCCTTCTCTCTCACACTTTCATTCCACTGATACTAACCAGGAAATCTGTTTCTTAAGAGAAATTGATGTCCAGGTCTAGTGTCTTCAAAAGTACTGACTTTTTTTTAGTGCATGAACTTTACTAGGCTTAAAGAACCTTTGAATTTTCAATGGTAGAAGTGGACAGAAAGAATTCCCTGATGTTTCTTGCTCTAAAACAACAATAAAATTATTTAATTCAGAAATATATTTCCTTAATAATGTCCCAGGCTTCCTTTTAATCATTTAAATCTCTTCCTAGGATTTGAGGCTATATCTTTATGCATGTCTCTCCCCACTTCCTTTTAAAACTGCTCTAAGCAGTTGATAAAGTTTATATTGAGGTTATTAAAGACAAGGTTAGTCTTCTTTAGAATACACTCATGTCTTTCATTTCTGCTATAAAATCTTGAGAAAAGTCAACACGTCACAAAAATAAGTATCTGTAAATTCTTTTTTTTTTTTTCCAGACAGGGTTTCTCTATATAGCTCTGACTGTCCTGGAACTCACCCTGTAGACCAGGCTGGAAATCTGCCTGTCTCTTCCTCCCGAGTGCTGGGATTAAAGGTGTGTGCCACCACTGCCCTGCGCAGTTGTAAATTCTATGTGGCAATTCTTAATTTTATGGAAGTCAGTACTAACAACACATCCATTTGGTTTTGTTTTCTTGTTTTAATTTTTGAGACCTGACCTTATTACATAACCAAGGCTGATTGTTCAAGCTGCCCTTGAACTCACAGTCCTTCTAAATCTGTCTCTGCAGTTGTGAGAGTTCAGACTTGGATCTCCAGGGCCAGCTTGAGTTATCTTGTTTTTGAATGAGAGACTTTTGAGGCGAAATCTGTTTTCTGATTGCTTTGTCACTGTACAAGGGTTGTCGATCCAGCTGTAGTTTATGAATAATCCCATTTCATGGTTTGTTTGTATTTTTGTTTTGGTTTGTTTGTATGTCATTCCTTTCCACTTAAGGTAGAACCTTCTTTGATCAATTAGTAGATTAATGCAGGAAATCCATCAAACTCTCCAGTGTAACATAACCTAAGCACCTAAATGTTGATCCCTAAATTGGATGATGCTTGTATGGAAATTCTCCAAAGAAAATCAGAACACAAATGAGATCTCTCTAAGTGCAGGTCAGTGAGTCAGGAGACGGAAAAGCCTGCCTGAAATGTTTTTTTTGTTTGTTTGTTTGTGTGTTTTTTTCTGTATCTTGGAAACCTCACTGAAGTCAGCCTTATAATGTCAATGGTTGAGTCTCTGAGACTCTGTATATCCATTGCCTCTCTCCTGGCCTTGGCAAAATCCACAGCAAGAGTCAACATAAGAGAGAAGGGTGTGCTTCCTTCCGCTGCAGTTTGGGGGAGTCATGGCAGCAGGACCATGAGGCCCCAGTTCACACTGCACCATCAGTTGGGAATCAGGGAGAAACAAGTGTGGGTGCTCAGATGGCTTTCTCTTCTTTATTCAACCCTTGCTCTCTAGCCAGCGGAATGGTACCCCCACAGTTAGGGCGGTGCCATTCCCAATTCAATTAACCAAGTTAGAAACTCCCCCACAGTTGTATCAAGAGGTTTTATTTTATTTTTTCAAGGTGACTCTAAATCTCATCAAGTTAACAATTAAAATTACCCATCACACTCAGGAAGCATTTATGCAAAATCATGGGTATTGGTCTAAAGAGGGAATATATGATGCTAACTGGCCTCCTTTGTGCTTATAGAAGTGTTGGCTGGCATAGGCTTTAAATATTTCATGCTTTCCCGGGAAGAGAAGCACACTCTCTAAGCTCTGGGACAAATGGGGATGATACATTACTAAAGCCGTTGGAGGCAGGGTTCATTTGTTTCTACTTCTTTGGTTTGTGACATTCACACTGATACAGAGTGATATTTCTTTAACAGTGACAAATGTTCAAATCCTCTAAAGATGGCTCTTTTTGATATGTGTAGTCTGGTGAGTCTTAACTATAGCAATAGTTTGCTGCAGTATGGATAGATCAGAGCAGAAACAATAAGTAGAAAAGAGAGCTGCATGAAAGGGCATTGAAGAGATAGAATGTTTAAAGATCAATTTAGTTTATTGAGAAGCAGGCGGTGTTCACTAGTGCAATGACAGCTATTTGCATTGTCTGTCTAGTTTTTATATTGAAACAAACATAGACTCACTGCTAGCATAACTGCATGTGAGTAATACTCTGCATATTTCTGTATAGAATTAAATCCAGATGATCAGACAGTTCATCAACCACATACAACAAACCTAAAGCTCTGTGTATAGATTGCTTCTCATTTGCTACTGAAAGGATGATGATCCTTCTATTTTCCTTCTATGAAGACATGCATAGGAAAACAGTAGAGAGGTTGATGTAATATGCCTCTCTCCAAATCATTATAGAAAACTGATTGTTATGAGTCATCAAATAGCCTTCCTATTCAGAAGAGTTTAGCAGACTAGGAAACCATACAGGAACTGACAGTATTACACACATTCTACTGTGTTGATAAGTGTCAGGATGGGGACAGGATGGGATAGAGGAACCTGTGAGGGATGGAAGATGAGGAAAACCTCTCATCACATCTGGGAGGGCCATAGTTCTGGACTGAAGATGAAAATCTCTCAGGTTTGCCTTAGGGTTGGCCCTGGGTATGGAGGACTGAACAAATCTACTTGATGTCTAAGCCCAAGTCACCTCATCTACAAGAAAGATGAGTATCTGCTTATCAGCCCATTGCTTGTTGAACATGGTGCTGTTTGAACAAGAATACAGACAGAGCTGGAGAGGTAGCTCAGTGGTGGAAGGTGTATATAAGGTGTGCTTGCTGCCCTGGTGTTAACACCCATACCACACAACTGAACAATATAAATTAAAATAAATGTGTCCAAATTCTGTGAAATCAATGAAAAGTTGTTATGGGAGAGAATGAACATAGTAAAAGGATCAATAATGAATGGTCAAAACACTGAGTTCGTTCATTTTCCCATAACATTGAGGGAAAGTATGCAGTATAACATGGCATCACATCTATAGATGAGCACAATAAACTATATTTGAAGTATATTTGAACCCCTTTAGATTGATCCCCACCATGACATAATACCCTATTATCCCTATTTTTCTAGGATGTATTTGAATGTTTTACCTGAATCTGTGTCTGTGTGTCACATATGTGTGTATGCTGCCCACGGAAAACAACAGAAGAGAGCATCAGATCCCCTAGAACTGGAGTTATACATGGCTGTGAGCCACCATGTGTGTTCTAGAATTCAACTCAGGCCCTCTGTAAGAGCAGCCAGTGCTCTTAACTTCTGAGCCTTTCCACAGCCTCCAGTCTCTAGTTTTTAAGGCTAAAACTGAATCACAGAATAAGCCTCATTCTTCTGCATTTCAACATGCAGACCCATGGACACACATGAAGAGAGAAAGGGAGAGAAAGGGAGAGAAAGAGAGAGAGAGAGAGAGAGAGAGAGAGAGAGAGAGAGAGAGAGAGAGAGAGAGAAAGAAAGAGAGAGAAAGGGAAGGAGGGAGAGAGGGAGAGAGAGAGAGAGAAAGAGAGAGAGGGGGAGAGGGAGAGGGAGAGGGAGAAGGAGAGAGAGAACCACAGAAAACAGTACTTCAGAAATGCCAGCCAAGTCCGAGCTTTATAAAGTAACCCCCCTTTGTATTGTCCTGGGCTACATCTTTCTAAAGTAGATACCTGGAGACAAATGACAATTGGTTTTGACTGGTGAGAATAATCCAGCCACAGGAACAACCAGTGACTATGAAAAATCAGCTAATTTCCTATTTCTTGTTCGAGGAAAGGAACAGCTTGCCTTCACAAGGCTTCCTGAATGGGAGCACATTCTTCATTAACCCACTCACGACCTGCCAGGATACCAGCTGTTCAGGAGAACGTGATGTTCTGCTCTGGGATTGCAGATGTAAACTAGGTTCATAGCAATTGTATAGGACCTCACTATATTGAAAGTGAATTTAAAAAGGATAGTTGCCCTGTTAATACAAGTGAGTGGGATATCTGTCTTTCATGCTGGGTGCTACATACCCAGGAACACAGCATGCCCAAAACTTAGCAATTGTTTAGTAAATATGTTCTGGATGAATGAATGATTCAGTAGGTAAAATGTGGCTGTAAAAACATCAAGAGAAATGACTCAGCACTCACCGCAAAGTGTCACAGTCTACAGGAGAAGCTGAGTAGTTGCCTTTGAGATGAACAATTAAAAGGCAGCTGTCTGACTGAAGACTACCAGCATGGGTAGCAACTCAGGAAAGGTGCCTCTCTGCTGGAGCTCACTTCATGACCTATAGGCACCTCTGTTACTCATAGTTTCCTCCTCCTGGCAATGGTCCTTCAAACTTCCACATCCCAAAGTTTGCAGCAGATTCTTATCAGGCCAAACTGTGGCACTGCACATCCTTAGCATGTGTGATGATGGCATGCTTTCCACTGGTTCATGGCTGAACAATGTGGTACACTCACTGATTACTAACATGTAAAAATATTCCTTGGAATATGAAATATGGTTTTCCTGGCAGGGAACCAGTTGGAAGGTTCTCATAGATTTTCCACATAAAGCCTTGTGCAGTTCAACACTGACTGTACAAGTTTAGCAGCACTAGCCTTTGTTTGGCTTCACTGCCATCAGACCCTACCATATTCCATGGAATGCTATCTATGTACTGGTGCTGAGAATATTGTTAGGGAATTCAGCTGTTACTGTTTTATTCTTTCCTTCATTTCTTCAAGCAAGAATAAAAAAGAGGGATCTCAAAGATGACTCAGTGTTGGCATCTAATAACTATCAGTAACCCAGTCAGGTCTCCTCAGAAATGTGTTCTGTTGCCAAATTCATTATCTCTAAAATTTTCTCTATTTCTCACACTTTCTTTCCTCCTGTGTCCTTCTGCTGCCTAATGATCTTGCTCTCAAATCCATGAAGGTGACTCTGACTTCATTTCTTCTGGTCTTTCTTGCAGAACACGGCTGCCCGTTTTTTT
>NW_022196903.1:104253994-104270794 GCF_008632895.1 Mastomys coucha
TTCCTCTTTGACATCTTTCACATTCAAGGCTTTTCTCTCCTTTTATATTCAGATAAAAATTCACTGAAGTCAAAGATTATTGCTGAGGGTCTTCATTTCTTAGCACAGAGAACTTACTATGGATAGCATTAATAGGAAGGTGTCCCATTAGCTCCCATATTAGGAAGTGGGTAGCCCCTGGGCCTGTCTCTTTATCTAAGTGATGACTTCTCAAGGTCTCTGGTTCTTGATATTTTTTTTCAGGCTTACCAGTCTAATGGGTTGGTCTTTATGCTCTTACTTATATTTTGATGCTTCCAAGAACATAATAATGGCTTCATGGATCAGAATTTACCCATCACTGGAAGAAAAGGGCCTGATTGGTTCTCTTCTCTTCTCTCACTTCAAAACAAGCCAAAACAAAGCAAAACAAAGCAAAACAAACAAACAAAGAAACAAACAAACAAAATCAACAAAAACCCCAACTTCTTTCCCCTGAAGTAATTCCTGAAATTTGTCCTTCAATTGTCAAGAAGTCATTCCTACCAGAATGAGGCTTGAAGATACCTCTGATACCTCTTCTGTGACTGGGGTAAGCTATTGCTTAGAAATGCAAACCTCACCACTCTAAGCAAAAAACACAGATCTATTGGCAAAGCTTTAGAGAAGTGACAGCTGGGTAGTCCTATTCACAATAACCTTGGTCTTTAGCTCCCAAGCTCTTCCTCTCCACAGATGTAAAATATAAACCTCAGATAAACTCTTCCATTTTCTTTGGTTCCTCTAACTAAATACCATGTCTGTTTTAACTTCTTTTTGCATTACTTTTCTGAGGAAACAAGAAGAAATGATTATTTATCCAGATAGGACACTGATGCCAGACCAAGAAAATTACTCTACCCAAGTTTAACTAGTGAGCCAGAGAGTTTTTCGAGTTACTTACAGGAGTTTGTGTGATCAGTTCCCTAAAGAAGCATGGATACCTAAACAAACAAACAAGCAAACAAAACTCACAGAACAAAAACAGCAACAACAACAACAAAAACCTCTGCTTTAGCTAGGTGACAGTTCAGGAAGGATACATCTGTGGAGCTCTCTCCATAACTTACAAGCAGATCAGTGGATCTGAGAGCATCCCTTTCCTAAAGACTGTTACTGTTCATGTAACCTCAGAGAGAGCCCCAGTTAATCTTGTAAGCTTCATGATATTCTAAGATTTGTATGTTTTTTTCACTTTGAGAGTGGCATAAGCTCTACCTAATTCTTG
Organism: Mastomys coucha; assembly: GCF_008632895.1. NCBI lineage: Eukaryota > Metazoa > Chordata > Mammalia > Rodentia > Muridae > Mastomys > Mastomys coucha. The sequence continues at coordinate 104,255,241 of NW_022196903.1, forward strand.
AGTATTGAAGAATTCTCAAGGATTGTCCTTCCAAGGACTGAATGTTTAAACTCAGACAAAGTAGATCCACTGTGTCCCTATATTCAATTATCATTGTGACATACCATCTATGAGGGCAGACAATATTTAGTGATTTAGCATAAGCTATTGAAGATAAAAATCCTAGTGCCAGCCTGCAATCTAAGGAGGCACTTAACTTCAAAACATCCCTGCCTCACAGAAGGACAAGATGGCTATTGAATATGCTATTCAATAAAGGCCATATAGAATCACTTCTGATTTTGAAAATTACCTTATAACCCAATCCCCTAACTCAGATCAATGTTTATCTTCATCTGCCTTGATCCGAGTACCCCTGTATTCAGATGACACTTTTTACTAACATATTTTGTTTCTGGTGAAAACTCCGACAGAATCTTACACTGCATCCTCTCAGTATTTGCTAAATTGAATTGGCTTAGCTAAGTAACAGACCTCATCTCAAGTAGAGGCTCTTCCTGGACCAAGCTGCTGACTGTAAATTGTTTCCTCTTCAGCTTTTAGATGGGAGTGAATCTATAATCAGTTAGGAGAGCCTCAGAGTTTATTGGAAGAAGCCTGTGCTCTGGCTCCTGATGTGTCTTACTGTTACAGATTGCATCCTACCAGACAAAGACCAACCTGCTAGCTTTCAGCTCCAAATGAAGGAAAGATTGATTTCGAAGACTGAGATCCTCCTTATTATCTCAGTAGCCTGTCTCCATATGCCACTGAAAATTATCCTCTCAGTCAAAGATGAGAAGCTGATGTGGCAAGAATGAAGTTGTTCTGTCAGTGACATGGCTTTTTAAAATTCTTTTCTTTTAGATTTTACTTGTTTTCATTTTATGTAGATGATTGCTTTGCTTGAATGCATGCCTTTGTTAGCACATAAATGCAGTGCCTGTGACAACCAAAGGAGGGCAGAGGCTAGCCTGAGACTGGGTTTACAGACCATTGTGAGTTATCACAAGGACACTGGAAATTGAGTCCAGGTCCTTAGGAAGAGCATCCAGAGCTCTTAACCACTGAAGCAGCTCTCCAGCCCCAATGATATAACTTTTCATTTGTAATTTTTATAATGGAGCTGCCTTACTCTATTGTTTGTGAATACCTCTCCCACAGCAGTGAGAACTCACAAGGATGTTGGAGCATAATAGCCAGAAGCTAGAAGGAATCCTACAACAGAGGAATGGATACAGAAAATGTGGTACATTTACACAATGGAGTACTACTCAGCTATTAAAAACAATGAATTTATGAAATTCTTAGGGAAATGGATGGATCTGGAGGATATCATCCTGAGTCATGTAACCTAGTCACAAAAGAACACTCATGGTATGCACTCATTGATAAATGGATATTAGCCCAGAAGCTCGGAATACCCAAGATACAATCCACAAACCACATGAAACTCAAGAAGAAGGAATACCAAAGTGTGGATATTTCGATTCTTCTCAGAAAGGGGAACAAAATACCCATGGAAGGAGTTACAGAGACAAAGTGTGGAGCAGATACTGAAGGAATGATAATCCAAAGACTGCCCCACCTGGGGATCCATCTGATACAATCACCAAACCCAGACACTATTGTGGATGCCAGCAAGTGCTGGCTGACAGGAGCCTGATATAGCATCTCCTGAGAGGCTCTGCCAGTGCCTGACAAATACAGAATTGGATGCTTGCAGCCAACTATTGGACTGAGTGAGCACAGGGTCTCCAGTGAAGGAGACAGAGAAAGGACCCAAGGAGCTGAAGTTGTTTACTGTCCCATAGGAGGAACAACAATATGAATTAACCAGTACTCCCAGAATTCTCAGGGAGTAAACCACCAACCAAAGAGTACACCTGGTGGGACTCATGGCTCCAGCTGCATATGTAGCAGAGGATGGCCTTGTTGGTCATCTATGGGAGGAGAAGCCCTTGGTCCTGGGAATGCCAGGGCCAGGAAGGGGAAGAGAGTGGGTTGGTGAGCAGGGGGAGTGGTGGAGGGAATAGGGAGTATTTTGGTGGGGAAACCAGGAAAGGGAATAACATTTGAAATATAAATAAAGAAAATATCCAATAAAATATAAAACAGAAAAATAGAAATACTTTTAAAAGTTATATTCTTGGAGATATAGCTAAGCAGTTAACAGGACTTGATGCTCTATTTGAACTTTTTATGGTTTATGTTTTTTAGTATGCATGAGTTTTTACCTATATGTATGTCTATACAACATATGCAGACAGTGTTCATGAAGGTCAGAAGAGAGTGTCAGGTCCTCTGGGACTTGTGCTATAGATAACTATAAAGTGCAATGTGCTAGGAGTTAAAAACAGATTCTCTGAAAAAGCAACAAGTGCTTTTAACGGCTGAACCATCTCTATAGCCCATGTATTGTTCTTGTAGTAGATCCACATTAACTTTCCAGAGCCCAAAAAGGCTCTGTTTACAGAGCCTCTATTACAACTACCTGTAACTCCAGATCAAGGGGTTCTGATGCCCTTTCTGGCCTTTGGGGAAATTGCATGATGTACACATACATACACTATGCCCACAGCATGTTTATAAAACTAAAGTATAATAATAGTAGTTTTTAAATGTTAGATTCTTAGGCTCTAGCTGCTTCACAACTATCTCTTCAACTATAGTTTCCATCTGTGCAGCAGTGACATCACATAGAGTGGGCCAACTGAGTCTCTTGGAGGAGACCTAGCTAGAATAAAAAACCAAAAAGATGGAGCAAATTTGCATTCAGTGGGATATCTGATTGGGGTGAAAGTATAACTATATTGCTGAGTTATCATTATGGAGGAAGAGACCTGGAGATACTTGAATATCAAGAGTGTATAGGAGGGACATTCGGATCCCTTTGATGGTAGACCACTAGGGCACAGATTTCCTCTCTGAAGATGGCATATCTCTGACATAACACACATCATCTGCATGCTTGAGTTGAAGTCAATCTCCCCACTGCCTAAGTGAGTTTTAAGCCTTCTCCTATGGATCTGATGCAAATGAGGTGATTTTCCTTCATCAGCAGGCACAACTGTTTCCTGCCCAGAGCAGTTGAAAACAGCATGCTCACTTCTTTTCCTTCCTTTTCCAATCTTCTTCCTTTGTTCACATTTTTTAACTTTAAGAACTTGCTCATCCCCATTACCAGGATAACAGCCCATTTCTCTCTTGGATTAAGGTATTTGATTCAGCTCACCTGTGGGCAGTTCTCAGTTTAAAAGGGGTGAGCTTCTCCATGCAGCAGTCAGGAAACCTCACTTATCAATTGCTCCAGTGTGCACCGGATGGGCAGCAATTGAGAGTGTGGACCACCCCCTCTGCTAATCACATAGCCAAACGGAGTTTGCTCTCATTTGCTTAATCATTCAGCTGTAATTGAATCCTGATGGGAAGCTGGCTTTCCATTCCAATGCTTCCCCTTCTCCTGCAGAGATGGTAGTAAAGTAGCCAGTCTCCTCCCCAGCAGCCCCAGGACACTTCACAGACCATTTCATTCCCCGCCTCTGCCTGATGCCTGCCAGACATGGAGGAATTACAGCAGTGAGATAGTTGTTGACCACTGCCCACAGACACCTTCCCCATTGTTTTCTTGCTGCATCATTGTGCACTCTATAACAAAACATAATGACCCATCCCTTTCCTTCTCTAAGGCCACCATCCTCATAGCTACCTTTGGCTGGAATATCAATTCATAACAAAACGGCCACCTCCAGTTAGCTACAATTCAAGTGGAGGCATCCAAATGAGTATTTCTCAGCATCTACTTCTAAGGTGCCTGCAGCAGATTCATCCAGTGTTGTTTCCAGACCAGCAGCATCAGCAGTACTTTGGAACCCAACCAAATGCTGTGAGTCTGTGCATAAGGTGTTAGCAAAAGACATTGGAAGGGATACATAGATTCAGTTCATGGCATCAAAGGCTGAATAGTTTATATCCACCTCATCAAAGGAAAATTATCAAAAATATTGAAGGAATGTGTTAAGTCACCAGGTAGTTAATATGCATTTTATGCATTCAGGGGTAGATGCTTTTCAGTAACATAAATGTTCTATTTATTATAATCATAGTTTATCATAAAAGTGTAAAATTCCTGCAGACTCTAGCACTTATCAATGTGACCAAAAGTCAACAGTCACTATTGCAGTGTTCCACTGATGGAATTCTCTCTCCCTTGTTTCATTTGTACTTTCTATTTGGAACTATTCTACAAAGAAGTTCCATTCATTTTTGTATACTCAGTTGCTCGTTCTGGCACTGATAGCCACAGGAAATTGATTCAATGAATAATTGTTCAAGGATACCATTATTTTGTTCTTGCCAGTGACTTCATTTTACTCAAGGGAAGCTCATTTATGTTGATGCCCATATCCATTTGATATCCACCTAGCATTTTTATTCATTCATTATTTTTATGTATTTCTTATTTCTTCACACTGAATAGTGACCCAGGCTAAATCATATGGGTTCCTGTCTATAGTCATAGAATTACCCATTTTCCAAGGGAGACATTGTTTATGCTGTTGAAAGATTTCTCCAAACCAACAAATAGATGCTAGCTAAATATGTGAGTTGTGAGATATCATTGCATTTAGACCTTTTATAGAGCACAAGCATATTTGTGTGTATGCACTAAAATGCATAAAGCTCACTCCTCTCTCCCTCTTTAAAATGTGTATTTATTTTAAGGACCCAAACTATATATTATTATGCGGCAGGGACCATGGCTCCTGTGTAGTTATTCTGGCAACTATGATCCCAACTTCTATTATTGAGTTTATCTTACTTTGCTCAACCAAGTATAGAAAGCAGCTTCAGATTGATTGTGAAATTTACCCCCACAAAGAGGAAGTTTACAAATAAGAATACCATTTTCCATGCAATTCTTCCCTAGAGCATTTCTCATTAAACACTGTTATTCAGAGTTGACACAGGTCATCCCTTTTCCACAATTGCTGAGGTTCTTCACATATTCACAATACAGTAAGACTCATTGCCACAGTTGACAGGGATCCTTCAACATAGTGGATGTAAGGTTGCATGCTGTAAGGTTAGTTCCCACGGTATATTCTTTGGAGGAGCACACGACTCCTCTAGATTATACCTACCTTGCCATTTTCCAAACAACACAAACTGTGCCTGTCACCAGGCAGTTCTTTTGTACGGTGGTGTTTTGATGACCCTCTCTTACTCTGAGAACCCGTTTCCCACTTGTCTTCTTCAGTTTTACATTTTGTACATTGTTCTATCCATAGAAGGACTCTGGGTAGAGCCTTTGGAGTTCATTGTAGTGTACCCCAGTTTCATTCCTTTTGCATGAAGGAATGGCTCCTGTTGGTAGCTAAAGACTATTCTGAGTGGTATATTAGCCAAAGTTCGTTACCCATTTACCTGCTAAAACTGGCATATTTTCATTGGTGATAATTAGAAGTAATGTTTCATATGAACATCCACACTTTTATTAAGATAAAGTTGCAATTCATCTCTGTAAAAGCCTAGGGTGAGAACTGCTCCTCCAAAGGGCAACCATGCTAACATCTGCAGAGTCAAGCCCTTTCTGATGTGATTGAGTCATTGCACAGTGTCCATTGCCCAGTGTCACTAGGAATGAACAGATCTTTCTGCATTCGGAATCATCTACAGAATTTGATATCCATAGGAAGTTGTCGTTATTAAACAACTTTGATGGTTGTGTGTTAGTTTGTGATAGACATTTAACACTTCTCTCTGTCTCCTGTTGCCTCTCTCTCTCCCGGTGCCATGTCTAAGTCTGACTCTAGGCACTCTTGCCCCATTTACTGTTGTGTCTGACCCTAAGCCTGACTCTAGGCACTCTGCCCCATTTACTGTTGTGTCTGTTAGTAGTTTGCTCACTTCAAAATTTAAGATTTTTTTATTCTAGAGAAAAGGCAATTATCACATATGTGACTGCATCCTAGTCTCTAATCTGTTATCTTCTCATTTGTTTTCATGGAAAAAAAATGTTCTCAGTTTTCATAAAATCCAATGCTTCAGTTCTTTTTCCTTTGTAGATTCTGGATTTTATTTTATTTATTTATTTTCTTTTTCTAGATCTAAAACATGATCACTAAACTCCAAGTCATACAGTATTCATTTATTTTTCTTTAAAGTTGTCCGGCACAGGTTATATACTCTTGTCCAACTACTATGCAAGGTAAAATTTAGGAAGAATAATAAATATTTTTTGACATTTATTCCAAATATAGCTAGTTTTCACACTAATTGTTGAAGACTGACTTTTCTTCTTTGATAGCCTTATGCATCTTTCTTTGCTGGTGGACTTTTTATTTTATATAAGTATATGTCATATATATTCTATAGTCTAATGAAATATAATCTACCTTTATTCTTTGAAAATTTCATACATGTATGTAGTGCATTTTTGTCATATTCACTCCTTAGTTTATACCTCCTTCCTCTTCATTTTCTCATTTCCACTTCCTAGTTTGTTAATGTTTTAATGCTTTATATAGATAACTTTCAAGAGTGTGTCCCTTTAATTTTTTTGCTTATTTACTTGTTTGTTTATTTATTTATTTTTATGTATATGATTACACTGTTGTTCTCTTCATACATACCAGAACAGGGCATTGGATCCCATTACAGATGGCTGTGAACTACCGTGTGGGTGCTGCGAATTGATCTCTGGACCTCTGGTAGAGCAGTCAGTGCTCTTAACCACTGAGCAATTTCTTTAGTCCATATTTTTTTATTTTTTAAATTGTAGCCTTTTTAACATTTTATGTCTACATTTTTCCTTTTAGACTAGATTTCACAGGTGATTTTATGTAAATGTAAGCAAAACCAATCTGAGCTATAGAATCTGCTGATCCATTCTCTAAAAACTTGAATTCTGAGATTCTTTCCAATTTCACTCTCTTTTGATAAGTTGAGGATCTCAACAAATTTCAAATATTAACCAATAGATAACATCTTTCATGCCATCCAGCTATCTAACAAAGAGGATCAACTACTTTGATATTTGGAAACATTGTTTTAAGCATTTTTTGATACTTAAACAAGAAAAATCAGAGTCCTCATTCAGCACAATTCATACACATTCACCTAATAAGACTGATCAATCACTTAGCCAATTTACACCCAATTCTAGTTCTATGATTATAGGCAATATCACATGTTGAACTCTATACCCCATAGTCTAGTCCTTAAATAGATATAGCATTTTTCCTTTGGTTATAGAGGTCATGGGGCAAATCAACTCTTTGAATGTAGTTCTGCCCCTGCTCACACCAAACAAAGAAAGTTAAGCTCAGATCTTTACGTCAAAGAGCAAAGTCTGACCTAGCCTCTCAATGAATCTTGCTTCACTTTCTATGTTTAATTTTGGCATTTGCCTTCAGATTTTGGCACAAACTTATTGAGACTTCAGCCAACAGTTGACCTGTGAAACTTAACTGAAAACCATATAAGTGGTGATGGGGGAGAGCAGCTGTGTTCTGTTTGAAACCTTGTGGTTTCTCCCTGCTATAGTAGTGGAAAGCTAGTTTTAGACATTGATACAGATCACGGATTTAGAGGCAGAATAAAGATGTCCTAGACACTGAAAAAAAGCTTGGATTTTCTGCCCTCCTACTGCATTTGTTTTGACTAAGACAATTGCTTTATTTTTCCTGCTTCATGTCACTCATAGGGATCAAATTTATCATGCTATAGACCCAGACTTTTAGCTAGTTTTATCTTAAGATTATGATAGCATGTGAACATAGTGCTCTTCAGTATATGGTCCTATGATGCTTCCTGAGGTAGTAATGGAAGTTTAATGACATGTTAAACAGCATCAGTAGCTCAGACTGACTGCCCGTACCATCTAACATTCACATCAGTCTGCAACCTATCTACGTGAAGTTTCTTCTTAGGGTTTAAAATGTTGGGATAGGTTTCAACTGATTCTGGTAGTATTTTGTGATTCTGATCTCATATAATGAGATAAATATTAACCTCATGGGTATTGAAGGATCTTATGTAGCTAGATTCATATCATCCTACATGATTTTTGGAATTCATTAGTGAAACCATTTGAGCCTGTATCTTTCTTTTCTGAAGGCATTGTTAATTTTCCAAATTGGTATTTATAACATATGGGATTATGCTGATGACCTAGGATTATTCAGGTAATAATTTTACATTCAACATTCACAACATTCATAATTTGTATATTTCAAATGAATCTTCTATTTCCTCGATGTTTTTGAGGTTTAAGACATAAATGACTGTAACATCCATGAATGAAATACACAATTATATTTCTATTTTATCCCTTATATATTCTTTGAGATTTCTTTCTTAGCTTAAGAATTATCAATTTTATTGCATCTTTCAACAAAGATATTTATTCATTTATTGTTTTTTCTCCAATATTTCTCTATGTCAAAATTTATTGATTTTTTGTTTAATTTTTATCATATTTCTGCTTTCTATGTGTTATTCATGCTCTCTCTTTAGGAACATAGGTTGTTTCTGTTAGTTATGTCTGTCTTCTTCTTGTATAAATATGTTTTCCATCTACCATTTCAGCTATTACCCATTAACTTCTATGTCAGTAGTTTTAAGTTTTTTCAAAATGTTTGATTGTGTGGACATGTCCTATTTGACCCATGGGTAAACTGCCAAGTCTATTGTTGAATTTTTAAATATTTGGGTCTTCCCATAACTTTTGTTAATGATTTCTTCTTCATTAAGTTCTGAGACTATATTTTGCATAATTTCTGTGTGCTTTCATTTCCTTTTTCTGTAAGGCCCAGATATGGTTTCTCTTAATGAATCTTTGAGTTGCACTTGAAATGAATCTCTCTTCTTGTTGTACCTATGGTTCTAGAAATGTCAGCTAAGTTGGTTAGCCTGATTGTGGTGTTATAGGACTTCTGAACATTGACATGTATCACAGGTGTTCTCTTGAAGACTGAAGTTGGACAATTGCTTAACATAACAGTAACATAACCAACTGAAATGAAATTTCAGTGCATTCTTAATTTGGGATCAGAGTTTATGGTTTTCTGTATTTACAGAAGCCTATTCATAACTCCCCCAAACACATACACACATATCCATGTTCTGAGTGTAACAAAGTCCATTTGGATGTCTTCCAAAAGCATGATAGGAAGAGCAAAGTATTTTTTTCTTGTTTCCACTTAAGTCTTCTAAGGAATGGTCTTTGTAATTTTTGCTATAAACATACTATCTACTTTCATCCTTACTTGCCTGTCTGAAAGTGTTGAAAGTGCATCTTGTAAAATTTTATATTTAGGAGTGGTGACTGAGCAAAGGTTGGAATAAGATGAAGTCTATCAGTTGTTTAGGAAACTGCCCCTATGTCTTGCCTTGACATTCATAAAAATTGATTGAGATCATGAGTACTCTCAGAAGCATGAATTAAAGTAATCTATCTAATCTTCCTATTACAAAAAGTAGGGAACACTAACTACTATAAATCCATTACATGGTTTATAGGAGATAGCATGAAAGATATGGAATAATGGCTGAGCCAACGGTATGTGATCCACAAAGTTTTGTTTGTAATAGCTTATATTCGTATTGCTTTCTTTACTTTCACTTTATTTCTTTGGAGCTGGTCTTTAAAATTTGAGAGTCATGTGTTAGGAAAAAGAACTTTGATTAAAAGGCCCAGAAAATTATCAGGCATAAATATGAAAACTAGCTACTTCAGTGTCTATAACTTTAATGTATTATATAACTCTCATTGTAAAGTCCTCCATCCAAACACTTTGTCTGCCACCCTGTTCCTGCTTCCTCAAAGTTCATACCACTGGCTTTCCTGCGAAGTGTTTGTATTCAAAATGCATGAGGTTGTGTTTTACTGTATGATTTGCACAAATAGTTAAAAAAAAAATAAGCATGGTATCTTATGCCTTCCTGAAGCACAGACATCCCTAATATAGTGCAGCATACTAAGTATCAACACACGTACACACACACACACGCCATACACACATACACACTTCCCTGTTCCTTTGATACCTCTGTGGCAACTTTATTGACAGTCTGCTTTCTTTTCTTGAACAGGTGGGCTCTGCATTGCCCAGTCCGTGAGAATTCCCCAAGAGCGCAAAGACAGGACCATTGACTTTGATAGAATTATCAAACAGCTCTTGGACACCCCCAACTCCAGGGCCGTCGTGATTTTTGCCAACGATGAGGATATAAAGTAAGGATGATTGGTGAATCTTGTTCCTATGCATGCCCCAGCTTTAGGAGACAGAATGAGGATGCTGGCAAGGAGAGGGGAAGTAGAGTCAGAACAGAGCTCTAATAACAAGGTGGTAAATTGTTTCATGTCTGCTTTCCCCAAACAGTTTGGTAGTTACATAAGTATTAGCACCTTGATGCCTTTAGCTTACTTCTATTAAAAACAAATGTACTTAATTATTGGTAGAAGGAAAACACACTAGACCTTCAAAAGATTGTATTTTTAAAAGAATGTTGAAGTATTACCGATTTTTATTCCAAGAATGGTGTTTGTTAGTATAAAAGACATTTTATTCTGCCTTCTTCATTGCTCAGAATTTAAATGCAGGACACCACCTGTTGGACCACCATATTCTGCAACCACATGCTATTTATTCCTTTGTGCATTCACTTCATTGTACTCCAAATTTGTCATTTTTAACTTTGCGTTTGCCCTAGCCTCTTGTATTTGCAGTCTTTCCATACAGAGCCATTCTTTTGATCTCTTCTAGAATGCAAATGGCCCCTGCTTCATTTTCTAAACACTACAACCCAGTCCAGAACCTTAATTTTTGTCTTTTTAAAAGTTAACAGTAATTTAACCTCACTGAAAAGGCAAACATTATTTTTCTAACAGTGTCCAATCCCCCAAATAAAATGTCTTGTACCCTGTGTCCTGGCTAACAAGTGCTCCTTTATGGGTGGCAGGACTCCCAGCTTGTCAGTCTCTGGTATGTCATGTTAGAGACATTCTGTATCATGTTTCTGATCCATTTTTAAAAATCCTGTAAATATACTGCCTGTGTCTGCACTTTACCTAGCTTACATTAGCATTTCACATCAGAGGCCCTGACTCTCAGTGCCTGTAGATCTGTGCAGTTTTTAAATCTATATGCATAATTTCATTTTACCTGTGTACTAGAGTTTATCCAGCTTTTCACTTGTGGATTGACCATTACATTTTTCATCAAAGAATTTCACTGTAAATAATAATGCCATAACTTCCTGTGCAGCACTACCTGTGCTGAACTATAAATATGGAAATATGTAACAATAATACATAATATACTAAGTGATATGTAAATATATCAGACTAATATATTATATTCACAGTGCACAGGGCATTTTAAATGTCCTCTTTTGGAATTCAATTCTACATTTATCATTTTTCGTGCTCTAAGTGTGTTTAGATATTAAGATTTTGTAAGATAAATTCTAGAAAAGTACTAGGATAAAGATCTTTTTTTCGAAATAAAGGCCATCAATATAACCATCTGAAGATTCCCAATTTATACTTCCCTTGTATGTTAAGACTTGTGTCTTAAAACTTTTTCTTAACTCTTGAATCTTAAAATTCAGTGTCATTGAATTTGAAGGTGAATTATTCTTTATTGGGTAAAATTGAAGAGTTCAGTTCATGATAACTTCTTCCTTAGAATTTTCCAAGGACGTTTTCAGGAACCTTCCTTCCCTCTCCCCATTCCATGTGTCCCACCCAATGGCTCTGAATCTCTCCAGCATCCCAATATGAAGGCCTTGATCACAGCTGAGGTGTCCTGACCATTACATGGGAATGTTCTGCATTTGAACTTGAGATTTTTCCCTGCATAGATCAATACCTCTTTTTCTTGACACTGCTTCTTCCCCTAGGTCCCATTTTTCATTGCCTCTCAGTTCTCCCAACAATGAAATGGAAGTTTTAAAAGCTGTCTTATGAGAGGGCTCTGTAGTGTAATTTCCCTCTGATCACATGGTGTACATACTGCTGGCTTGGATGCTGCTTTGGTTCTCTCCTTCCTAGCTCTTTCAAATATCTCTGGTATATTTTGAAAAAAAGATTTCTCTGACCAAATTATTTCTTGAATTTTTTTCATAACATTTTAATTTTTGGGATCATCTCATTGAATTCATGTTTTCTTCTTGTTCTTTGACTCAGATAAGTCTGTACCGTCGATTATCTCTTGCCATCAGTAGAACATATGACTTCTGAATGGTGTTTTTAACCTTGCTATCTGTCCTGATACTACAAAAATAGTTGATGCTCAATCAATACCATTGAGTGGATGGGTGGAATGCCAAGTCCAGTGCTCAGTGCTTAATGATACAACTGAAAGCTATTTTGATCCCTAGACTTTAGGATTAGTATTTTTTTTATATTTGCTTGTTCTCTCTTCCCTCTCCCTCTCTCTGTCCTTTCCCCACTCACTCTTCCTCTCCTTCTCTCTCTCCCTTGCCCTTACCCTCTTTCTTTCTGCCAAACTCCATGGTTTTCTTTTATAACCCAAGTTGGCCACTTATGATCCCCCTGCCTCATACTATGCTAGGATTGCAAGTATGGGGCTAATTTGGCTAAAATAGTACAATAACTCAATTCAGGTTTTATCATTTTGACCTCACATATACTACATAAGCAGTTGTGCACATAAATGTTTGATCCAGATCTACTACCATGTTCTTGGTGCTTTTTGCACATATCTGTTACTAATGGTATTGTTTTACTGACTCTGTGTTTGTTTTATCTGAAGTTCTCTTTCATATATGCCCTTCCTGGGAAAGATTTGGATTCCCAATAAATACATCATTTCCTTCCTAATGCTATGCTGTTTTCCTCAGCCTTAGGATGTCTTATTCCTTTTTGCTTTTTAATTAGTTTGTTTTCATTATGATGGTCTTTGGAATCCAGTTTTCTCCCTCATGATATTAATATTCTTGACAACCATTTTATACATCTTTGTTTTGCTTACTTTAATATTTACTAATATGTAATACATTGGCAATGTATATATATGTATATATATTTTGATTTTAAGATAGTTTTATTATTAAGATTATAATATTTAAGACCTATAGTATATGGCTTATATTGTAGGTAGAATATGTACATAATCCCCTCAGAAAGTATGCACATTATTTTTATAATGGAGGTAATTTTTATTTTGAATATTATTGTGTATTGAGATTTATCTGTTAGCATCTTGATTTCAGAGCACAGTGATTAAAAGTCCAGTACATATGTTTCTTCTTGAATGAGTTCTTAAAGGCAGAACCATCTGAAGATTACAAAATCCCCACAATGTTGATTCTTTTTTTTTCAAACAGTAGAGATGGAAAAATTTGACATTTCTTGCAACATTAACTTCAAATACTTTGAGAATAGCAGTAAGATGGCAATAATATCTCAATTTTGAATGGAAACTAAATGCTAAATCAGTCATGGGTATTGATAATTTGGATTTTAAGGAATAACAAAATCTGTCTTCAAAATTTGACTTTCCACATAAAAAGAACACATGTCCACTGTAAATCCTTTAGAAAATAAGAAAGAGTTGCTTTTATTTTTTAAATAAAATGATGCTGTAAATTTTACCTCACCCAATTCTGTGAAAAATATTAAAACTCAAAGTAAATGATTACCAGTAGTAATTAAAACCATGTCTTATAAAATTGATAGCCTTGGCATTCAGAGAAAACCTTTAATTAAATGCAGTTTAAGATTTTCAAGAAGATTGTAAGTGCACTCAAGCTTTCTCCTGCAGAATGAACATTGCCCAGGATCTCCATGTACATTTTGTAATTCAGATTAAACTTTAGTCACTATATTTAGTCATTCTATACTTTGAGTAAGTGTTCATTTTTTTTTCATATGTATCTGGTCTCATCCTGTTGTCTTGGCTACTCCTAACTTTTCCACTGTGTCAGATGTCATCACTTCTCCAAGCTCCTTAGCAACAAATTATCATCTCCTCCTTCTTGTGATTTAATAAAACTGCTTATTTCCCACACACATAAGATACCTGCACGTGTCTATATTGGCCAGTTTCATTATAGAGAAATCAAGAAATTATTCATAGTTTTAAAAATTAATTTCCTGTTTTACTATAGTTTTGACATACAAACTAGGTATATTATATTGAGAGTCCCATTATTTTATTTTGGGAAAAACATATACATATATTTAATGAGATTTAGCATTATTATGTTTGTATGCCCAGACTCACATACATGTATGAGCATGTGGAGATCAAAGGACAACATGTGTGGGAGTTGGTTGTCTCTTTCCAACTTGTGGACATAAAGAATAGAACTCAAGTCCTCAGGTTTAGTGCCAAGTTCCTTTGTCCATGGAGCCATGTCACCAGCCCTGAGTATTTAAATACAAACCACCACTAAGTCACTCTACTATAGAATATCTGCTTTCTAACTCTGTACTCTTAGGCAGCTATTTCAGCTCCTTAACTTCTATGGGTTTACATGCATAATAGGCATACAGGCAAGGTTAGAATCATTGATTCCCTGCACTGCTACTTATTCATATCCAAGATAATTTAAATCATGAAGTCCTTTCTAAGGTCCCCATATCCTTATGCAACATTTCTATTTTTTGTATGAAAATTAGTATTTACATTATCATGAGTATGCAAACAACTAGCTGCAGAATCAAGTACTTATTTTCTTTTGGTGCTATGATGTAATATAATATAATGTTTTGTTTTGTTTTGTTTTGTTTTACCTAAAGTTAAAATGATATTATTTTATTTAGTTTCATTTATTATTGAGTTAGTTTTAGTATTCTCTCATTATTATTGATATTACAGATGTATCCCCTTTCCCTCAGGCTCTTAAGTCAATAATCTTAAATGCAAATTCTTAGACACATTTTTTTGAGAATTCCATCAGTCATTCTGAATCTGAGATCAGTTACAGTCCTGTTAAGATTTCTCCTTCCTGTATTCTCTTTCCCTCCCCTACTTCTCTTTCTTGTTCCCAAAAGATTTTCATAAGGCATATATATCATATGTTTCACAACACACACACACACACGAAATACATTATTAAATAACTTCTTTTAAAAGAATAAACTAAAGAAAAACATACTTCAGGGGTGGGGAGAAGGCTTATTGTTTAAGAGCACTTATTGCTCTTGCAAAGAACCCTGTATACCCATTCCATAGCTCACAACTACCTGTCACTCCATCTTCAGAAAATCTGACACTCTTTTCTGGCCTCTGAGGACATCTGCATGTATGTAGTGAATTTAAACTCTTTCAAGTATACACATCAAGAATAAATATATAATTTTCTGTAAAAATAACATTATGTGTTTGATGTCTATAATGACTTTACAATTAATATTTGTCAGGTTGATATTGTACCTCATGTTTATTAAAACAGTATTGCCCCAGAAATGATTTAGTAAACAATGTTGAGTACTTATGTGTTGGAACTGCAATTTTTCATTTTTAAAGACACATTCTCTTTTATGTTCTTCATTCTTTCCATTATCTTGCTGTTGCTTATCTGTTTACATCTTAACT
>NW_022196903.1:104276661-104277161 GCF_008632895.1 Mastomys coucha
TCATAATCATACTATTCAGCTGACAGACTCCAATTTACCCTTAGGTATTTTCCTGAATATTATTTTGATATGGAAACTCTCTGTAGGCATTGCTTTTCCTTCACTGTAAGAAATATCTGCAGTATTTTTAAAATTTACTTTCCTTTCATTATTTAATATATTTATTTACTTCACATCCACATCTCAGCCCCCTTCCTCTTCTCCTCCCTCCCAACCACTTCCCCCACCCCCAGGTACCAACTCTTCCTGGCACATCAAGCCTCATTAGGACTAAGTGCATTCTCTCCTACTGAGGTCAAACAAAGCAACCCAGCTAGGGGAAAGAGATCCAAAGACATGCAATGGAGACTGAGTTAGAGACAGCACTCACTCCAGTTGTTGAGGGACCCAGATATCTGCTACATATGTGCAGACAGCCTAGGTCCAATCCTTGCAAGCTCTTTGATTGATGATTCAGTCTCTAAGTAACAAAGAGGACCCAAGGGAGAATGCTGCAATTT
>NW_022196903.1:104277642-104279158 GCF_008632895.1 Mastomys coucha
TGCATTATTCGGAGTTGTCTTGCTCTGATGGTTGAAAGATGCTAGTTTTACCTCACAGAGTGGCCTATTTAGAAAGGAGATTGTACTAGATGTTAAAAGTGAGACTGGTATCAGGGAATAAGACAGCTGTGAGCAGGGTGGGTTTGAATGCTCATTCAGGTGACTTTTGTAGTAATGAACAAGGTGTGTGGTCTGAGGTAAGGAGAAGTAAGATATTCTAGAGCCTCAACTGAGTCTACTCTTCCTGAGTCCTATTTGTCTTATAGATACGATTGTCCATGTTTCATGGTTAGTAACCCCACAGCCATTATATTTTAGCAAATTACTAATTTTGTAGGGATTTAGAAATACTTGAAAGAAGAAAATACTTTGTGTGTATATAAGGAGATATATGTATATATACATATAAATATACATATGTATATACATACACATACAGACATATATATATATATATATATATATATATATATATATATATATATGTTTAGAGATCAGACCCAAAACATCATTATTAGAGTCTTAAAAATAAAAGGAAAACATCTAATAAAATCTTATAGGAACTGGAGAGATTGCTCAATGGATAAAGCAGTTGCCACACAAGTGTGAAGAGTAAAGCTTTAATACCTAGAATGTTCATAAAGGCTAGACACTCATGAATGCAATCTGAGAACTTGGGGTCCAGCAGGATGTGGTTCTGGAAGTTCAGTGAAAGATCCTGACTCAATAGTAAAAATGGAGAGAAGTATGAAAGGGTGTCTGACATCAACTTCAGAACTCCATATCCACACACATATGCATATGTACCATATACCAGCCTGAGCCCATAAACATGCGTATAGACTGCAAACACATGGAAAAAATTATATCTCAAGACAATGAAAATGTAGAAGAAATGTTGCTAAATATGATATCCCAACATGCTAGAACAGTAGCAGTTCCTAAAAAATCTCTGTGCCTCCCTCCAAAGAAATGTGAAGATTTTTATAGTGCAATGAAGAAAATGCCATAGCTTCTATCTAGGAATAATGTCATTGTGTATTATCATGAAAAGAGAATGAAGCCGTTTCACTTTCACAGCAGATGGAACAATAAAATTGAGGCTGTGCATTCAAATTGCTGTTCCTAAAAAGAGTGAGGAAAAAATAAACGAGTTCAGCCACACTGCTGAACCTGACCAAAGATATGAAGGATCTAAACTCAACATATTTTATAAGGACAAATATAGTTTCCATTCTCTGGCATCTTACATACTTTTGTTCCTCTCACTAGCCCCATCCTTGGTAAGTCCTCTATATCAGATTTATTGAGCTAAAATATGCAAACATTCATAATCTACCCCAACATCTGTGACTGGGATGTATGCTAAGAGAGGAGTGCATTAGTTGTCCACATATTTAACATTTTGGTTCATATTTTCAATGTGTCTTACTAACATCTGTACCTTTGGTTGACAATGGTGTGTGTGTGTGTGTGTGTGTGTGTGTGTGTGTGTGTCTGTTTGTGTGTGTGTGTG
>NW_022196903.1:104279168-104289839 GCF_008632895.1 Mastomys coucha
AGGGCATGTATCTATGTATCAATGGCCTCTTTCTCATTGCTTCTCTACTTATTTCTTAAGGCAGGGTCTCTTACTGAAGCTGGAGTTCTTGGTTTCAGCTAGGATATATAACCAGAGATCTCTAGGGATCAACTTACTTTCTCCAGAAAGTGCTGGGATTAGAGGTACATGCCTATATCACTTCTGGCTTTCACTAGGGTATTGGAGATGTAACCTTTGGTTCTTGTTCTTGTATACCAAGCATTTTACCCATCTTATAGAACTGTCACCCCAGCCATGCATTCATATATATAAACATAAAAACCCATTTTATTCCAGCATGTCTTCATTTATGACATCAGACATTGATCACTTTTTATATTCCCTCTGTATTTATTCTCCTTTACAGAGAAAGAGGACTTGGGTTTTTGTTTGTTTGTTTGTTTGTTCAGTCGTTTGTTGTTCTTCTTGGGTTTTTTTGTTTCTTTGATTGTTTTTGATTTCCTTCCAATTTAATGGAGATAGGATCTAAGCTAAGCCATGGGAAGATCAGCTAAGGATGGAATGCTGCCCAATATTCCTGACAAATCTAAAGAATTTCACCAGTATTAGACTATTGCTGGATTTTCAGCCAAGAAAATTCTATAGAATTCAGCTTCCTCACATTTTCAGAAAAACCCAGGCATGCTTTCATTCTGCTTATGTGTATATGACTCCATTAACTAGGATGCTCAGTTAGCTTCTCCAGCCCTAACAAGTCTTCCATGGAAAGCACATTTATATGGCCTTTAGTTCTTCACCTCCAAAGTGCCCCACTGCTCCGAAGCACACTGCTCTGGGTACCCTCCTATGATAGCCAGGATGGCTCCTGGATCAGTTTCCCTTTTGCTTCCACCATAGGCAATAGGTCTGAGAAGAGAGTACACAAAGGATTTGATTTGTTTGTTTGTTGCATTTTATTTTTTAGTTACAATTATTTCTATATGTGTGTCTAGACATACACGGGGGTTGCTTCTCTCCTTCCCGTGGATTGTGGTTTTGAACTCAGGCCATCAGACTTCACTAGCAAGCACCTTTTTATTTTTAAAGATTTATTTTATTTTTTTAATGCATATGAATACTCTGTAGCTGTCTTCAGACACACCAGGAGAGGGCATCAGATCCCATTACAGATGGCTGTGAGCCACCATGTGGTTGCTGGGAATTGAACTCAGGACCTCTGTGAGAGCAGTCTATGTTCTTAACTGCTGAGCCATCTCTCCAGCCCTCTAGCTAGCACCTTTACCCACTGAGACAAAAGAGCTTATTTCAAAGCACCTTTGAATGACTCCTATAAGTGGGGATATATTTTCTAGTGTTATTTAAATCTGAGATATGTGAAGGAACAGACAATCAATCAAGTAACTAATCAATCAGTTATACCCACCCTCCCCCCACCTTCTGGGCCCAGCATAGAAAAAAACTGCATTTAAATAAAAAGATCTCATTGTTTTTATTCAAGATTAGATGGATATTTGCTTTTTATAAAACCAGGAAGTTTGAAGCTAGGAAGATCTAAACAAATCGTAATGATTCTTGTCTCCAGTTTTCAGTATGAGGACTTTACCCATCCTTAATTGCCTGGACCTTTGCTCAGTGAGAGAAGATAAAACAAATATCAGCAATAGCAAACATATTGGCAGGACCACAGTCCACAGGGTTTGGGTTTGTTTATTTGGTTGATTGGTTGGTTGGTTGGTTTGATACTTGTCTTTAAATTTCTTGGAGAATTTCATACAATATGTTTTGACTGTGTTTGCCTATCTCCTCTTTATTTTCAGATCTACTTCACTTCCCTACTCACTCAAATTTTACCCCTCCCCCAATGGAATACAACCCATCTATGATGTCCATGTATACTTGGCTGGGTGGCCTTCCACTGGTGTGCTGTTAATCTAACAGATGCTATAGGCTTGAGGAAAACTGATTCTGCCTCTTTTAGTTGCTATCAATTTCCAACTCCTTGACTACTGGTGGGCCTTTGTGTCTGTCTCTCCTCCTTGTTCTGGTTTGGTCTGGCCTGAGATCTTGTGTATGCTGTCACAACTGTGAGTTCCTAGTGTAGCTGCTCCTTGTATACATCAGACACTGTTTTCAGTAATCATCCACCACCTCTGGCTCTTACACTCTCTTGTTTTCTCTTCTGCAATAATCCCTGATGTTTTAAGCAATACATTTGGTTATTGACCTATAACCTCATTCAATAAGAAAGCAGTGAAAGTGTGTAAATTCTTTGACATGGCCACTTCTCTCCTTAAAGTCTTCTGTAAATGTTGATGTTGCTAGCTCTAAAAGTATATAAATTAGGAATATAAATATTAGGATATAGTATGCAATAAGTCAGATATAGTCACACATATAATTTGACAAGCACATATGACAGAAGAATATAAATGTGATATTATTTTATCAGGAAAACCACTCCAACGTCATTCCTTAAAGATGAGTATATTTAGTCAGGGATCTTTACAGAAAGAGCACCAAGACAATGGTAGTGTATCTTAAAGGTTTATTATGTGATAATTTTAAACTGGTTCAGCAATGGTTGTGTGAACACTGGAGAACCTGAGAGCACAATAGCTCAGTCTTAGAGGTTGAATGCCTCAATAGTCTCAATTCCTAGAAGATTCCTAGAAGTTTGCCTTGGATGACCTAAGAAGTTTAGCTCTGGTGACAGTGTGTAGTGGAGATAACAGCAAGAGCAACAGAACAGGGCAGATGCAGTCATCAGCAAGGAACAAAGGTAGACAGACTAAAATCAACCTGTCCCCTTGGACCTCCTGTTATCTGGGCTGCAGTGGAAGACTGCAACCTGCTCTCATGGAGAGTCTTCTAACTCAGTTAATCCCTCCAGGAAATATTCCTAAAGACCCACCCAGTGTCATCTCTGATGACTCCAGATCCAATGAAATTGACAAGCAAGTTCAATCATCACAAACAATCCCATTAGTCAAGGAATATACTGATTTACTGGAAAACCACACAGATATATACAAAAGTAATAGTACTATTCTCTATAATATTAAGCTGATTTTACATCTGAAGTCATATCAATGTCTATAGATGTTCCATAAGCCTAATGGAAACGATGCAATTGGTTCATTTGCTAGCAGACATCTGACTTATTCATATTTTGAAATATGTACTGTGTATTTATGTACATTTCTTTCTGTTAGTGAAAGACCCAGATTTAGTAACTATAAATTGTGTTGCTAAATGGGAAGATGGAGGAGAGAAAGAGAGAGAGAACCAACATTGTATATCATGGATAGTGAAGCTCTGAGAACGCAGGTAATACATTAAACAGAAAAAAAGTCGAAAATATTGCTTTTGGTTTTGTTCAAATAGAGGCTGGTTAGGAAAGGTGACAAAGTTATAGCAGTTTGAGAAGCAAAGTAAGAAATTGCATAAAGGGCAGTGAAATTGAAAATCTGAAACTAATTCTAGTGCTAGGTAAGTTGAGGCAGGAAGACAGATAACTTGAATCCAGACTGAGTTACACAGTAATACACAATCTCAATAAGAGAAGCAACAATAACTTAAAATGAAGCTGAAAGTTAGAAGTGTCCAAATTGTATAAGGTTGTCCTGGAAACAAAAAGACCTTTATATACTGAAATTCCCTAGCTTCACAGTCAGCCATACACAATACAGATATAGCCTAAATCATCCCTCACTCTCCTGCTTAAGAAATCAGTCACACAATCCTCAAAAGGATAAAGCAACAGACTTTTAAGTCAATAATTTAGTAATTCTTTATGAATTCTGTACAATGTATTTTGAAAGTATTCATCCCCAGCTCTTTCTCTTAAATCTTCCTTGAGATGCTTCATGTCTCTAATCCCCCAATTTTATGTCCTTTTTTCAAACAAATAAGCTTAATAATCCATTTCCACAAATTGGTTCTGACAATAGATTCATGGTAGTGGAGCCACCCCCTGGGTTATGGTAGAAATATCAGGACCCATATTCTCAAGGAAAACTGAGTCTTCCTCTCTCCAAAGCCACCATCTGTCTAAAACTCCTTATTTATTGATAAGGACACCTCCCCACTCCATTCTTGTTATCATATAGGCAAACACAGATATTGTCATATTGTGATTGCAGTATTATTGATATACCCAGAAGACAGTTTCATGCTGGTTCTCCCTGACCTCATGTTCTTTCAGTCTTTGTGCTCCTCTTCAGAGTTGGTCCCTGAGCCTTAGGGTGTGATATAGAAGTTCCTTTTTTAGCTGATCATTCTACGGACACTCACATTCTGTGCTTTGTTTTATGTGTCTGCTTTCTTCAATTCACCCCCATCTACTGCAAGAAGAAACATCTTTAATGAGCTCTGAAGACTTTACTAATATATTTGTGCATAGTTTAGAGGAGAGTTTGTAACTATGTCCAATTAGCAAGCTAGCAGTAAAATTATTTAGGAGAATATTGGCTTGGTCCATAAACAAACAAACAAACAAATACTGAATGAATGGACTAAATCACCCACTTTATTAGCACTGGGCCCATCCAAGAGCTGATAAACTTCCCCATTGGTAGCCTAAAGATTTGGAAATGACACTTGATGAGTAGACTACTTTCTGACCATAATGACCATAATGACCCAAGCATGGTGACTCATATCTGAAATCTCAATGCATGAGAAGTACAATCAATACAATGGAGAGTTATTTAAAACTATCCATGGCCACACAGAGTTTAAATCGTGCTTGAGCTACATGAAAAATAAGTCAAAGAAGTAAAAGAAGAACTATTATGTTGGGTTGAGAATGTACAATAAAATATAAACATTAAAATCTATTAAATTTAAATCCAAATAGAAAAGCAAAGCAAATACGAGAGTTGCAAAAGAGCATTTATTTAGCGAAGCGGATGGCAGGGAGAAAAGCCATTTAGAAACTTTGGGAGGTTTAAAGGGTTTCTGTAAGGTTCTTCAAGATTTGGCTGCTTGTTAATCTCTCCTCATTTGGATGAGGGTGAAAAAATATTCATAAATTAAGAAATGGGTGCTTTTCAAGCTTACTGTGGTTGTGATAGTAGGTGTTTTCTCGAGGTTAATTGGAATGTTAAAGTTACCCTTCCTGTAACTCTGTATCATAGCTTTCCCCAGTTAGTTGTAAAAGGTACTGTTCATGGTTTCCATGGCATGACTGTATTGTGCTATTTAGCACTTGATATAGAAATTTATTCTGCCTTGAGTTGCTGCCCTAACTTCCCTTTCCCAAGTTCTAGGATTATAGGCAAGCACTATCCTACCCTAGCTTCCCTCCGAGCCTTTACAAACTATGACATCAATCTACACCAGAGACAGGACTTTCAGAGATATCTAATGGACTCTGGACTTTCTCCTAATGGGGTCAGTATGTAGATGATACAGAAAAGGGATCTGGGATTGGCAAGCAACTTAAATGATTATAGTTAGCTTCTACTTGCCTAGTGATACTGCTACCTTTTACATAAAAGATTTCTTAATTTATCATGGCTATAGCAAAAACTAGATTCAGTGTTGTTCAGATGCATATTTTGATTAAAACTCCGTATGTATATATATATATATATATATATATATATATATATATATATACATACATACACACACACACACATGTAGTCAAATGCTCAGACAGATAAAAAAATTTAAATGGCATCTTTTTAAAAGTAGATGCCATTCATCTACTGGCAATACTATAACCTTTACAACTAGATGAGTTCCCTGCTTATAACTCTCACTATGAACTTAATTGTCTCTTGTCATCTGTATACTCATAACAACATGGTCACTGGAAAGAGTTCAGTTATTTGATGATCTTGAGAGCTATGTATATAAAAAAATCCTGTGAACAATCCTTCCAAATAATTAATCACATAATTTTCCTCCTTAGGAAACAGATAATCCCTTAATCATTTATAATCTTTGTTGTTTTTCTCAGTTCTTACACACAAATTAGAAATTAGCACAATTTTCATTCTCTATCTCAGGGCTTGGGTTAGCACCCCTGGGCTTCCAACAGTCACATACTTAAGTCAACACAAATTTTCCAAAATCCCATAACATTAACACTGACATTTGGAGACATAATCTATTCAAAATTTAGGGAACTTACTTTTAGTGGTAAAATAGCAAATTTCTGTCTCATTAATAAACCTAAAACAATCAAAGAAACAAAAATAACCCTGAGCCTTGTGATGCACAGGTAGACACTCACTTTTGTTACACTAAGATTCTCCCAGATGCTCTTATAGTTCACTGATTAATTCAAATACCAGTATTACCCCTATAGCTTGTCCTTGTCCTGCATCCTGGTTATATCAAGACCCACATGACAGTATTATTGTGACTGACTTCAAGCAAATTATTACTATATATCTTCAAAAACCCAAGCATATTCTGAAAGTCGGTAATAGAAGGCCAGGTTTCCTTGAAACATCTGTATTAATATTTATTACAGGACTGTGTGCAATGAGCTCTTTCTTCCTTCACCAACAGAAGGATTAGAGAATTGCTGTCTCCATTGCTATAGTTAGAAGCGAGCTCCTATTAGACCCAGGATAGAAATTGGGCAGTACATCTCAGAAGCAGGAACTATTTTGATCCAGTTATAGATTAAAAGAGTAAATTTTGGTTTATATTCCTTACTGAAACTCACATAAGATAGTATCTGCTAAAACCAGGATTTATCACAGAATCTACCTGATTCCTATCACTGTTTTCAGTTGCTACTGCTTAAGTCTATTTAAGGGAGGGGAGATTTAGTATATAATTTTAAAATAAATAAATAAATAAAACTTTGTGAGCTGTCTAGTTGTCTGGAAGGCATCCTTTTCAGTGCTCTCCTTTTTTCAGCATTCCTTAGAAGCAGAAGCTAAGTAACAGGTTTCTGTGCATGTTTTTTTTTTTAATTTTTATTTTTATTAGGTGTTTTCTTTATTTACAATATCTCCTTTCCCAGGTTCCCCTCCAAAAAATAAAATAAAATATAATAAACAAAAACTAAAACACACCCCTGTTCTCTCCCCCCTCTGTGCATGTTTTATGAAGGAAAAGCTCAAGCATACAAGAGGAAGGAGCAGAGAGGAGTGTGTGTAGATGGTCTATGGCTAACGCCCCTGTTGGAGTCCAGCTTCTACTGGTACTCATAGAAATGAATGGGTCGGGAGTCATTTCAGAGACTGCACCTACAAAACCAGGAGCAATGGCTTTCCGTCAGTCTGTTGCAGGCTACATATAAAGATGGACTGTAAATCATGTCAAAACCAGTTAAATGTCAGGGCGAGAGGAAGGAGAGGACTTCTGAGTCACCAGTAGGTATGCATCTGACTTTAGGGCAAAGTGGAAGGAACACGGTGACCACATTTTTGTACATTGAGGGATGCATCTTCACAGACTCCAGGCTGTTGAACCTTCAAGAATATTGATAATTTAAGATATTAAATCTTTCTGCTTTTCCTACTGTACATATATCATGCCCTGCAAAATATCCATGGACTTTGCCACTAATTGGCCAGTATGTCTCATTATCATGACATCAGGGCCTAAAAGACTGTTCATGTACTTAAAGAAACATGTAGTGCAAGACTGATAACTTGAATTTGAACCCCAGAACCGATGGCAAAGGTGGAAGGAAAGGCCTGACTGCACAAAGTTACTTTTTTTTTTATTAATTAAACTTTTCCACACTCCATATTTTATTCCCCACCCACCCCCATCCACTCTCCAACTGTTCCACATCCCATTCCTCCTCCCCACTCACCTGTCTCTATGTGGATGTCCCTAACCCCTACCTGACCTGACCTCTAAGCTATCTGGGGATTCCAGTCTCTTGAGGGTTAGGTACATCATCTCTGAATGAACACAGACTTGGAAGTCCTCTACTGTATCTGTGTTGGGGGCCTCATATCAGCTGGTGTATGCTAGCTGTTTGGTGATCCAAAGTTTGAGAGATCTCGGGGGTCCAGATTAATTGAGACTGCTGGTCCTCCTACATGATCACCTTTCTCCTCAGCTTTTTTTAGCCTACTCTAATTCAATAACAAGGGTCAGCTGCTTCTGTTCATTGGTTGGGTGCAAATATCTGCGTCTGATTCTTCTAGCTACTTTTCAGGTCTTTTGGAGGACAGTCATGATAGGTTCCTTTTTGTGAGTGCTCCATAGCCTCAGTAATATGTTAAGCCTTGAAACTTCCCCTTGAGCTGAATCCCACTTTTTGGACTAGTCACAGAACCTTTTTTTTTCCCTCAGGCTCCTCTCCATTTCCATTCTTTCAGACAGGAACAATTATGGGTCAGAGTGCTGTCTTCCTGCTGGAGGTGGGCTCTGTAAGTTCCCTCTCCCTACTGTTAGACATTTCACCTATGGTCCCTCCCTTTGAGTCCTGAGAGTCTCTCACCTCCCAAGTCTCTGGTGCTTTCTGGAGGGTCCCCTATCCCCAACCTCCTATCTCCTGAGGTTGCCTGTTTCCATTCTTTCTGCTGGCTTTCAGGTCTTCAGTCATTTTCCTTCACTCTATACCAGATCAGGTTCCTTTCTCCACCCAACTCCTCCCACACCATCCACTTTCCCTCCCAGATCCCCCCCACACACTTGTGATAGCTTACTTCTCTCTCCCAAGTGGGACTGAGGCATCCTCACTTGGGGACCTCATCTTATTGACCTTTTTGAGTTCTGTGGAATGTATCTTGTGTATTCTGTACTTTTTTTGACTAATATCCATTTGTTAATAAGTACATACCATGCATGTCCTCTTGGGTCTGAGTTACCTCACTCAGCATATTTTCTAGTTCCATCCATTTGCCTGCAAAACTCAGGATATCCTCATTCTTAATAGCTGAGTTATATTCCATTGTGTGAATGAACCATATTTTTTGTATCCAATCTTCTGTTGTGGGATATTTGGGTTGTTTCCAGCTTCTGGCTATCACAATAATGCCATAGTGAACATATGAACATAGTGAAACACATGCCCCTGTGGCATGGTGGGGCATCTTTTGCATATATTCCCAAGAGTGGTATAGCTGGGTCTTCAGGTAGACCTATTTTCAATTTTCTGAGGAACCTCCAGATTGATTTCCAGAGTGGTTGTAACAGTTTGCAATCCTACCAGCAATGGAGGAGTGTTCTTCTTTCTCCACACCCTCTCCAACATGTGTTGTCACATGAGGACTTGATCTCAGTCATTCTGATTGATGTAAGGTGGATTCTCAGGGTCATTTTGATTTGCATTTCACTGATCACTAAGGACTTTGAACATTTCTGAACAGCTGAGGGAATTACCATCCCTGACCTCAAGCTTTACTACACAGCAACAGTGATAAAAACTTCATGGTGTTGGTACAGAAACAGACATGTTGATCAATGGAACAGAATTGAAGACCCAGAAATAAAACCAAACACTTATGGTCACTTGATTTTTGACAAAGATACCAAAAACATATAATGTACAAAAGAAAGCATATTGAATAAATGGTGTCTCTCTAACTGGCAGTTTGAATGTAGAAGAATCAAACAGACCAATATTTGTCACCTTGTACAAAGCTCAAGTCCAAGTAAATCAAGGACCTCAACATAAAACCAGATACACTGAAACTAAAAGAAGAGAAACTGGAAAGGAGCCTTGAACTCATTGGTACAGGGGAAATTTTCCTAAACAGATCCCCAATGGCTTATGCTCTAAGATCAAGAAATGATGAATGGGACCTCATGAAACTGGAAAGTTTTTGTAAGGCAAAAGAGAATAGTCAAGAAGACAAATCAACAACCTACAGATTGGAAAAAAAAATACTTCACTAACTCCACATCCAACAGAGGGCTAATATCCAAAATACATAAAGAACTCAAGAAGATAATCACCAAAACCCCAAACAACTCAATCAAAAACTGGGGTATAGAATTAAAAAAGGTTACTTTATGAGCTCAACAAAGAGTGTAATTCTTTTTTTTTTACTTTTATTGCATTATGATGAGAAAAATTACATGATTTCAATGTATCTGAATTTAACATTTAAAAACATATTTTAAGTAAACAGAATTAAATCACATTCTTGTTTCCCTTTTGTACTCCAACTCCTCCCAGAGACCCCCTTCAATACCTACAATATCTTTTTTGTCATATTCTTTAAAATTTATAAAATATTATAACAATAAATATAAGTATTATAAAAGTTGTTTGATATGAAACAACAATCAATTTAATAGTCTTATGTAGATACTCATCTACAGCAATAGTGAAAATACATTTTTCTCAATATACATTTTAAATAACTCCAAACATATTAACTGTATATTTCAAAATAATACATCACTACTAGTATTTTCTTAAATGAACATAAATATATAAAGTATTTTTGTTTGTTTGTTTTATATTTAGTAGAGTTTATAATCTTGGCTCTTACTGTGGTACAAGCCCAAAATAAGAACAATTTTTAGATATTGGGTTTCATTGTAATAAGGCTGTACTTCAATGACCCTCACATCACCAAATGATTTTATCTCCATCGTAGCTAAGCTGAGAGTTGACAGTTCTGCTGCACCAAGAAATGAATTGTAGGCTTGATTTTTGGATACAGACTTCTTGCTATGGTCAAATGGGCAGATGTCATACAGACCCTACAAGAACACAAATGCCATCCCAGGCTACTATACCCAGCAAAATTC
>NW_022196903.1:104290210-104302831 GCF_008632895.1 Mastomys coucha
AGAACAACAAAGAGTGAGACTGAATGCTTTGCTTGATGTTTGTAACTCTTGTATCAAGTTTGAAGAAGGGAACTTTATAAGTAACTCTTTCTCTGAGATAAATGCTTTTCCAAATTATCACAGCTAATGAACCAAATTCTTACCCTCAACTAATGTCTGTGCCACCCTCTAAGCAGAACCATTGTTTATTGAAGCAGTTGGTGAATGATTTTATGGATAGACCATCTTAATACATATACCATTTCTTAAATGAATGTAACCTGATCTCTGTGGGTGAGAATAAAGTCACTCACTCAAGTCAAATAGCTTTGACCATAGTAGGGAGTCAGTATCCAATAATTATGCCTACAATTCATTTCTTGGAGTGTAGTTCTTAATATGAAAAAAAATAAACTTCTTTTATATTTGTATTTTTTTCTCATCTTTTGGGGGAAAAGTATTTTGCCAGATTAACTTAGCTACATACCATGTGAATCTGCACCATAGATGTTCCACTGAGGACATGAGATAGAATTTAAGCCTCAATTTGGTTGAATTTAAAGTTGCCTGATATTATATGGTACTAAGAAGATGATTTTTCTAAGAATCAAGTTAACAAAATAAAAATGTGTATATGATGATATAGGATCATTGCTTCAATCTTCAAAGGCAGTATTGTGGTATGCCTGAGCTATTTCTCTCTGTTCTTAGTTTCCAGGGCTTGAGAGGGTTCTATGTTTATTTCTGCATGTGTCTTGTTAATAAAAAAGTGCTCATATAACTCAAGTGTTGAGTGAGAAACATCAGCAATAGCTATACCTGTGTGTACAGTTCAGCATGACTTCATACAATATTGATTTCAAAACTAAAGCCCACTTCTTTGAGAAAATTGGACACCTTCCCAAAGTAAGAAGACTCCTTATCTCTTGGAAGAGTGAAATAAACCTCTGAACTTAATTCTGTGTCATCCCCAGGAACTAAAGATGAACAACCATAAGAGAAAGAGTAAAAGTAAGCACAATTTGAGGGGAAAACCATGGCCTCATTACACAATGTCATAGGAGGGAGCTTCCTTGAGAGTTCAGTGGTGATACTATATAGGAGTCTCATTTCTGTCATCATTGAGATAATTTCATCTTGAGAGTTTACCAAATATGTCTACAGTAGTTCCTATAAAGTTCTTCTAAACAATATATGGCACCACTTA
Organism: Mastomys coucha; assembly: GCF_008632895.1. NCBI lineage: Eukaryota > Metazoa > Chordata > Mammalia > Rodentia > Muridae > Mastomys > Mastomys coucha. Next base: position 104,291,397 of record NW_022196903.1, read on the forward strand.
ATCATAAGAAATTGTATTGCTTTCCCTGTAATTTGCTCAGATTTAAAGCTATTTCCAGTCATTCTGCTGGTGGATAAAAGCCCTAATGTTAGGTATGTTCTCAAGAAAGAAAAGAACATTAAAGAGTAAAGAACATGGGCTCTAGTTGTAGCTGGGATACAGAGACCTTGCTTTAATGCTTGGCATGCTATGTTCATCCCTAGAATCAAATATCAAGGAAGCCATAATTAACAATTATTAATATTAGATCTGAATCCTTCAAGGTAGGGTGACCTGTGGTTTAAGAGAAGATGAGTAGGAAGCTGGCAATGAGGTCATGGGGATAGTTAGTAGAGGGAAAGTTAGAGAAAGAAATATAAGTAAAATAATTGCATTTCTTTTCATATGTTGATTTCAGCCTATCTTTGTTAACAGGAAACTTGTGTGTGGCCCCAAGGTTTTATGGAACTCCTTCTTTTTTTTTTTTGAGGATATTCCTTTATCTCTTTCTAGAACACTTGACAGGCAATAGCATTTTGTTTTGTGTCCTACAGTGTGGGAGATGGAACCCAGGGATACTGTCCATGCTAGGCAACTGCTCTGATTTGAAGCTGAACCTTCAGTGCTTGGGAGCATACTCAGTTTTGTCCTACTGGTTCCTGGTGCTCTTCAGAGAGAATACTGCTCTCTAGCACAGTAGGACTCTGGGATCCTAGTACACATTGAGGTTTCTTTATACACAAAGCTTTGCAGAAGTCATAATGCCATCAGCTGTGCCTGGAAGATGGGACTTAGAAATTATTGTTCCTGACTTTTCTTTCATGCTATAAAAATGACCTACTCTGTGAAATTTCCAGTTTACTAGAAAAGATATGCAATTACTCCATGCATATGCAGTGTTTAGGAACATCGGAGAACTCAGTTTTCAATTTAGTTGCTATAGTCCATCATTATAAAAGTACCAATTCACCATTGTAGCCACCTACCTACAGACCAAGGCATATGCTTGATTACCATTCAGCTCCCATCCCCCTGCATGATTGCAAATCCTTCCAAGTACCATTTGTGCTGCTGTTCTAACCTGGTTGGCTTTCTATAACATTTGCACATGTATTCCAGTAACCTGCAGCATTTGAAATACGTTTTGGACTCTTAGCATTGAAAATCTTAGATTATTACAAAGAGCAACCCTTTTTGTGTCCATTCTGGATGCATGTCATTAGATACATAGTAAAGGAGTCACTTCAAGGTGGCAGAATTTGTATCTTTAACCTTAAGAGGTCTACATGACATCACTATCTCTCCCTTTCTATCCTTAACTCCTATCTCTGTTTCTATCCCTCCTTCTCTTCTTGTCTCCCCATCTTTATTTTCCATATTTGCCTTCCTTATATTCTCCTTCAAATTTCCATCTCCCTCTTTCCCTCTTTTATCCCTCCCTTTTCTTTCTTTCCATTCCATCCTTCTGCCTTCCTTCCCTCACCCTCCATCTCTTCCTTTCCATTACTCCATTCTGCCCTCTGTCCCTTCATCTCTTTCCATCCTTTCCTTCTTTGCACACCTTTGCCACTTTCCTCAAAACTCCACATCTCCTTTTTATATTTACTTTTCAGCTTTTTCCAAGTGTTTCTTCCGCCTGAAATGCTTCTCTGAACTATTTTGTTCATGAATTCTTGACCACTCTATTTTCTCAAAAGCATCCATATCTTTCCTTATTATAATGACTGGTTCCATGGCAGTTCCTCTCTATACAAATACATATTTGCTCTTTGCCTCATTGAGATTTCCTTCCCAAGTGACTCTACACCATGTCAAGTTGACATGAAATGTGAACCATCACAGAGAGTAAGCCAGAAATTATCCTAATAAAGGATACATATTTACCCTGTCTGTAATGCATTCCAAAAAAGTAAAACTGTGAGTTTTATTATACACATCAGTAACCTAGCTCTTTGCTAAACTTACCTGATTGAAAACCAGCACTTTACTAAGTATCTTTTCTTGAACAGGGCACATTTCTAAATAGCATATGAGTCCAATTAAGAGATTTATGCAATGCTGACAGGAGCCTGATATAGATGTCTCCTAAGAGGCTCTGCCAGAGCCTGATATATACAGAGGCATATGCTAGCAGTCAACCATTGAACTTATCACAGGGTCCCCAATGAAGGAGTTAGAGAAAGTACTGAAGGAGCTGAAGGGGTTTGCAACACCATAGGAAGAACCACATAGGAAGAACAACCCCAACCAGAGCTCCCAGAGTCTAAACCACTAACTAAGGAGTACACATGGAGGAACCCACGGCTCCAGCCGTATATGTAGCAGAAGATGGCCTTGTTGGGCATCAGTGGGAGAAGGGGCCTTTGGTCCTGTGAAAGCTCTATGCTCCAGTGTAGGGGAATTTGAGGGCTGGGAGATAGAAGTGGGTGGGTGGGGCATACCCTCATAGAAGCAGAAAGAAAGGAGATGGGATAGGGAAGTTCTTGTTGGGGGGATCTGGAAAGGGGATAACATTTGAACTGTAAATTAAAAATCCTATAAAAAAGAACAAAAAGGAAACCTACACAAATATAGTTGACATTTACTGCTCTTTCTAGTATATATGAGAACTGCCTAGTAAACCTCACTGATAGTGTATTATCTAAACTTAAAAAAAAACTTTTAATGTGTTCTTTGTGAATATGACATCATGAAGCCCAAACACCCTCATCTTCCCATCTCTTCATATATATCCTCTACCCTTTCAAACTTCTTTCCCCTAAAGAAAAGAAAATAAGATATCATTACCATCATCTTGTGGTGGAAGCTGTAGTATGTCACACAATATATGCCTCTACCCATACATGCTTACTTGCAAGTGTTCATTGCCATGAGTCATTGGTCTGTTTCAAAGACTCTGGATTCTGCTACACTATCTAATCTGGACCTTCATGGGGACTTTTCATAGATATCCTGTTGTAGCCTTGTATCATAGATCTCATGCAACTTTGAATCTGCCCTTTCATGTGCTCCAGCAGCTCACAGTTGGAATAGATATCAGGATAGACCAACTCAGACCCCTGGATTTGGGGCTGGGAGAGAGTTGAGTTAATCAGCCTGCCAGCTCACCTATGCCACCATGACCAGGGCAAGCTCTCCAGAACTGCTCAGCTAGCTCACTCCATTCTCTAGTTGCGCTGGTTTGGGTGGGTACTTGGGTGTTTTTCTTCTGGCCATCCTAGGCCAGCTGACCCTGATCCTTATCTAAAACTCTTAAAATCATCAAATATCTGCCTATAAAGTGTCATATTCTACATTACTGACCTACCAAGGCTGAGGCATTAGGGGAGGATTTTCTAACTCACTGTCATAGTTTCTTTGTGCCGTATAAACTGATAAGTAAATTCTGATAACACGTCTTAACTCCAGAATCTTTGCGAAATGACTTTTTGTTAAAGAAACTAAAAATATATAACCTCCCAAACTGTTTGTACACTCTGAAATCTTATAACATGGCAGAGGGCATGTGTTATGGATAGGTACAATACCTAGAATGACCTTTGTCTGAGTCTATAAGCCACCTGGGCAGAAAGCTGACTATCAATGCAGGATGCTCTGGAAACCATGGTAACTGCTGAGCTTGTATGCCAGCTTTAGGCAACATTTTCAGAATATTCATAATGAAAGAAAAATTCATCTTCCTCACTTTCAGAATCCATGAGTAATTCATTAAACTTTACACCACATGAATTACTCTATTGCTAAAGAAGAGGCTGAGTAATACCCCTACACACATCTGCATTGATTTGTATTCTTTACAATCCTAGGAATGGACTTTGTAGTTGAAGATGCAGATGAGAGTGCTTACAGTGGGTGAAATGTGCCATTGGTGCCTTAAGGGGCCCCTTAGTCTTTTTGCGAGTATTCTTCCTTTCCCACATAAGTTAGAGCTCTGTGAGTCAAGTCTGCCACTTGATAAAGAAGATAAAATAAAAGCAGAACACAAGCCCCTCATATTTATCACCTGCCCTGCATTAAGGATGTAACTCTGTGACATTGGTATTAATCATAGTCTGCTTTCTGCCATGAAAGACATCTTCAAAGTATTTGAACCAAGGCTACAGAGTCACTGGAGGAATATTCCAGTGATAAATTCTCCTCTCAACTTTGTTAGTGTGCTGCCACTTCCAGCAGGAAAGAAACATGTTCCCAAGGTGCCCATTGAGAGTAAGGCAGTGAGATGAGAAAGTGGTTAAATCTTCACTCGCCAAGCAGACTATCTTCACCCTCCCCTCAGCAGAGGCTTCAGACTGCCACCATTCAACATGGGCCTTGGAGAAGATGCTTACCCTTTGAAAGGAATACTGCTCTGCCACTCACCGAGAAGCTGTGACATTTATTTTTTTCTAGATTTCTACACACAATCGTGTGTGTTTGTGTGTGTGACCCTGTGTACCCAAAACCAACAATGGAAACTGTTCTCCTTGCATTTCTTTGATGAGCTGAAATACTCAGGATTTTCTGAATAAAGCAAAGCAATTAGACCATGGTTTCTGAAAAGCTCACAGGAATGTTGTCTATGAAGTGATTTTATGGGCACACTAAATATTTAAAAATATAAGGCATGATCTTGTGCAGGTACCCACGTCTGCATTGAGTTAGTAATGCTATATGTAGATAATGACCAGAAGACATATCACAGCATTCCTTCCTACCCTCCTTTAAAACATGCATAAATTTAGGAGAGAGAGATTTTGGTGGGACATAGGGAAAATTAAAGAAGTGAGATGGAAATTAAATATATTTTATTGTATACTTTTGTGAAATCATCAAGAATACAGGAAAACTTAAAGTGTCAATTATATATTTATAAAATTTAGCATACTTAGTACATTTTACTTGTAATTTGATATATTCACAAGTATTATATATACATGTATATTGTCTTTATTTTAATATATGCTTATATTTCTATAAATATATATATGTATGAATGTTCTGACTTTCAGATATGTATTATTCCTTGAAATATACCTACCTGAATAGTGTTTAATTATAGAGAATTATGTTAATTCTTTAGTTTTATAGAAAATAAATGCAATTAGGAAATGTTTGAAGGTTGCCATTAATGAATATTGTTAGGGACAACCTCAACAATACCATTTTATGACCTCTAAGCATTTTGCATAAATGGAAAAAGGCAAGTACACATTGCAGGTACAGATCTGTAGTCCTACAACCTAATCCCAGAGTATGAGATGTCTAGTGTCCATTGAAATGGAACATGTTTTCTGAACTTCAATGTTTTCATTAAAACTCTTTTCATCACTGTCTTTTACCAAATGCATATCCAGTTCTTGGCATTTGTAAAATACCAATATTACTCTTCCAAGGGACACATATCTATGATGATGGATACTTTCAATGCCTGAAAAATTATTTTAGAAAGAGCTTCCTATAAAACTCTCTAGTCTGTGGTCTGGTGAGTTCTTGCCCCCACCTGAAAGAAAGCCCATACTTTTATCCTAGTGGACTTGAGTTTCACGCTGGGCTCTGCCCTTCCTATCCTTGACATTTGCTGTCAGACCCTGATAACAGCCAACTGGGCATATTTTCCCATGCTCCAGGACTCAGTGCCCATTCTCACATGTGGATCTAGAAGCCAGATGGCACTCCTACCTGGAATTTTTTTAATCCTTCTGTTTCTGTAAGTTACATTTCATCATTTCTAGCTTAATTATACAAATTTCCATGGCACATCTACAGAAGCTTTCTGCCACAGCACTTAGAAAGGATCATTGTGTATTATCTTCATCTTGCTGATTTTGTTTATAGAATTTTCCTTCTCTAAAAATGACCTTGCCTATTTCCTTGAAGAGTCTCTACAAACTCAAGGATCAAGAAGCTGACATTTTATATTTTAAAGTATATTGTTTTACTAAGTTTTAAAATACAATCTTGCCTAGCATTAGATATTCTATAAGTATTTTATAATGAATAAATGCAAAGCCAGCATGATGTTTCATAGACAAGCTACAGGAGCATTATGAAATGGAGTGTGTATGTTTATAGCTCAATCATAAGAATTATGTGATGAAAAGAGACTTGGACAAATATTTACTGGGAGGGTTAGAAAAAGAGGGATTTCTTTCATGGAAGAAGAAAATAATCAAATGCTCCAAATTTCAGTTTCAATTGCAAACAAATTAGAGAATATTCACAAAGGGTAGCAGAAACAGAGCATCTAAGTGATACAGCATTCTTTAAGTTGATGTGTTAATGGATAAAACGGCCAACTCTGAAAGTGGCATCTGTTTGTCTTCATGTTGTTAAAGAATTAGTATCTGTGGGATAGTAGCACAGGTCCAACAGCAGAGCACAGCAATTCTGCAGCTTTACTAATCAGATGTTTGAGGCTTTGGAGAAGATGATGTTGTAGTACTTGACCCCTCACATACTAACCTATCTCTCATCTCACAGCTGCAATATATTACATGTAATCTTATCTTACTTTCACCCATTTCCTTTGTATGAAAAGAGTGTAGCGGGACACCCAAGGGACTCTAGCCAGTCTATATCTGTTAGTTAGAGAAAAGTCAAGGAATTCAATATCAAAAATATTGTTAAATATTTCCTTCAATTTCATAACTGACAAGCACACTAGGATAAAGCAATATAATTGGTTATATCTGAAAAAGTGCTTTGTTTTAAAAAGTTCAGTTTGACAAAGACTGGAGTCTAGACTAATGTAGTGGTAGAGGTATAGTCAGGGAGCAGACATGTTTTAAAGGTCTATTTGACATGGTCTGAATGATAAATGTACCTCATTGATTCAAATATTTGAACCCTTGATTCACTGTTGTTTGAACTTCTTCACTAAACATGGGCTCTGAGAGTTTATAGTCTCATTCCTCTCCCAGTTTGCTGTCTCTGGATCTTTTGTGCTAGTGAGATTTGATCTTTCATTGCTGCTCCAACTACCTCCTATTATGCCAGGTGCCATTATGGACTCTCCTTCTAGAATCATAACCACAAATAAACTTCTTTTTCTGGAAGTAACTTTTGGTTATCGTAGCAACAAAGCAGTTTAACTGATACAGTATTTAGAATTTGTAGAAAAATATCATATTTTCTTATGTATATTACAGATTCTACCCCTTTTAGTACTAATTAAAATAATAGTGTCACCACTGAAAATATTCAGTGATTATATTGAAGGTTACCCAGAGTCCCATGAAGTAACTGCTTTTCAGTTTTTCTATGAATGTTAGAAACTTACCTAATACTTTCAGCTTCATTGTCTAATATGGTTGTCATTTTTGTGTGGAGAAAGGAATTTGTGATATTATTTAACTCATTTAGTTTATAATGAAATAACTATATATCATACTAATAACGGTTGTTAAAAAGTGACACTTCTGGTATTGTCTCTTGGGTCAAATGGGCACATGTTATTGTCTTAGACAGTCTACTTATGATTTACAATAAACTATTTTTCTGAGTCCACAAAGCACAACTCAGTTTTGAAATTATGGACTGATGACTTTATTTTGTCTAGGTGATAGAGTGATTGAAAATAGAATTACCAACACCCAAATCTTAAAAGGTTTTTTACTTCCTTTGTAGATATATTTGTCTCAGTGTGTCCACATATGGTAAGAAGCTATGGCAGATGGTCAGGGAGTCTGAACATCTTTTCATGGCTATCAGGATAACATTTTATCATTAATGGTCTTTTTTCTTAGATGCTTGGAGTGAATATTATTTTTGCCTGGAATCACTACCAGAGTTGAAAATGGAAAAATCTCTGTGGTTGGTTTTGTGATAATAGAAGTCAAGAAAAGTGACTGTTTTCTGGAAAAAAATACAGAAATTTTGTTGTAGGAAATATTAAAAATGTGTGGCAGGTTTCTCTCGCTACTGTCAGCAACTATCTACCCTAACTTGGTCCCTCCCGGCTACTCTCTACCCTCCAAGTGCTACCCCAGCTCCACTCAACACAGTCTACTAGTCAGTCTCTACAACCCTCTTCCTCTTAAAGTCCTGCTGGCTCTGGCTCTAGCTAGCCCTCTGCAACCATGTTCCCAGCCCTGGTTTGCTTGTCTCTGGCTCCCCCAGTTCATTCTCATCATAAACCCCTGTAATGAGTGGTCCCACATTCCAGTAACCATGAAAAACAAAACTCTTGAAGCTTATAATTAACCAAAGAGTTTTATGTATCAATAAATTCTCAATTCATAAGATGCCAGTACAATAATTTCAGAACCAATTGATAATGATAAAAGCTGCTAAATTAGACAAATTATCCCAACTATTCTAACCTTTATGATATCATAACTACCTATGGCTATTTAAGCCATGCTGGTTCAAGTTCTTCCTGTCAGTCTGCCTCCATCTTGGCTTCCTCCTCTCCCCAGATGCTCTCTGTCTCTGCAACTCTTAGCTCCACCTTCCTTTTCCCTGTCCAATCACAGATTCCCTGCTACACTATTATTTTAGTGTGATTGGACAGGGAAAATCCTGTGACACAGGAACTCACTGGTGTTAAAACAAGCACTTAATCTTATTATTCTAGAAATAATTTAACCTGAAACATTGGGAATGTGCCACTTGAATGCTGCATTTTCTGTAATTCCATACAAACTTCTCTACAGGCAAGAAAAATATTCTGCTTGGCCTCAGCACACTTAAGTTTATCATTTAACCTCTATCTCTTTAGGGTAATCCTTTCCACTCTGAATTTGCAATATAATGTTTTAAAAAACAAGAAGTCCTCAAGCCACAGTGAATTGCAGTGAGCAATGATCTAATACTACAAATTGGATTTTAAGTGTCATATCCCAAACGTGTGCTAGGCAGGGAAGTGGGTTATATATTTGGACTATTTCTGAAGAAATCCTTTTACTCCTTTATGAATTGGCAAAATGGCATTGGCTTTTGACAGCCTGCTTGGCTGGCATGTACACTTGTAAGAGATTGGAAAGCATACAAAAAGATAAAAGCACAAAATTCTAGGCAGTGGCAGGTGCCAACTTCTTGGTTCCATTTCCAGCTGGCCACCTTCCCTCTTCTTAAGCAGACCCACACCTCTATGTCTATGTGAAAATGCATCTGTTTGATTAGTATAACAGTTGGCCACAGGGTTTGCATATTCAGCTGAAATGGGCATGGTATTGAAATGTAGTATCTTGTGTGGTTTTCCTGATATTCATCACCCCTCTTCTTAAGAGTATGTTCAAGATTCTGCAGTCTCTTATTCCTCTGGGCTCCTTGCATGAGATTGGAGAATATTTAAGCAAGGGTATTAAGTAGACAAGATGTTTAGAGTATGGAGCACATTTTTGTTTTGAGGGAAATGACCCCAGGGCAAATAGTCTTCTTCATAAATTGAAATGACAATCATCTTAGTAAGAAAGAGAAGAATGAGTTGGAAAAAAATTCGTTGATTGCTTTCTGAGTGCATGGAGGACATAGCTATGGAACTATTTATTTCTAAATAAAATGAAGTCATATTTGTTCAGAGACCTCAGCCACTATGATATACAAAATGTAAATGGGCTCCAGCAACTGCTGCCTAGTCATAGTAGAGAGAAACTACAGAAATAAGGATCTTATTTGTCCTAGAATAATCTGACCTAGAAGTCTGGATCCTTGCAAAGTTTAAAAATGGGTATTTCTAATGCTAAGTTAAAACATTCAAGATTAGATCACATGATCATTTTTCATATAACACTGAAAAATTTAGGCACTCTGAATATTGAATATGTAGTTTTATGCTATGTTCACTATGACGTTATTTATATTTATATAAAAATAAAGTTTCTGCAAAAAAAGTGGTGTCATATTAATTTAGGTATAATAAGAGTCTTAAATATAATCAAAGTAATGTCAGAAAGACAAAACAGAATTTTCTCAGCAAGTTTCTTAGATATCTGCAATATGGAGGTGGGATAGCTACTTCAACTGAGGGTCAGAATTATTGCCTTCCTTGCCACTTTGTACCAGGAGAGAGGTAGCCCAAAGCTCCCATAGCTTTCTGTACCTTAAAAATGACAAGACTCAACACACCTAGTGGCTGGGAATGGATGCATACCATGGTCCCTTTTGCTCATCAGCCTTGTTAACATTGACAGAATTGCATACTCAAGGAAGCAAGTGTCTCAGGAAGATCCTTTACTAAGCTGACAATATTTATTAGGGTTGGTCTTTGAGACAGAGTTTGATTCAATTTAAGGCTCTCCATATTACTAGAAATTACTGATTTTATTGGTCACTATGAATATTTTTTCCATTTTTAGGAATAAAATTCCTTACACGTTTGGTGTACAGTGACCACAGACACCACTGGGGTGAGAATCCAGCACATGTAATTCCATATATAACAGAAAGTGGCATTTGCAAACCCTGTATATGCATGCAGGGCTGTGTTTGTCCTGTCATGTGGAGTATGTTTCCATAGTTATGTAACATTTATACAACACTGCAAGTAAAGCTAAATGCTAATATAGGAAATATTCACAAAATATTGGTGTGTTCCTACAAGAGCTTGTAATCTGAGAGGAACAGAATGATTTTAAAAGTATTACATTCAAACAGTATAAAGTTTTGTACTCCCCAAATCATTTGTCCTTTTCAAACAAAACAAAACACACACACATACACACACACACACACACACACACACACACACACACACAGAGTGGGGCATGCATATGTACATGTGTTTGTGTGTGTGTTTGCAGACAATATCTATAAAATTTATTCAAGAGTATATGGCAGGTGTATAAGAGTTCCAGCTATGTGATTTATGTCTAATCTAGAGGTCTAATATTTATTAAGCACTTACCTCATATTTTACACATTTACATTTTACCAAAATGGAATTTTACATGTTGAGGACAGAAAACTTTGGAGTTTAACAATGTGCTTGGAATACAGTATATTCAAATAAGAGCTGGGATGTGAAAAACAGTGAGACTGCTCAGCAGGTAAAAGTCCCTTGTTGTGCAATCCTGGTAGCCTGAGATTGTCTCCTAGAATACATGTTGAGATAGAAGAGAACTGATTCCAGAAGGTGTCCTCTGTCTTCTGCATGTGTTCTAGTACATGTACATGTATACCCCCCCACAAGCACACAATACATACACATAGCATACACATGCAATAATAATAAATAAAATGTATTGCCTACCAAGAAAAATAATTTAAAAGCACATATATTTTAAATCATTCAGTCTAGAACTGTGCTCTTACTCTTCCTGTTACTAAGAACACAAGGACAGAGCCACATCATATAGGATAATATAATGACTAAGGTATGGGCATCTTTTGGAGGGGGACAGGATTCCTGCAACCATATTCTCAGACACAATATTTAAAAGGGTGATATATATGCATATGTACATGTATCATCTATAATTATATCATATGCTTATGTCTATATCTATATCTATATATTCATATATATATATATATAT
>NW_022196903.1:104302841-104338889 GCF_008632895.1 Mastomys coucha
ATATATATATATATATATATGCATACGCCCTTCTCTTGAATTATGGTGTGTAAGTAACTGTTGTGACCACATACTTTTTCCCACAACAAAATCACATACTTTGTAGGACCTTTCAATGATCCAAAGGATCAGAGATGTTTGCGCAAGACCCTTGCATGTTGAAAACCAAAACTAAATTTTATTTAGTATGATTTAAAAGGCCACCTATTGTGTTAGCACTGGCCTCAGTCCAGACTTCAAATATCAGCCATGCCTAGATCTCAAGTTAACTAACATCTGTCGTTGCAAGTTAAATAACATACAGCTTGCGTATTGTCTGTCTGTGTTAGGCATTACCAATGGAACTAGACTCAAAGTATCTTCCAAATGTTTAATTTTTCCAATGGAGTGAGATATGGAATTTTTGGAAGATTTATATTTGTTTTATGTATGTAGTGTTTTGCCTGCATGAGTGTATGTGTACCACATGCTTGCAGTGCCTTTGGAGGCCAGAAAAGCGCATCAATTCCTCTGGATTATAACTGCAGAAATTTGAGAGCCATCATGATGTTGTTGGAGACCCAACCCTTGTCTTCTGAAAAAAGCAACAATATATATAAATTTTATGAACTTGATTAAAACAGAGGCCTTCCTACAAAAGTTTGCCCATCCTAAACTAAAAATGTGTTTGTTGAAACTTTTTCAAATTTACCCATTAAACATTCTTAAGTTTCACCTCTAGAATGCCCATCAGGATATATCTGAACTGGGGATCAAGGTGGGAGTCAGTTTATTTGTATTCTTAAATGTTCCTTTCTGGGACATGCCTTTCTGTTTGAAAACCATTACTGTAAAAGTAGCAGTACTATAAAGGAGACCATGGACCCCTGAAACAGCATCTGCTCAAATGCCAGCTCTGCCATTTATGACATCTATGGCTTTGAACAAGACATTGCTCCTCTTCTTGGTGCATGAAACCTTTCATCCTCAAGATAAGGATTAATAAATCTCTTTCCTTGGCTCTTTGTAGTGTGGAAGTAAATTTATATTTGTTAGGCATTTTAAAAAAAGAGATGGAACTTAGAAAGCTCATCAGAAAGATGTTATTGGATATTATTGATTCAGTTTCACTGCAGACCCAGCTCAGAATTCTGAAAATGGAAGTTGTCCAAAAATTCAGCATATTGGATTTCAGTGCCCAGATACAGTGATATATCTGTCATGTGTCCCTACTATGCAGCAGAACAGTGTAAGCAGAGGAGGCCACTGCAGCTTTCACCTTCTCTAGGAGAAGGCGATGCTATTAGGCTTTTGATGCTATTAAAGTATTTATTCACAAACTACCTATGAATCGTGTTGTGGGGGAGGGTCTAGAGAGATGACTCAGCAGTTAACACTGACTGATCTTCCAAAGGACCCAGGTTCAAATCCCAGTACCCACATGACAGCTCACAACTGTTGCTCACTTCATTTCTAGAGGCTCTGACACCCTTTCATAGACATTTTTGCAGGCAATAGACTAATTTTTAAATTAAAAATTTAAAAGAATAGTGTCAGATATTTCTGACATCAAATGAGTGCACAAAAGGGGCTGACTATTGCTAAATTACTGATGGTTGGTGGGAAAGCCAACCTTATCACAAAGAAGAAAGTCAGAGTGCTATACTGTCTGCAGCTGTGCCTCTGAGAAGTGATTCTTCTTCAAAGTACTGGAATCTTCAGGAAGTCCTTGTGCAGTCACAAGACTCTCGCAGGGTTTTCTGACTGCTGTTTCTCTAACCAATGATTGATACCTGTCATCGGAATTATTTTTATCTTTAAAATGCTCTTTAGCAGGTCCTTATTATTTCATGGATTGGGCCGTTCCCTCTGAGTCCGTCAGCAGGTAGACAGAGAATTATGTGCTAGAATTTTGGTACTCAATGCGCGAAAGGCTTGTTGTTTGATCTAATTCAAAAATCAGGATGTCTGACATCACTAAGAAGTCTTGACAACCGGTGAAGCTATATTTATAAACAGATATAGTGACTTTGGTTACATTTGTAACCAAACTCCCTGGCACAAACTTCTTATTTAAACAAAAAGATTTGTCTTGGCTTATAATTTTGAACATTTATGTTCAAAACTAGTTATTCCTACGACTGTGGTTCTCTGTTAAGCTAAGAGCACAATTCAAAGATGATGGTCACATCTTAAACAGGGAAATAGAGAGAAAGAATTCTGGATTGTTACAACCTCTTCAAAGCCATGGCTTCAAAGATTTTGGACCTATTACTTGGTCCCAGTTCTACCAGCTCCTAATCTTATCAACCTCAGGAACAAGTTTACATGTGTTCCTTTGGGACAATCTTCCCTAAACCACAGCACATGCAAGTTTGCTAAATCATGTTATCAAAACCAGAATAGTATATTTTAACAACGTCTTGAAAAATCTATAATACATGGAGGTTGCCAATGTGCATAGAGAAATATATTTGATTTTTTATATGATGCTGGGAATTGAACTCAGCACCTTGGATGTGCTAGATGAGACAAGAAGTACTCTACGACTGAATTACATCCCTGTTCTTTGAATATTCTATTACATAAACACTTGTGTGGTGTGGCTCTGATGTTTTAAGTATTAACTGCTGTTCTAGAGATCCTGGGTTTAGTGAGTTCACAGATTTCATGTCCAGTGTCTCATAACTCCCTGCACCTCTAGCTTCAAGAAGTCCAGTGCCCACTTTGGCTTCTGCCAGTGTCTTTACATATGTGCCAAACACACAAAGTCACACACATACTTATGAATGAAAATTAAATTAAAAGAAAAAGAATCCCAGTATTAATTTGACCTCAACTCACATCATATAGAATCACCTATAAATTAATGATGATAAATTCTGTGCTGGAGAGATGGGTCAGTGGTTAAGAGTACTGGATGCTCTTCCAGAAGTCCCTAGTTCAATTCCCAGCACACACATGGCAGTTCATAACTATTTGTAACTCTCATTCTAGGGCATCTGATACCCTCATTCAGACACTCATACAGGCAAAACACTGACTTACATAGACTAAACATATATAAATAAATACATAAATAAAGAAAATAATTTCAAAGTGGACTTTTCCTCACGTTTTAGTATTATTTTGCCCCTGTGATGATTATAGTGTATTTTAGGTATGGTCCCTTAGCCTCATGAGTACTTGAGGCAATATCAGCTATCTGATAATAATGATGATAGCTAGTAATGGTGAGGATTAAATCTGCTTATATGGTCTTTCTGTTGTCCATTTCTGCAATACTTTAATAAATGCAGGCAGTTTTTACACAAAGTCTCAAAAGTAAAAACATTTTTAACCATAAAAATTAGAAAATTTAACATGAGACCCAGGTATACTATCACTTAATATTCACTGAGGAACTCAAAGTCAGTATGCCAGTGAAATACTTGTACATTAGTTTATTACAAAATAGTTCACAATAGCTAAGGTACAGGTCATACTAAAAGTTTGACCATAAAATTTTGTATGTGTTTGTGTGTGTGGGGTGCATGTGTGCATGGATGTGTGTTTGTATACAGTGACAATATATAATGAATACATATACAATATATAATGAATACAATATAAAGCCACAGAAAGCAAGAAATTTTGCCATTTGATGACAATGGATTCAATTGGAGATTATCATTTTAAACAACATCAGTCAGAATAAAGAACAAAAGTATCATAGTCCTCTCATCTAGGGATCTTACATTTTGTAAGGATATATAAAATCAGGCATACACTGCTGCCTAGCCTAGACTAAGAGAACAAAAGGGAATAGCAGAACAGAAGGAAACAGAGAAAGGTCACAAGGGATGACATAGAAAAGAAATGAGTCCAAACACAAATAGTTAGAAGAAAATATCCTCATGACTTGAATTACAAGGATTACATACAAGTAATTTTTTAAAAAAATATATATTTGCATATTGCTCCAAGGTATGGCTGTTGCTTTTAAGCAAAGAAGAGGCATAATGAGCAATATTATTATAAATATTAAATTACATATTAACAGTCCCTATTCCTCTCTCTTCCAAAAATCTGAGAACAAATTTGTAGAGCTATAAGTGAATATAGCTGGACACTACAGAGACATCTATGTACCAGTCAGATAGCAGGTGAAGACTCACACTGCACTTCATTTAATTAGTCATTTGTGACTACAGGTGGGAGAAACAGTGTTTATGAGGTGGACTTATAAAGTAGGTTGTGAGGCCAGGTGCTTACAACATTGGATGGGCATCAATCCTACATTATGGAAACAAGATTATGTTTAGCTTAGTATATATGGTATCAGTTCCAGTGAATCCTCAGAAACTCTTTACCTAGACTTGGTTTGCTGAATGCTGGATTTTGTTAATGGTAGGAGTTATCTGAGAATAACTAAGGCATATGAGTTCTGTCACAGAAGGTAGACAAGAGGTCTATGGGTGCCCAGTCGGTGAAATTGTTTGTATTCTTTCACAGGGTCTGAGCAATGGTGAACACAAAGCCGGCCTCAATAAATACTTATTAGATTTGGGAAAAAAAAAAGAGGTCTGGCTCTTATTTCATCATCTACCTCTACCACGTAAGCTAAGGACTGGAAACCTAAAGCCAGTGCTTTGAACTAGCATTACTCCTTAGATTTCTTCAGTTACACATTTTCTTGTGCAAAGAGTCACAGTACATAGAGGTGCTAAGGGAACAGAGATTCCCCGAGTTGCTTGGGTACACAACAGGTTGTGGGGAAGAAAAGAAAGAGAAGCAGATTTTCATTTATTTATTCTGTAGAGGTATGCTATCATGACTAATGTGTCATTCAACATTCCTATCTCAGGACTGATTTTTAATTATTACTTTAATTTATTAATGTTTTTGCCTGCATGCTGACAGATTGGCACTGGAGAGAAAAAAAAAGACATTGTTAAAAATCTCAATGCGTCCATCCTCCTAGAGAAAAATCTCCTTGGGCAACTGTGTTTTAAATGGTCTCCAGTGTTTAGTTAATGCTTCTTAAACATCTGCATACCTTGCCCCTGTGGAGGTCAGCAAAGGATATTGGATCAGTGATTGTGAGCTATCAGCTGGGTGCTGAAAATCAAACCCACATCTGCTAGAAAGGTATTGTTCTTGACCCCTGAACCTTTTCTCTACTCCTGTATAGTATTAAATGGCAGTAATAAAATCTACTGCAAACAGTGTTGTTAGTAAGCTCAGAACACAGACTACATTTCCTTTTTATAAACATCTGTTCCAATTCCTTGTGGATTCATATCTGAATGAGCATGTAATATATCTATTCTGGCGCTGTTTAGTAAGCTGGGAATATCTGTGATATCTTAGACCCATAAAGAATCTAAACCTAAGATGAGATCTTGGATATTTAAGAGAGTCCTTGGATTTACTGAGTACTTTTGACATAAGTTCAGAACTGGTGAGGCCTTTTACTGAACCTGCACTGTTTAATAAGAAACCTGAAGATGACGGGATCCAAAGTTTGTCAATAGAGGAAAATCACTTTTAAAAATCAACAGAACACTCACCTGGAACAGACGCCCTTGAGCAGCATTGAGTGTTTTAAGTGTACCGAAGTTTTCAGTCAATTCAACTCACTTAGTGAAATCAAGAAAATGTCACTGTAGTCCAAAATAGGCCTTCAAGTGTGTTTCAAGAGAAGGATGCTCTATGATTTAAATGGAATGTGGTAGCTGCTGAACTATCATAATACATCTGAAAATGTTTCAAGGATGCTTCTTAAGACCCTTTACAGTTTAATACTTCAGGTCTAGACCTCTTTTACACTCTCTATTTTCTTGTGCAAGTGGATACTTGGGAAATAATGTAGAACCATAGCTGAATCCAACATGATCTATTTAATAAACTTTTCTTGGGTCTTTTTGGGAATTTGCAGATGTTGTAACATTGTTGCTGAGTCATTGTGACTAGGAAAAAAATATTTCACACAATTAAACTTGGATGAATTGTATCTATCACATAGCTTGTCTTCTTTTTATCAGTCTGAATTTTTCAAGGTTAACTATATTGGTTTCATTTTTTATTGTATTTGCCATAATTAGAATTCTGTAGTTTTCAAATGTCCCAACAGCCCAATTTTCTATGGTTTCCTTATATCTATCTTAGACTCAACATAACCAAACATAAAAATTAAAAGCAAGAAAACAACTTGTGCTTTTCATTGTTCATACTATCTTTAGTTTTTCTGTCTCCTGCATCCTCATCAATAATGGCTTAGAGATATTCTGGTCAGTTCTACTTGTCTCATCTCTAGCACAAATAGTAGGTAACAACTTTCACAGTGTTTCCTAGACATTGTCCTCAGGACTTCTTTCACTCCTCCTATTAAGTTCTGGCCATAAAGCTGAGAAGTATTGGTGGTTCACAGCAAAGATCACGTGGCTTATTTTCCATTAATGCTTGCTCCTTACCCTTATAGTACCAGAAAGTATTATTCTTATACAGAGAAGATGCTAAAAAACTCTAATGAATCAAGAAACATCTTCCATTGTCACCCTGGTGGGTGTTTCATAATTAAGTCCTATGATATTGCTTAAGGCCTTTCTTTTCAGACAGTGAGATGTTGATTAAGTATAGAAACTTACTGAGCCTGATGATTAGAGTTTAATTCAGAAACACACAATGTAGAAGAACTGACTCCCATAAGTTTTCTTCCTACCTATGTCAGGTGTGAACACATACACACACTAAATAAATCAATGTTATATATTGACAAGCCTACATAGTATATCCTAAAGTAAATCTTTGTCCAATAACTCTGTTTCCTGACCTATCCCCAAAACCCTGGGACTCTTGTCCCCACTCAGGTCTAACCCAGTCCTCTCTTTCATTTCTTTCTCATTATTTAAATAAACTTCTTTTATTTTTCCATCAAATCCACATTCAATTCTTATCCCATGCCAGAACACTCTTTAAACATTTTGGGTAATCCTAAATGCTGTGACAAATATATTCCAGAATATATAAATTTACACACATTTATTATCAGAAAGGTGTATTTGTCTACATTGGAATTTAGGGACCTAGACTCTTACCAGATGACTAGCTTATCACTCAAATCATAGACTTAGACCAACAGCATCAGCATCACCTGGAAATTCGGTTACTATGCTAAAGGGGCTTCATCCCCAGATGTACTGATGATAGATAATGCCAGGGCCGAAGTCTGTGTGCTCCTGACTAAATTTAAGAATCATTTCCCTAGCCTATCTTAGCCTGCTGCATCCAGTCTGTGGAAATGTAAAAGGAATATCAGCAAGATAGGTATGCTATTTAAAGATTGTCAGAAAAAAAATGTCCACCATTTCTATCTATATTTCATCACTTCCTTTAATTAAGTGGACTTATCCTCATGTAAAAGTATGTGTCATATAGTCTCAGTGGTCCATTCAAAGTTTAAAAGATAATTTGAGCCCTTTTCATTTAAGAAAGTGTCTTCCCCTTGAGACCTGTATTCTTCAGGTTCAGAATGTAGTCTGACAAGCTCATACACTCCATGTCTATACTTCCCTCACTTAGTTGCTTGAACTGAACATTTTTATCGCTCTCTCTTTCTGTAGTTTGAATTTTCTTCCTCATGTTACTCGATTGTAGCTTGACATAAATTCCTTTCTCTACTCATTAAGGGACTAGTCATTGCAAATGTGGAGTTTCAGGTTGGTATAAGAAGTCAGTTTATTTTTTATCAGCATAAACTGGTCCAGTGCATGGATCTATCATGCAGAATTCAAAAGCAAAAGGAGAGCCATTTTTCAAGCACAGTGGAGAGAGAACTGTCTTCTCCACCTATTTTCAGCGCTGATATTCATTATTGCTCAAAGTCTAAAGGTGACTATGGAGGAGACAGTTTCTTTTTAACTTGTGTTCAAGTGGAGGAAACAGGGCAGCCCGTTGCAGGGAAATATTTAAAAAATGACCCGGTACACTCCTGTAAGCTCCTCTCCCACGGTAGACTGGATGGCCATGCGCTGGTGAGCAATGGCTGACCTGTTTTTATGGCATGGAGACTCTGACTCAGAACTCCACAATCTCTCCACCCAACTCGCTAGGTTCCGACTGGTGGGTTATTATCACTCCAACCCTGTGCTCCAAATCCTCCACAGCCTTTGTGGTGTACCTCAGGCAAACTCAAGCTTTGCCACAGTACCTTTTTCTCTTGAACCCAGATGAACCACCATGTGAAGGAAAATGCAACACAAACTTAGTTCAGAAACAATGGTAACTCAGTCTCTGGGCTCAACAACTAAAACCTAGTCTTGTAAGCCTTATTTAAATCTGATTCCTCGGGTGGCAAGTCCTTGTGGATCTGCCATGATACCTGGAAGCTACTACATCTTTCCACTCTGCTGTTCTGTTCCAAAAAGGCCCTCACTCTCTCCTGCTTCTTCTCTTCCTCTGTCCAACCTGGAAGTCCTGCCTACTCGTCCAGTGATTGGCTCCTTTATTGATTAGGGGATTCCTTCACAAGAAGCCACCTGAGTACTTGGCTCACTCCTCATTCCAGATAGCCTCTCCTGGGAGAGCAAACAGCACAGAGCCAACCACAACAGCAGCACTGTTTTATTTAGCAAGTGTGCCCTGGTTAGTAACACATACTCTTGCAGAAGACCTGTGTTTTCTTCCCAATACTGGCATCCAGTGTCTCACAACTGCCTGCATTTTCAGTGCAGATCCTATAATGATGTCTTCTGACCTCTGTGGACACTGCACTCTCATGCACAGCACAACTTTTTAAATGATCTGATTCTTTAATAGAGCAGTTTCTTAGTCCACTTGTACCACTGAAAATTCAGGATTTACACACTCTGCATGTAGCTGTTCAGAACTCTTGACCCTTGTAGGACTTTCTCATAACAAAGCAAATGCTGCTTTGTTTTGTTTTTAAGGTTTCTCTATCTTAGGTATGTAAATTGCTTTCCCAGGATATCATGCCTCATGTTGCTTCCTGAAAGGACTTAACTGAAGTTATTCTCGAGTTCTATGAGCTATAGCATCTAAGTCATGCAACCAACAGCAGAACATAGCTATGTACTCTTTTCCTTTAGCTCATTGTTTTCTTTTCGATAGAATATGAATTATACCAAAGTAACATGGATTGAGGCTCTTGTGGAATACATTTTTTTCCCTGATGTTCTCCTATTTCAAAACACCACACCAAGGACCTGCAGTCACTTCAACAGTGGAATGTGAATTAAATCATAGGAGATGTCATTTTGTTAAGAGTCATAATAATACAAAACAATAGAGAGCCACATGATAAAATTCAAGAGCCATGTAACGTCTGTATGAGTTCAGAAGAATGTCCTATCACTGAAGATAAATAACTTCATGTATTGTGTTCTCTTATAAATTCTTCCATTGGCAATATGCTATACAAAATAATTCACTTCATTATGACATTATTTATACATATGTGTACTATTTTGTATTTTTAAATTTAATTTTGTATGTATCAGTGTTCTGTCAGCATGTGTACAAGTGCTCCATATGCATGCTTAGTGTTCCTGGTGGTCATAAGAGGGCTCCACATGCCTGGGAACTGGAGAATATGGGTGGCTGTAAGATATCATAAGGGCTATGAGAACTAGACCCAGGTCTTCTGCAAAAGCAACGAGAGTTCATGCCCACTCCAACACACATGTTTACATTGTATTTCTACCACATTCATTACCATTACCTTTTCTTGTTTCTTGCCCATTTTTGTCTTTTCTTTACCCAATAACTTTCCCAACGTCCTTTAGGCTTTCTTTGTTGTCATGGTAGTTGACCCAATGAGTGCAGTTAGAGTTGCTCAGATAAACACAAGTGGAACACTATTTACAGGATCATAAGCAATTTACAAGTGAATATAGCACTGAAGAAGTTTATCTCCTTCTTCTAGCATCTTTTCAAGATTCCAGTATATCTTTGTGTTTTATCACAAAATTGACCAATCTCTGAAACAAGTGATTTCAAAATTCTCCTCTAATAGAAGAAGCCAAAATTTACTGACAGTCCAGAGCTCATAAGATTTCTCTCTTCTTTATAGTCTTATTGCACATGACGTCATTAGAGAAGCAGTGTTTCTTCCTTCCAGTTGTCACTGGCTATCACAGAGTAAGATTACGGAAGTCACACAAGGATCATGCTGTAGCCATTCCCCCAGCTACAGGCTCTGTACTCTCAGAAATTTACTGAGAAAATTATTCTTCAAGAAAACAAAAGAAGAGAGAAAGAAAGAGAGAAAGAAAGAAAGGACAACCAATGCATCATCAGAAGGTATCATGTCCATATTCTTAGGACCCTATTGTTTTAATCAAATCAATTTGAGCAAATGTCCATATGACTGGGATACCCTCTGCTTTTCTATACATGTTTACATTATATGATATTTGATCTCACCCCCACTTTCCACTCTACCTCTACTCTCCCACCATGTCCCTCTGTCCCTCTTACTCCCATGGTTATTTTGTTTCTCTTCTTTAGGTTTCTATCACATTTTTAATTGGGCTATTATGATGTTTTAGAGTCCAACTTCTTGAGTTCTTTATATATTTTGGATATTAGTCTTCTATCAGATGTAGGGCTAGTGAAGGTCTTTGCTCAATTTGTAGGTTGACATTGAAAGTGACCTTTGCTTTTCAAAAGCTTTTCAGTTTCATGAGGTCCCATTTGTCAGTTATGAATCCTAGAGCCTGAGCCATTGGTGTTTTGTTCAGGACATTTTCCCCTGTGCCAATGTTTTGGAGACTATTTCCCAAGTTAACTTCTATTAGATTCAGTGTATCTGGTTTTATGTTGAAGTCCTTGATCCACTTGGACTTGGCCTTTGAACAAGGACATAAGAAGGGATCAATTTGCATTTTTCTATAAGCAGACTGCCAGTTAGACCAGGACTATCTGTTGAAAATGCTTTATTTTTTCTACTGTATGGTTTTGACTTCTTTGTCAAATACCAAGTGTCCATAGATGTGTGGGTTTACATGGGCTGGTCTGTGACTCTTGGCACATATATAACAAAGGACTACCTCATCTGGCCTCTGTGAGAGATGGTGCTCCTAATCCTGTAGAGACTTGATGCTGCAGAGGGTGGATGGGGGAGGAGGGAAGGAGAATACCCTCTCAGATGCAAAGAGAAGGTAGAAAGGAATAAAAAAAACCTCTTGGAGGGAGAATCTGGAAGAGGAGCAACATTTCGAATGTAAATAAATAAAACAATTTTAAAAAAGATATTCAAGTCAAACAACATTCTTTTTTTAAAATATTTAAAAATATTTATTTATTTATTTATTTATTTATTTATTTATTTTTGGATATTTTCTTTATTTACATGTAAATTCTCCTTTCTCAGTTTCCTCTCCAAAAAACAAACAAACAAACAAACAAACAAAACCAACAAGAAACTCAAGAAGAAAGAAGACCAAAAGGTGGACATTGCATTCCTCCTTAAAAGGGGGAACCAAATACCCACGGAAGGAGTTGCAGAGATTAACTATGGAGCAGAGACTGAAGGAAGGACAAGCCAGCCTAAATATAGCTGTCTTCTGAAAGGCTCTGACAGTACCTGACTAATACAGATGTAGAGGCTCACAGCCATCTATTGAATTGAGTACATGGTCTCCAACATTATTTTTTGAAAATTTAATTTTATTATTTCTTTACTTATTCACATTGCATCCTATCACTGCTCTCTACCTAGTCACCTCCTCCCACAATCCTTCCCCAATTCGCCCTCCCCTTCTACCCTGAGCGAGTAGGTTTCCCCAGGTTATCCCCCTACCCTAGCACTTCAAGTCTAGGCTCTTTTTTTTCTTTCCTTTCCTTTCCTTTCTTTTCTTTTCTCCTTTCCCAATCTTTCCCTTGTTTTTCCCTCTCACTGGCGCATTTAATGTTTAATTCCATTTCCACTTATGACATTGTGTTTATCTTGTATATCTTGTGATCAACCCAGGGTCATAGAACTCCCTTTGGATAATTTCAGTCATCAGTTAGAACTCACAAAAACTGGGATAAAAAACTCCCAGTACTTAAACAAATTATTTTTGTCTACAGACTTGTAGTACTTTATTATCTGTCTTCTGACTTATGCTTATATTTGAAATTTTAAATAGAAATTCAAATTTAAAAGGAATAAATTCATGCTTTTGGTATTCATCTTAATTTTTGGAATATGTTACAGGTTTTGGGAATTCAACCCTCCTTGTTCCTGATTCATTCCCTATGACTCTTATTATTTTCTCTTATTTTGTGTTTTCTTTTTAAACTCATTGAGTGCAGTTAGGACTATTAGTATGTTCTTGGGTATAGGGCCATCTAATGGACCATAGGTAGCCACTCAAGAGCCACATCCTTAAATAAAACTATCTGTCTCCAGCATCTAAGAGCTGTGAATTTTTACTTATCTAGATTTGGGACTTTCATACTGCATCACTCTCCATGCTGAGATTTTTATTGACTTACTCTTATACACGACTTGCACACCAAGGTTCTTACATATATTAAGGAAATGATTCACCCCTAATCTACCATCCATAACTTTACATAAATTGTAAAAATGGTTCTATGGATCAGTGAGAAGGCTCAGTGGGCAAAAAAAAAAAATTGCTATATAATCTCGGTGATCTGACTTTGACCCTAAGAAACCAGGTAAGGGGGACAGAGAGAATTGATTCTACAAAAATGGAAGCAGTGTTACTCCTTTGAATGGAAATATGGATGAGTAAATTTTGAAACTGTGAAGCAAATAACAAAGCTGTAAAGATCAGTTTACACATTTTAAAATACAGCAGAGCAGGTTCTCTTCTCATCCTAAAGATATATTCTAGCTGTGGTGGCTATTCTAGTTTGTCAACTTGATTACATCTGACACTAACTAAAACCCAAGAGATTGGATACAGTTGTGATGGGACTTTTTCTTAATTAAATAATTAAAAATGGAAAGACCTACTTTTAATCTGCATATTTTGAAGTAGAAAGCTGCATGGTTAATCTGGGTCCTAACTTCTCCTGGTAGCCTATAGAACAGAAGAGGCAGACATACTCTTTGCCTGCTTCCTTTCTCACTCAATAAAAAGGCTATTTTTCCACCAGCATTAAAGCACACTTCTTTTGGGATTCTATTATATGCTAAACACCAGCTGAGACATCCAGATTCCTGGACTAAACAACTATTAGGTTCTTGGAATTTCCGTTGATAGGCATTGTTGGACTTAGCTGGACTATAGCCTTTAAGACATTTAAATATTCTTTCTTTATACATATAGATTATTTCTATAATTACAGTTCCTCTAGAAAACCATGACTAACAAAATGCTTTTTAAAAGTTTACCGTCAGTGAAGTAATGTGTGTCAAAAATTCAAAATGAGTTCAAAAGGTCATGTTTGAAAATAAGTACTCTTAATGAAGAATATCATTTCAACAGAATTTGAAAGTAATATTGATATAGTTAAACACTGTAGAAAACATTTTTCTGTTGCAGGCAATTACTTTGAGTTCAATTTGCTCCTGACATGTCTGCTTCTCTAGTCCTGGCTTCTGTCCCTGTTCTTCCTCACATGTTCATGACACTGTCACTTCTGAAGGACTCCACAGTCTTTAGCTGTCAGCCTCATTGAGAAACTAGTTAAAACTATTTTTTGTTTGTTTATTTGCTTGCTTGTTTGTTTGCTTTTTGTTTTGTTTTCTTTAACTACTTTTTGTTGGCCAAATGTATTCTTACCCCAGTCTTTTTTTCTCAAGTTAGTGTGTATTGTTGAGGAAAGACTGTCACATCAAACAGGAGTGCTATTGCTTGGTTGTAGAGCAATATTAGATCATCTTATTTTTCATCTGTTTTTCTAATATTTAAATTTAGATTGTGGTAAACTTAACTTTAAAACTCAATGAGATGTTTAAATTATAGTCTCTGTAAGTCATGAGATCATGACTGCTCTGTCATGTCACCTGAATATCACAAAATGTCCTGAACAAACACTTAGAAGTTTATGTCATGTAATCTTACAAGGTAATATATCTAGAGATGAAGACACAACATATGTGACCCTCTGAACCATTTATTTCTTAAACTAGCACCAAAGGGTCATGTAAAGAACATATTAAACTCTATTCAATAAAAATAAAAAGTCATGGTAGACTTTGGGAAGTCCAGAAACTTAAAACTTCCTCTTCATCCATGCAGTTATCTTTTTTTATAACTCCTTTAAGCTTGTATATCAAAGTATCAATGCATGAATGTATTTTTATCTGCATAAAAGTAAGAGGTATATAATTTATTTTCTTAAATATTCATTCCTTCTTCTTAAAGAACTAGAGCATGAATATTTTTTAAATTTTATTTAATCCTTTTATTTACACTCCAGATTTTATCCCCATCCTGGGCTACCCTCTGACTGTTTCACATCCCATACCTCTTCCCCCAGACCCTCATCTCCACGAGGATGTCCCCACTCACCCCACTCCCCACTCCACAAGACTTCCCCTCTCACTGGTGCCTCTAGTCCCTTCAGGGTTAAGTACATCTACTCTGACTGAACCCAAACCTGGCAGTCCTCTACTGTATACGTGTTGGGGCCTCATATCAGCTGGTGTATGCTGCCTGGTTGGTGATCCAGTGTCTGAGAGATCTAGGGGGTCCAGGTTAATCGAGACTGCTGGTCCTCCATTAGGGCTGCCCTCCTCCTCAGCTTTTTCCAGCTTTTCCCTAATTCAACCACAGGGATAAACAGCTTCTGTCCATTGGTTGGATGTAAATATCTGCATCTGACTCTTTCAGCTGCTTGTTGGATTTTTTGGGAAGGCAGTCATGATAGGCCTGTTTTTGTGAGTACTCCATAGCCTCAGTTGTAGTGTCAGGCCTTGAGTCCCAAGTCTCTGGTACATTCTGGAGGGTCATGATATTTTTAAGAATGATTTCTCTAAATAACCAATAGCAATATATGATACTGACCGTAACAATAGTTCCTAGAGAACCTTGATTAACAAGCTAGTTTTTAAAAGTTTTTTATCAGTAAGGTAATGTGTGTCAATGGTTTTAAATCTTAGGGATCTTCTGTAAAGCTATATGATCATCATATGTTTTCTTATCCTTCATTATCTGTGAGAAAACATAATGCATCATGATTCAGTTGTGTGTGGTTTATTCAGCTTATCTTTTATTCATGATTTTAACAGAATTTACTTGTTCTCTTATTCATTGAAAGGAAATTTATTTATCCTCCCACCTTTTATTTGGCTCAATAACAGTCACTGAGAACATACATGAGAACGCTTTATTTTAATTCACACAAAATATGTCATATAACCTAATATAACTGGCTATGCCTAATTGATTGTCAGCACATTGGACAGGCTAATGACTGAGCCGGTCAGCAATCAACAAGAATTATCTATTTCAGCATGTTCACCAATAGTTGAGAGCTTAGGTTTTTGATATCTTGAAAGCATTCTCATAGGTACAATAGTTTCTGGTTTTGCACTTTCTTGATCATTGGTAAACCTTTCTAGGTCCTTTTCTATTCTTACATCCTCTTCCTCAAAGTGGCTTTATATTTTCTTTTGGGAGAGTGTTATTTGTCCATTAATAAGTAAAAAGAGTGGCTTCTATGTAGAGAATAGGGGAAGTCTCTTGTGTTTTGAATTGATTTTACCCTTAGTAAATAATACTATTTTTTTTCCAAAAAATGTGTTAAAGTGTTTATATGTTTCTTTTAATCTATGTTTAGGTCTATTAATGCTTTAAAAGTTGTGTTTAAATTTTATATGATACAAACTTTGTATTTACGTCTTCCTATTGTTTTCTTTTTCTTTTGTAGTGCTTTCTCTAATAAATGCTCTCAAAGGTGTTTTCTTTGAATTAATTGATTAATGTAAAGATATACATATATAGTATGCATAATTATTTATGCAGAGAATGTGTATGCATTTATACTATGTGCTCTTGTATTTGTGAGTGCCAAAAGAAGTTATTGGAGTTTGTCCTTTTTTAATTATGATTTGTTCTTTTTTTTTTTTTTGAGAGAGTAAAAACAGAACTTCCTGTAAAAACAGAACTTCTCTTTGTCAAGCAAACTAGTAGCCAGAAAACCCCAGATATTCCCATACCTATTTCTCCCTCTGTTTTGGAGTTAGAGATGTGTGTATATCACTACCCTAGTATTTACATGGGTACTGAGATCTCCACTCTGATTCTCATGCTTGCCACAGTGGGTAATTTTAACCCCTGAGTCACCTTTCAGTGGTTCAGTAACTTGTTTTACTCTATTATGAATTTTTGCCTCAAATTCTGCTCTTTCTAATACATAGGCATTCTCAATTTTTGGTTAACATATTCCTTAATACTTTTATTATTATATATATATATCTCCTATAAGCAATATCCCTCTGGATTCATAAAATATTCATTTGAAAATTTCTGTTCATTTACTATGAGTTTAATTATATTCTGCTGCTTGTAATTATTGATATAGTTGTGTTCATTGTTACTTCTTTTTTGTATCTCGTATGTTTTATGGTTTTTATTTGTCTTTGTATTTCTCCCTTTTCCTATTGAAATTTTAAAAATTGACAGTCTTTGTACAAATAATGTTTTATTTCTACTTCTATATTGATTCATAAGTAATATCATATTTTACTTGAGTTAAACTTTGTTGGTTGGTAATATTTCTTTTAAAGAAATCTGAATTTTTATGAAACCACAGATCCTGCTCATGTAATTCTGTGTACTTGCACTTGATTTTTAAATGTCTCAGTTTAAAAAGGTCAGTCAGTGCTCGTTTACTTGGCTTTATTGTGCTTAGAGTTTATGGCCAAATTTTTCAGTATGGTATGTGGTGATGGTTTTTGTCAAAAACTGCCCTTCTTTTGTTGAGAATCTTGTTTAACAATGTAGTTAGGCATACAAATTTCTTTTAGCATGATCAGTTCCTGACCTTTGGCACTTTGTAAAACACTGCCATGTGCTTTCTTGGCCAGTCTTTCTCTGTAATTTCCCTGCTCAGCTCAGTGTTCTTTGTCACTTGAACCTGTTATACTAATCTTCTGGTTTTGTGAGGCACACCCAGTTATGTTTAATTCCTTTCTGAGGACTGCTCTAGGATAAGGACACATATGGTTCATAATTATGCCTTATTGTGTTATTGTAAATTCACAATGTTGCCTTACATCAATTCGTGAAATTCTCAGACATTTTCCCCTCGAATGCAAATTTACATAATTCTCCCTAGTTCCTACCCAGGCTTCACGTTTCCATGTCCAGGAATGTGATTTTTTTTTCTGTTTCTTCCCTGTGCATGTATTTCTAAGAAATTGCATACATTTTTATTAACTTGTTCTCCTGTTCATTATGTCTTTATCAGAATCTAATTTGATGCTATTTTTGGTTTCTTCTGAAAAATAGTTACTTTTTTTTTTTTTATCATATCAAGTACACGTTTTCCTTAAATGTCTTTAAGCTCCATAATGCTTTGGTGTTTTAAAGTTATTGTATCTATATTTCCATTTACCACCTTAATTACTTAAGCTGCAGTGTTTTGTAACCTGAATAGTTATGTTAGCTATGTTATAGGAGGCTAATTTATCTGTTTCTCTTCTTAGATTCATGTATATGTTTTATATATTTTGTTTACAAAACTCTGAGCTATGGATTTATTGTCACTGTTGTTTTTACTGGTTTTGCTTGTTTGCTTGCTTTTGAGATGCAGTTTCACTGTGTAGTCCAGGCTTGACTTAAATATATGACCTTATACTGAGATCATATGCAGCCTTTAACATCACATACTACTGAGAATTCTTTCGTGAGTCATTATATTTGAACTTTACTGTTAACTTTATTTTAGAAAATTATCATCCTGAGTAGGGTAAGATGAAAGCTAAACCTAGATTTAGTTTTACTTGCTCCAGTGGATAAGGGGAACAATATATTTTTAACACATCTCTTAACTATTTGTTTTTCATCTGAGAACTCTGCTTATCTCCACACTCCACTTTATAAATGGATTGTATATCTTTTTTTTCTTTATGTATTCTAAATACCAATTCTCTATCAGATGGGTAGCTGGTACAGAGTTTTCACATACTATAGGCTTACGAGTCAATCATTTAACAGTTAGAAGCTGTCAGTGTCTGTACAAAACTTGCTGATGAGGAAGCCAGTCAATATCCCAGCATAGAGAGGGTAAAGATCAAAAAACTCCCAATTACAGCTGAAGTGCTATTGACAGTTGATGGTTCTGGGGACTAGATATTCAGTCTTCATTAAAGGTATTGACCAAAGATAGACTTATTTGGATATTAAATAAAAAATAAACCACACAGAAAACACAAACTCGAGAGGGTATACTGGCTGAGTTTGTGTCAATTTGACACAGCTAGAGTCATCAGAGAGGAAGGGACTTCAGCTGAGGAAATGCCTCCATGAGATCCAGTTGTAAGGCATTTTCTCATTAAAGGGTCAGTGAGGGATGATGGAGCTTATTGAGTGTAGTGCCTTGCCTGGATTGGTGGTTTTAGGTTCTATAAGAAAGCAGTCTGAGTAAACCAGGGGAACAAGCCATTTAGCAGCACTCCTCCATGGCTTCTGCATCAGCTCCTGCTAACAGGTTACTGTTTGAGTGCTTATACTGACTTCCTTTGATGATAAACAGCAATGTGCAAGTTATAAGGTGAGTAAACCTTTTCCTAAGTAAGGCCACTTGTTTTTTGGTCATGGTGTTTCCCTGCATCAATAGAAACTATGAAGTGGAGGGTGGAAAAGTGCAGGGTAAATCTAAAAAGTGTTAGGGGATAGTTAATGTGATCACAACATATTTTATACATGTATAAAATTCTCCAATAATTAACTAAAATATTATATTATGGTAGTAAAAAGTGTTCCCATAACCACCCCAAATTTTATCAGTCATCACAATATTGCTATGTAGGTACTATATCATATACTATATTTTTAGTACTATTTGAAATATAAAACTCTGATGTTAGTTTTAGTGATTTTTCTTGATATATATATATATTTAATGAGGAGTGAAGTTATTTTACTTGTTGTAATGGAAGTAACTTACATTAAAGTTATTCTCTGTTTCCACTGGACACAGACTCCTTTGTCTTCCTTAAGAAGATTTATCAGTTAATGTTTATATGTCTATGCAGCTCATATATAGAGAGTATTACCTTCACTGTTTCTACCTGAGGCTGTATTGAAGTCCGTCATCAGCTTTAATGTTTATTTTTGAGACTCAGACTATCCCCCCTGGCAGGAATTCCTTGAAGATTTTGCAGACTTGGTTGCCCTAAAACAGGTCACTTTTTAAAAAGTAAATTGTTTGTTCATAAAGATGTTGTGATTACATAGCAGTGTTATCTATTCAATGTGTACATTATGTCTGAAAAAACATCCACTCCTTCATTTCAACTTTTTTATTCCTAGAAATGCTAATGATTATTTCAGCTTTCAGACATTTGAGGTTTCTTTGCTAGTGGACAAGCTTACTTGAATGTTGGTGACTGGTAATTGATCAAGAAGGGGGTCAGTAAAAGTATGAAACCCCATCACCTTTTTTCTTATCTAAACACTATTCATGAGTCTTCACCCTGAGTCAATTCCATCTCAAGAAGTAATATTGCTTATGTATGAGAAACAATTACTCTTCTCTCTCAGCTTAAAATAAATGAAAAATTAGTTGCTCTGGTTTGGACTGCCAGATAGTTTGGGGGCAAATTTGTTCTGTCCAAGCTATAAGAGTTTCTTTCCATCATCTGAAAGGGGGTTCCACTATTTCAAGTCATTATGTGCCCTATAGTGCATGCACTTTTAGTGCTTTTTTGGTATCTTTTTTTAAATGTTATTTTTAATTAAACATAGATTCTTTTCTCTTATACTACATTTTGCTCTACTCCTCCTGGGTCTCCATGTACCTCTCTTCTCCCATAGATCTACTCCAATTCTCTTTCTTCTTCAGAAAAGATCCAGCCTTGAAGAAATGACAGCTAAACAAGATAAAACAAGATACAGTAAGACAAGGTGAAAGCTGTCATATCTGGGCAAAGCATGGCAATCCAACAGGAGAAAATGAATCCCAAGAGCAGGCAAAAGCTGGAGAACTACCCATTCCTTCTGTTAAGGGTCTCACAAATCAACAAGCTTGCATCCAAAACATGTAGCAGAGGAGTTGTTGCATGCCCTGTGCTTTCTGGTTCAATCCCTGTGAGCTCTGAATAGTTGACACAGTGGGCCATGTGCTCCTGGTGTCCTCAATCCCATCTAACTCCTACAGTCTTTCATCCCCCTCTTCCACAAGGAATCCCTGATCTCTAAGGGAAGGAACTGAACAAAGACCTCCAATTTAGACTCCCTCCTCCCCCCTCTGCATTATGTCTTTTGTCCTATCTATGAGTTCCTTGATGATGCTTAATCATTTATAGCTCTCAAATTAAAATGTGGATGTCTAGCTTATCTACAGAACATTATTTAGCTTAATCCTAATATAGTACCTCAGTGGCTAGAAAGACATGAGCAAATTTGTAGAGACAAGAAAATGTTTGACCCATGGATCTACACACTATTCATTGATTAAATTTACTCTCTTATGTGAGTGAAGTTTGTGCTACCTTAGTTACAATAGGAACATAAAGATTGTAGAGCATAGATGACCTGTAAGATTTTATACTAGCCACAAGTTTGAAATTCCTGGGGGAAAAAAAAAGGAAATATGACACAGGGTAACAGAAGGAGTATGTGAAAATAGAAAATGGTAGTAATAGGTGATCTCAGTGTAGGATAGCAATGAACTTCCAATTTGTAAAAGATGAAATATATACAAAACACCATATATTTACAATAAGTGAGTTGTGTCTATTCCCAAGCTCAGGTATGTATCTAAGGATCCATAGCTATCATACCTAAAGGGTCAAAGTCTTTTTATTTAAATGAATCACTTGAATTTTTTTCTGTCTGCATCCTTCATGTTGCTTGAATAAAAAAGAATGGTTCTGACTTTCTCTTGAATAACTGTCTGGAGTGGGGCCAGCCAGGAACATGTGGAACACAGGAATAGTGCAGCAGCTGGGACAGGATCCTTCTGGTCCTCCACCTGCACCCACAAGTGGAGGTTGTTCCACAACCAGCCGTGCACGGGTCTCTCCAGGAGAGACCTGTTCTCCCAGGAGTATTTTCATTCCCTGGCTCAGAAGTGAGATAGCCACTTTCTCTCCATTAACTGTCTGAAGTGGGGTGGGGGAAGGGCGCATGGGGCACAAGAACAGTGGAGCAGCTGGGACAGGATCCTTCTGGTCTGACATCTACATCCAGAGCTTGGGCTATTGCAGAGTCCTCTGTATACAAATTCTACCAGGAGAGAGCTGGTTACTCAGGAGTGCTGACAAAAGCCTACTGAGGAGAGGACCCACAGAAGGAACAAGCTCTAGCCAGAGACAGTATGATCATCTCACACCAGAGATAACCACATGGCGAAAGGCAAACACAAGAATCTTACCAACAGAAACCAAGACAATTTGTCATCATCAGAACACAGTTATCCTACCACAGCAAGTCCTGTACACCCCAATGCACTGGAAAAGCAAGATTTGCGTTTAAAAAACATATATCATGATGCTGATAGAGGATTTTTAAGAAGGACTTGCTTGAAGAAATACAGGAGAACACAGGTAAACAGGTACAAGTCCTTAAAGAGGAAACACAAAAATACCTTAAAGAATTAGAGGAGAACACAAGTAACCAAGTAGAAGCCTTTAAAGAGGAAACACAAAAACCCTTAAAGAATTACAGGAAACAAAACCAAACAGGTGAAAGAATTTAACAAAACCATCCAGGATATAAAAATGGAAGTAGTAACAATAAAGAAATCACAAAGGGAGACAACTCTGGAGATAGAAAACCTAGGAAAGAGATCAGGAGCCATAGATGCAAGCATCAACAACAGAAATCAAGAAATAGGGGAATCTCAGGCACAAAAGATACCATAGAAAACATTGACACAACAACCAAAGAAAATGAAAAATGCAAAAAGATCCTAATTCAAAATATGCAGGAAATCCAGGACACAATGAGAAGACAAAACCTAAGGATAGTAGATATAGAAGAGAAAAAAAGAATCACAACTTAAAGGGCCAGTAAATATCTTCAACATAATTATAGAAGAAAACTTCCCTAACCTAAAGAAAGACATGCCCATGAATATACAAGAAGCCTACAGAACACCAAATAGATTAGATCAGAAAAGAAATTCTTCCTGTCAAATAATAAGTACCAAATGCACAAAACAAGGAAAGAATATTCAAAACAGTAAGGAAAAAAATAAGTAATAAATAAAGGCAGACATATTAGAATTACACCAGACTTCTCCCCAGAGATTATGAAAGACAGAAGATCCTGGGCAGACATCATACAGACCTTAACAGAACACAAATGCCAGCCCAGGCTACTATACCCAGCAAAACTCTAAATAAGAGAGTGAAACCAAGATATTCCATGACAAAAACAAATTTGCACAATATTTCTCCACAAATCCAGCCCTTCAAAGGATAATAATTGGAAAACTCCAACACAAGGAGATAAACTACACCCAAGGAAAAAAAAAAGAAAATAATCTTCTTTTAACAAACCAAAAAGAAGATTGCCACAAAAAACAAAACAAATCAAAACAAAACAAAAACAAAATCCCACCTCTAACAATAAAAATAACAGGTAGCAATAATCTTTTTTCCTTAACATCTCTTCATATCAATGGACTCAATTCCCCAACAAAAAGACATAGACTAAAAGACTACATACATAAACAGGACCCAACATTTTGCTACATACAGGAAACACATCTCAGTGACAAAGACAGACACTACCTCAGAGTAAAAAGCTAGAAAAGAATTCTCTAAGCAAATGGTTCCAATAAACAAGCTAGTGTAGCCATTCTAATATCAAGTAAAATTGACTTTCAACCTAAAGATATCAAAAAAGATAACGAAGGACACTTCATACTCATCAAAGGAAATATCTACCAAGAAGAACTCTCTATTCTGAACAACTATGCTCCTAATGCAAGGTCACTCACATTAATAAAAGAAACTTTCCTAAAGCTCAAAGCATGCATTGCACTGCACAAAATAACACCCCACTCTCAGCAATGGAGAGATCATAAAAATAGAAATTAACAAAGACACAGTAAAAGTAACAGAACTTATGAAACAGATGGATTTAACAGATATCTATAGAACATTTTATCCTAAACCAAAGAAACATACCTTCTTCTCAGCACCTCATTTTACCTTCTCCAAAACTGACCATAAAATTGGTCACAAAGCAGGCCTCAACAGATAGATACAAGAAGGCTGAAATAATGCCATGCATCCTATGAGATCACCATGAACTAAGACTGGTATTCAATAACAACATAAACAATAGAAAACCTACATACATGTGGAAGCTGAGTAATGCTCTACTAAATGATAACTTGGTCAAGGAAGAAATAAAGAAAGAAATTAAAGACTTTTTAGAGTTTAATGAAAATGAAGCCACAACATACTCAAACTTATTGGACACAATGAGAGCAGTCCAAAGAGGAAAACTAATAACTCTGAGTGCCTCTAAAAAGTAACTGGAGAGACCATATACTACTATCTTGACAGCACATCTGAAATCTCTAAAACAAAAAGAAGCAAATACACCCAAGAGGAATAGACTGTAAGAAATAATCAAACTCAGGGCTGAAATCAATCAAGTGGAAACAAAAAGAACTATACAAAGAATCAACCAAACCAGGAGCTGTTTCTTTGAGAAAATCAACAAAATAGGTAAACCCTTAGCCAGACTAACTAGAGGGCACAGAGACAGTATCCTAATTAACAAAATCAGAAATGAAAAGGGAGACAGAGAAACAGAAACTGAGGAAATCCAAAAAAATCATCAAATCCTACTACAAAAGTTTATACTCAACAACACTAGAAAATCTGTATGAAATGGACAATTTTCTAGGCAGATACCAAGTACCAAAGTTAAATCAGGATCAAATAAACGATCTAAACAGTCCCATATCCCCGAAAGAAATAGAAAGAGTCATTGATAATCTCCCAAACAAAAAGAGTCCAGGACCAGTGGGGTTTAGTGCAGAGTTCTATCAGACCTTCAAAGAAGATCTAATACCAATACTCCTCAAATTTTTCCACAAAATAGAAACAGAAGGTACTCTACCCAATTCATTCTGTGAAACAACAATTACTCTGATACCTATACCATACAAAATAAAACAAAGAACGAGAACTTCAGACCAATTTTCTATATGAACAGCGATGTAAAATTACTCAATAAAATTCTAGCAAACTGAATCCAAGAACACATCAAAACTATCATTTATCATGGTAGGCTTCATCCCAGTGATGCAGGGAGGGTTCACTTTACAGAAATCCATCAATGTAATCCTCTATAAAAAATTCAAAGAAAAAAACCACATGACCATTTCCTTAGATGTTAACAAAGCATTTGACAAAATCCTATTTCCCTTCATGATAAAAGGCTTGGAATTATAAGGAATTCAAGGCCCATACATAAACATAGTAAAAGCAATATACAGCAAACCAGTGGCCAACATCAAACTAAATGAAGAAAACTTGGAAGCAATCACACTAAAACCAAGGACTAGACAAGGCTGCCTACTCTCTTCCTACCTATTCAATATATTACTCTAAGTTTAGCCAGAACAATTAGGCAACAGAAAGAGGTCAAAGGGATACAAATTAGAAAGGAAGAAATAAAAATATCACTATTTGCAGATGATATGATAGTATACTTAAGTGACTACAAAAATTCCACCAGAGAACTCCTAAACTGGATAAAAACTCAAACAAATCAGTGGCCTTCCTCTACTCAAATGATAAACAGAGAAAAGAATTTATGAAACAACCTTCTTCCTGATAATTATAAGTAATATAAAATACTTTGGTGGGACTCTGTATGAAAGATCTATATGACAAGAACTTCAAGTCTCTGAAGAAAGAAATTAAAGATTTCAGAAAGTGGAAAGATCCCCCATGCTCAAGGATTGGCAGGATTAATATAGTAAAAATGGCCATCTTATAGCAAGCAATCTACAGATTCAATGCAATCTCCATCTAAATTCCAAATCAATTCTTCACAGGGTTTGAAAGAACAATTTGCATATTGATCTGGAAAACAATAAACCTAGGATAGCAAAATCTATTCTCAACAATAAAAGAATTTTTGGTGGAATCATCATTCCTGACCTCAAGATTTACTACAGAGCAATTGTGATAAAAACTGCATGGTCTTGGTACCGTGATAGGAAGGTAGATCAATGGAATAGAATTGAAGACCCAGAAATAAACCCCTACACCTATGGTCACTTTTTCTTTGACAAAGGAGCTAAAACTATCTAGTGGAAAAAAAAGACACCATTTTCACGAAATGGTGCTGACTCAACTGGTGGTTACCCAGTAGAAGAATGCAAATTGATCCATTATTAGCTCCTTGTACAAAGCTCAAGTCCAAGTGGATCAAGGACCTCCACATAAAACCAGATACACTGAAACTAACAGAAAAGAAAGTGTGGAAGAACCTCAAGTACATGGGTTCAGGGGAAATTTTCCTGAACAAAACACCAATAGCTTATGCTCTAAGCTATTGACAAATGGGACCTCATAAAATTGCAAAATTTTTGTAAGGCAAAGGACACTGTCAATAGGACAAATGACAACCAACACTGCGATTACATGACAGAACGTTGTTATTGGATAATGGGCTATTGTGAAAGGGAATGGACATTGAAGCATTATTAAGGGAAAGTGGTACAATGAGCTGTTACAGTGGTTGACCATAATATCACCATGCATGATTAGGATAGGACAGCAGAATGATAGGTAATTTTGGAACTTTAGATAGGACAGTGATCATTGTAGTGAGACAGGATCTCATTGTAAGGAGACAGTGAATTTTTGAAATAGAACAGTGGGATAATTTAATAGGACAGTGAAAGCTTGTGGTAGGATAGTAAGCAAGTATGATGGAACAGATGAATTTTGTGAGAGAGAATAAGAGAATAGATCATTGTGATGTGACAGAGAAATATTTTTAAGGATAGTAGTCCTTGTGATGGTAGAGTGGAGCATTCTTATATGAGAGTGGGCCATTGTGATTAAACAGTTTCCCAATATGATAGAGATTAGGACAATGATGAGACCATTGATCCATATGATGGAACATGGAGTCATTGTATTGAAAGGGAGAATAATGATGAAGGTATAGTGGATGATTTTGATAGAGTATCAGACAATGTACCATTGTTCTGTGACAGGAGCCAATTGTGATGGGACCGTGAACCATTAGGATAAGATAATAGACCATTGTGTAGAACAATGAATTGTTGTGATGGAATAGTGAATCATTTTGATGGAACAGTGCAAAATTATGATGCAACAGTAAATAATAGTGAAGGGACTGTGAGGCATTGTGATTGGACAGTAGACAATTCTGATGAGTATCTTTGTGATGGGATTATTAGGCCATTGTAGTAGAAAGGTAGAAGGTTTTAATGGATCATTTTGATGGAACAGTGTATTACTGTGATGGTTTCATGGACAATGATGTTGAGATAGTAATTCATTTCCGTGCTACAGTAAATAATTTTGATGGGACAGTGGACCTCTAGATGGCACAGTAAAGCATTGTGATGAGACAATGGATCAGTGTAATAGGACAAAAGATCATTATGATAGAACAATGAATTATTGTGATAGAACAGTAAATTATTTTGAAGGGACAATAGTATCAGCAAAATGGTTCAGTTGACCCTTGTTAGAAGGCATATTAAATTGGATCGTGGTGGAACAGTGGACCATTATGAAAGGAGATAAGACTGTGGCATATAATTAAATGAGAATGGTGAATTTTCATAGAAAAGTGAATTCTAGCTACCAGACAATGGATCCTTGTGATAGGACATTGGACTTTTGTGATAGGATAGTAGACAATTGTGAGAAGGCATAAAACAATCATACAAGGTAATGTTGCAGTGGAATATTAGAATGGAACAATAAACCATAATGGTAAGATAGTACAATATTTTAATATGCCATTTGTAAGAATAGACATTAGACATTAGAGATTTATTAAGGGAAAGTGATAGAATGAGATGTTATAGTAAGTCACTGTAGGGTGGGACAGTTGAACATTGCTATAGGCTGTAATACTTGGACCATAGTAATGAGAATTTGATCTGTAAAGGGAACACTGAACCTTATGGTGGAAAAGAAAGTGAATCATTATGAGTGAATACTAGGCTACTGTGATAGGAGATAGAACAGTGGAGATTTGGGATAAGACAAACCACTGTGGTAGTACAGTAGATCATATTGGTGAATCCTTTTGATGAAACAGTGGGCCATTGTGATGGTTTCATGGACAATTATGTTGAGACAGTAATTCACTTTGATGCTACAGTGAATCATTTTGATGGGACAGTGGATCTCTTGTTGGGACACTGAAGCTTTGTGATGAGACAATAGACCACTATAATAAGAGAATAGATCATTATGATAGAACAATGAATCATTGTGATAAAACAGTGAATCATTTGGAAGGCACAATAGAAAACTGTGATATGGCAGTAGACAATAATGATGGTACAGCGGAACATTGCAATGGGATATTGAACCATTTTGAGAGACAGTGAGATAATTTGATAGGAAAATAGTCATTGTGATGGGTTAGTGGACCATTATTATTGGACTGTGAAAATTTTGATAAGGAAATGGAACGTTGTGATTGGACAGTAGATCTTATGATGGGACTAGATGACTGGACAATAATGACAGAATAGTGAAGCAATGTGATAGAAAAGTATGTGTTATTATGATAAGACATATGGCCTATGTTATGATAGAGTGAATCATTTTGGTGAAAGATAGAAATATTGTAATTTGCAAGCAAATCATTTTAATGGGATAGTGATTTGTGTTATACAACTGTGAGCTGTTTTGATGGGCAGACCATTGTTATAGGGGATAAGACTTTGAATGAAACAGTGAAATAATGTCATAGGAAGATGATAAAACAGTGAAATAATATGATGGGAAATCTAATAAGTATTATGAAATAAACAACCAATATGTTAAGAATGTACATTTTTGATAGAACATTGGATCATTGTGAAAAAACACAGTGCAGTTTACCACTAAAAATGAGACAAGTGAACATAGTGATGAAACAGGGAATCACTGTTATGGGACAGGGGATTATTGTGCTAGAAATATAGAAAGTTATCTTTGTACAGTGGACCAATATGACATTATGAGAGAAAAAGGCAATGGACTACTTAGACATGACAATGAATATTATGTAGACCCAATGAACAATTGTGATGGATTAATGGAACACTGTTATGTGACATTGGACTACTATGATGGGGGCTAGGATAATGGAACATTATTTTTGAAAAAGTACCATACTGTAATGGGGCAATCACATACTCTGAGAAAGGAAAGTATAAATCATTAAGGGAATGAAGAACACTGGGTTGGAATAGAGGATCATGGATCTTTATGCTGGGACAGTGCATCACTGTAAAGTGGTAGTGAAGCATTATTCAGGGATAATTAAATATAGTGATAGATGATAAGACTGGTGCATAATTAAAGGAGTGTGGAGTACTGACATGGAAAAGCAGAGCTATGAGGCAGTGGATTATTTTGATATACAATGGACCATCTTGATAAGACACAGAATCATTAAAATGGGGCAGGAGATAGTTTGAATAGGACAGTCAACTTCATGATGGGACTCTGGGCCACACTGATGGCAAAGTAGACCATTTGTGATGGAACAGTAGAATTTTGTGACAGGAAAGTGACCTAATGTGAGAGAGAATAGGACAATAGAACACTGTTATCTTACAGTAAAACTTTATGATGGGACAGTAAACAATTGTGATGGGACAGTGAAACATATTTATGGGATGATCGACCATTGTGAAAGGTAATGTACATTAGAATATTATTAGACAAAAGTTGTACAATGAAATGTTACAGTGAATAACTGTTAAATGACTATGGATGATTAAGATGGAGTCTTTTAACATGGTTATATGTGATGGGCAGTTTGGAGACAGTGGGTCTTTGAGAGGAAACAGAACAATTGTGATGGGGAAATGGATCATTTTAAAAGGACAGTGGATGCCTGTGATAGGGAAAGGACATTGTACTATTGTGATAGAGCAGTGGATCATTGCTATGGCACAGAGTGTTGTTGTGATAGAACAGTGAATCATTATGATGGGATGATGAAATATTGTGATGGGATTATGGGTTATCATGAAGTAATATGACTCACTGCAGTTGAATAATAAATTGTTATGATGGGAAAGTATGTGATTGTTATGTTTCTTTGGATCATTTTAATAAGGAATAAGACAATGAACTATTGTGATAAGGCAGAGTACATTGTCATTCATTTTAACAAGAAATAATTGTGATAGTAGATGGGCAGTTCAGCATTGTGATAAATGAGTGAGTCATTGAGATTGTACATTGAGAAGGAACAGTAGATTGTTTTAGAGGGAATAGAAGAATGAACCACTATGATGAAACATGAGAATATAGCAATTAGATAATGAATCATTGTTATGGCTTGTTATGGTAGGACAAACATTGTGATGGGGTAGTCTGCCATAGTAACAGGTCAATGAAACAGTATGATTGTAGAGTGAATGGCCAAATAGGGAGCAGAAAATTAAACTGCTTAGATTTGATAGTGAACCATTATGGTGAGAAAGTAGACCATTTTGATGGAATAATAGAATTGTATTATTGAAGAACTATACCACTATGATAAGGAATAGGGCTGTGAAGCATTATTATATTATAGTGTATAATTATGGGACTAAATTGAATCATTATTAAGGGTAATGAATAATTTTGATGGAACAGTGGATCATCGTGGTACATCGTGGATTATTCATTTTTCCATTATTTTAGAAGACTGGATCATTGTGAATGGATAATGGATGATTGTGATAAGACAATGCATAACTGCTATGAGACAGTGGATTATTGTGATAGACAGTTGATCACTGTGACTTGGGATAATACAACGGAGCATTATGATGAGAGAGTAGATTTTTGTGTTGGAATTTTGAACCATTGTTATAGAAGAGTAAAACATTGTATGTTGTTGGTTCGGTGGATCATTTTGATGGGA
Source organism: Mastomys coucha (assembly GCF_008632895.1). Classification (NCBI taxonomy): domain Eukaryota; kingdom Metazoa; phylum Chordata; class Mammalia; order Rodentia; family Muridae; genus Mastomys; species Mastomys coucha. Next base: position 104,333,051 of record NW_022196903.1, read on the forward strand.
CAATGGAGGATTGTGATAGGGTATAGGATATTATCCCATTATCATGTAACAAGGGAGAATTTTGATTGGACAATGAAATTGTGTAATGTAATAGTAGATAATTTTGTGGAACAGTAGATAATTATAAAATAGAATAGTATAATGGAACACTGTAATGAGAAAAAAATATATAGTCATGTCAGAGTGAATCATAATCAAGGAAGAGTGGATAATAAGGAAAAGACAGTTAAACCACTCTAATAGGATAGTGGTATAAGAGCTGACCATTGTGAAAAGAGATAGGAAAGGGGAACATTATTAAAGGAAAGCTAATATTGTGGTGGTGCAATGAGCCATTATTATGGGATGGTAGACCGTTGTGGAAAGTTGGAGAATTGTACATGGACAGAAACTGTGCCAGTCTGATACACAATGGATCACTGTTAGAGAATAAGAGTTTGGTCCTTGGTGATGAAAAATTGTGTTTAGATAGTATACCACTGTGATGGCATAGTAGTCTACTGTGATTGGAACTTAAATCACTGTGAAGAAAGAAAGCGCCATTGTTATGGTATGAACAGCGGGCCACTTTAACTGGAAAATACATCATTTTGATGAAATATTTGTAAATTGTGATTGGATCCAGAAACATTATCATGGTAAAATAGACCATTGTGGTGAGAAAGTGGATGAACATGATAAGACAGTAGGACATTTTGATTTTATAGTGGAACATTCTGATAGAACATTAGACCATTTTTGCAAAGGAATTAAACAGTAGACCATTGTGATATGAAAGTGAAAACATGAGGATACTGAATCTTTGTTATGTGATCATGAACAATTTGATAAGACAGAAGCATTGTGATTTGACAGTGAATAATTTCATGTGATAGTGGACCATTGTAATAAAGTTTAGGACAGTATAACACCCTAATGGAACATTTTAATATTGTCATGATTAGGTGAATAATTTGAGGGAATAATGGACAATTGTGATAAGGGGTAGGATAGGATATTAGACCACTTTCATGTCAGAGTAGAATATTATAATTTGCAGTAGAACATTGATATGAGATAGTTGTTTATTATGATGGAACAATGGACCATTGTGATAGGGTACAAAACACTGGTCCACTATTATAGCAGAATGGAATATTGTGATCCCTGTACCATTGTGATGGAACAGTGAGTCACTGTTAAAAGAAATTGAATCACTGAAATAGGAGAGTTGACCACTGTACATTCTGATGGGGCAGTAGATCATTGTAATGGACAATATACTATTGTTATGGTCAGAAAATATTATAAAAAGTAATAGATCATTGTGATTTGAGAGTTAATTATAGGGATATATCAATGGACGATTATGATGAAAGAGTGTACCATTGTTATTGAACAGTAAATATTGTGACTGGACAAAGGATCATTGTGACAACAGTGGATTATGTCATATCAATAGAATAGTGGATCAGTAAGTAAATTATAGTAAGGAACAGTGAAGTATTGTGATTAAACAGTGAGGCAGTTTGATGGGACAGTGCACCATTTATTGTCATGAGATAGGAAACCATTGTGACTTGTAAGTAAATCTTTTTGAATGAACAGTAGACAATAAGATACACCAAGAGACATTGTGATTGGAAAGTGGGTCATTTTGATGGAAGAACAGACCATTCTTATTGGATATGAAATCACTGTGATGTATCCAGGTCTATTCTGATTGGAGAGTGGACTAATATGATGGTACAATGAAAATTTGTGAGAGCAGTAAATAGTGGTGGGCCAAGAGTGTTTTGTGGTATACAATGGATAATTGTTTTTGTTTTGTTTTGTTTTTGTTTTTTGGGGTTTTTTGAGACTGAGTTTCTCTGTATAGCCCTGGCTGTCCTGGAACTCACTTTGTAGACCAGGCTGGCCTCGAACTCAGAAATCTGCCTGCCTCTGCCTCCCAAGGGCTGGGATTAAAGGCAGAGCCACTACTGTCTGGTTCACAATGGATAATTGTTATGTAATAGTGAACCATTGTAAAAAAATAGTAAGCCATTGTTATTTGGAATAGGATACTGTACTATGGGGAGTAACAGTGGAACATTGTTATGGCAGAGTGGATCATGAAGAGACTGTGGACCATTTTGTTGAGGTACTTAAATATCATGATGGGTCAGTTATATGGGATGGAATATCTGACCATTATTATGGAACAATAGATCATTGAGGTAGGAGAGTAAAACATTATAATAGGACAAAATGGATTATTGTTATGGAATAGAGGAACTTTGTGAGAGGAACAATACAGTAGAACACTGCCTTGAGACAGAAAACAGGGATGGATGGATCTTCAATCTTTGTTATGGAACTTTGGATCAGTGTGATGAGGCAGTGATGGCTGTGATAGGACAATATTTTTTGTGATGGAACAGTAGACAAGTATTATTGAACAATGAGCATTATGATAGAGCAACTGGCTATTGTGATGGAAAGAGGATCATTTTGATGGAGATTAGACCGTTGTGAGAAGGGATACTACTAGGTCTGTATTATGTAACAGTGGAACAAAGCTAGACCAATTAAGATAATTGACCCTTATGAAATGAGAGGGGAACATACTGATGAGCCAGAGAACTGATGTTATGGAATGGTGAATCATTGTGGTGGATATGTAGACCATTGTAATTAGACTATATATTGTGAAGGAACAGAGGGCCATTGTGATGGAACAATAAACAATTGTGAAGAAAAAGTAGACTTAAGTGATGGAACAATGTACCATTGTTAGAAGGATAAGAGATTGGACCTCTATGATGTAAGTGTTCCATTGCAAGAGAGGATGGGACAATGGTCAATTATTATGGAACAATATATCATATTGATGGGACAGTGTATCATTGTGGTGGGAAAGTGAAATATTGTAACAGGACAGAGAATCAAATGACAGGGCTAGGATAGTGTGGCATTGTTAAGATACTGTGGTACTTTAAGATATGGGATAGGACCCCACCCACTTGTGATGAAAGCCTAAGCAATTGTGATAACGAGTGTTCCACTATGCTAAAACAATGAACTATTTTGGTGGAGCAGTAAAACATGTTAAGAAGACTGAGAACCATTGTGATGAGATACTTAATCATTGTAAGAGGATAGTTGACCAATGTGATCAGAAAATGGATCATTGTGTTGGCACAGTATACATTTGTGATAGGACAATGGACCATTGTGATGGGAGAGTGTGTCATTGGGATGGGGTAATAAATCATTACTATAAGACTGTAAATCATTATGATGATGGAGTGGACCATTTTGATGAGAGAGTTTTCTTTATGTTATAGAAAGTGGATGAATTTGAGAGGGACTAGTACAATGGACCACTGAAATACAACAGTGGAAAATTGTGACAGAAGCAAAAATCATCTTTTATGATCATGGACCATTGTGATGGCATGGTTGACCATTGTTATAGAGGATAGGACTTTGTACCATCTTGAAGAAATCATGTATCTTTGTTATGGAAGAGTACAATACTGTCATGAGAATGGTAATCATTCTGAATGGACAGTAGATTACAATGATAGGGAATAGAAGAGTGTACCACTGTAATTGGACAGTGTATAACTGTGATAGTCCAGTGAATCAGTGTCTTGAGACTGTGGAATATTATAAAGAGACAGTGAACAATTGTTATGTGAGAGAAGGCCATTATAAAGGGAATATATATACAGAGATAGGAATTAAAATTCATTGTTATAGAGCTGTGGATCATTGAGATAGGAGGGTGAATTATTGTGATAGGATAGTGAATCATTGTGATGGGACATTAGACTATTGTGATAGGTCAGTAGAACTTTTTAATTTGATTGTAGGCCAAGTCAATGGAACAAAGAATCATTGTAATGGAACTGTAGGCCATTGTGACTGTAAACAAATCATCTTGGATGAATAGCAGACCATTGTGATGGTACAGTATGAAATTGTAATTGGAGATAGGGTCAATGTGATGGAAGAGTGGATCATTGTCATTAGAAAGTTAATCACTGTGATAGGAGAATGGAGCATTTATGGGATAATGAATCATTGTGATTGGATAGTGGCCTTAGTGGTGGAACAGTGGATCATTTGATAGGACAGAGATAAATTGTGATTAAAAAATTATAGCAGGATAGGACATCATTGTAATGGGATAAAGGACCATTCTAATGGGACACTACTGGGACACATTCTTATGTGACACTGAATCATTTTGATGGGACATTATATTGAGAGACTGGACCATTGTGATGTGGGAATGTAACATAGTATTGGCCAATGGATCATTTTGATGATGCAGTGTAACATTTTGATGGATTAGTTAGAACAATTTGTAAAGGGAATAGAGAACCATTATGACGGAACAGTGGAAATTCATGATGAAAAGGAGGACCTTTATTATGTTACCTTCTACTTTTGTGATGAGTAAATTGACCATTGTTATAGATGATAGAACTTTGGACAATTGTGATCAAACAGTGGATATTTGAGATGAAAGAGTAAAACATTTTGACTATAAAGAGAATAATTCTGATGGGACAGTGGGCCATGGTGATAGAGAATAGAACAGTAAAACTGATGGGACAGGAAATATTTGTAATTGGAAAATCTATTATTATGATGGGCAAGGGGATCATTTTGATGTGACTATAGCAATTGTTCCTGGGGTCAGACTTATGGAACATTGAATGGGAGATAGATTATTGCAATTAGACAGTGTGTAACTGTGATTGGACAGTGGACAATTGTGATCAAAGAGTGAACCATTGTGATATGATGATAGTTTATTTTGATTGGATTATGGACTATTGAAATTAGACAATGAATTATTGTGGATGAACAATGAGTCACTACTAATGGAAAATGGTCTATTTTGATCATGATGATTGTAGAGTGGACAGTTGGGAATTGGACAACAAATCCTTGTGATAGGAAAGTGAAGCATAATGGGAGGGTGAGCCATTTTTCTGGAACAAAGAATCACAGTAATATTACAGTTGAACATTGTCAAGGGAGAGTTTATCATTAGGTAGGGACAGTTGATCACTGTAATCTGATGGTGGACCACTGTAATGGAAATAATACCATCACAGTGGGACTATGGGCCATACTAAAGAGATAGTAGATCACTGTGATGGAACAGTGTGACATTTTAATGTGATAATAGATCATTCTGATGAGTGTAATGGAACAGTGGATTATTATGATGTGATTATTGATCATGTTAAGAGGAACAGAAAACCATTCTATGACAATTAACCGTAGTTACTAGGGATAGGACTTTTAATCTTAGTGATAAGGCAGTGCATTTTTGATATGTAACATTGACACATTGTACCTGGGTACTACAGCATTGTAACATAAAGAAAAATTGTTACTATAGGATAGTGGACTATTCTTTTAGGACATAGAGTATTAGACCATTATTATTATCAAACATTGGAACATTGTGCTAGGATACTGTGATGATTCTGTGCATTATTGTGATAAAACATTGTATAACCATGATGTGATGAAAGACCATTGTGATGAGACTGTTGGAAATGTGATGGGACAGTTGATTATTTTGATGTGACAGTGGTCCTTTATGATTGTACAGTGAATCATAGTGTTGGGACAGCAGATTATTGTCATGAGTGAGTACATCATTTTGACAGGAAGTGAGTCACTGTGATGTGACATTGAACCACTGTGATGGTATGGAACATTTTTATGGGACAGAATTTTATGGAACATTTTTTGTTTGTTTGTTTGCTCTTTCACTTTATTTTTATTTTATTTTTTATTTTAGATATTTTCTTTATTTACATGCGAATTTCTCCTTTCCCAGTTTCCC
>NW_022196903.1:104339526-104367238 GCF_008632895.1 Mastomys coucha
CCTTTTGGTCTTCCTTCTTCTTGAGTTTTATGGAACATTATTATGTAACCAGTTTACATGGGGAAGTTGACTAGTAATGCACTGCATATAATATATCCTTAAAGTAATATATTGGATCTTCAAGAAAGCACAGTTAAAGATTTTAATGGGAAACCAAATGTTGCAATGGAACCCTTGACCATACTTATATGGATTGGACAATAGAGAATTGTGATGAGACAGTGGTTCGATGATATGAATCAGTGGGCCAATTTTCTAGAACATTGGATCATTGTAATAAGACAGTCACAATAGTGATAGAAATAACACCATTGTCATAGGACTGTGGACTATTATTAAGAGACAGTGAATTATTATGGTGGTATAGTAGAACATTTTGATTGGAGAATGGACTATTGTGATAAAGAATATATCACTGCAATAGAAGAAAGTAACAGTGTACTGCGACAGTGGAGTATTTAGACCACTGTGACATGACATTAGAATACTGCCAAAGAACAGTGAACCTTTGTTAAATTATCACAGAAAATTGTAATGAAACAGTTGGTAATTTTTATATTTATAGGACTTTTGACCATTATGAAACAGTGCATTGTTGACATGTTACAGTGAGTGAGGAGAAATTGTGATTGGAAAGTAAACCATTATGATGTAAAAACAGACCATTGACATATGAAAATGAACTATTATTTTAAAGGGCATAGAGAATTAAACCATTATTTTTTGATAATGGAACATTGTCCAATGGATAATGGTGATTGGACAGAAAACCAATGTGATGGAACATCAAACCATCATGATCATACAGAGGACCATCATGATGGGACAGTTAAAAATTGATGATACTGGATTATTTTGATTGGGCCATTGCTTTTGCACAGTGAATCATTATAATTGGAAAGTGATGAGATAAATCATTGTGAAGAGACAATGGGTCATTGTGATTAGAGAATGAACTACTGAAATGAAAGAGTGGGCCATTATGATAAGATAGTGGATGATTGTGATGACATAATGGTTGATTGTGATGGGAGAGTGTGGACCATTATGATAAGACAGAGAATTAACCTGAAGGAACATTTGAGAACTATGTTGGGACAGATTGTCATTGTGATGGAAGAATCATTGTAATGAGAGAGTTGAACAATATGATTAGACAAAAGAAAAATATCAATGTGATGGAACATTGGAACACTGTGATGCAAAGTGTGAATCTTTGTGTTGTGGCCATTGCTGTTACTTCATAGTGAATACTTGTGAAGAAATTGGACCATTGTTTGTGCCATTGTAATTGGAGAGTAGATCTTCGTTTTGGGGCAGTGTTTATACTCTATGTCATTGTAAAGGAAAAGTAGATAGATATGATGGGACAATGGACAATTGTTGTGGGTGAGTGGACCATTATAGGAATGAAAAGAACAATCAAACACAGTCAAGAGAGAGAAGAACATTGTGATGGTACAGCAAATCATTGCTAAGGGCTTGTGGACCATTGTTATTTGACAGTGGATAATTAGGATAAGGGATAGAGTAATGGAGCATTGTGATAGGACATTATCCTTTGACAGAGCAGTTGACCAGTATGAAAAATGTATTGTGATGGGACAATGAAGTATGGTAATTGGATAGTGAAATGTTGTGTTTACATTTAGGACCAATGTGATCAGATAGCTGACAATGATGGTGGAATAGTGAAGCATTGTGATAGGGGATATAATATTTATGTCTAACTATGACTATCATAATATAACTATTATGAGACAGTAGAGCATTGTGATAGAACAATGGATAATTGTGATGGGATAGTAGAACATAATTTTGGGATAGTGTATCATTGTGAGAAGGACTAGTACAGTCAATCACTGTGGTGAGACACAAAAGGAATGATAGGGTAGTAAATCGTGATTATGGGACAATGGAAATTTGCAGTGGGCAGCAGAGCATTGTTATTGGGTAATGAACATTTTGAAAGGACTGTGATCCATTGTCTTGGAACAGTGTATCTTTGTGATAGGAAAGTGGACAAGGTAAAACTGTGATAATATATTTAAACAAAGTTTAATAATAGAAGAATGGAACATAGTGAAGAGACAACAAAATATTGTGATGGGATAGTAGCTTCATTTTTATGGGATAACAGAATATTATGTTGAAACTGTGAAATGTTATAATAGGGTATAGGATATTAGATTATATTTTTTGGAACTTTGGAGTACTGTAATATAGATTTTATCTTTGTGATGAGATGGTGAATTGTTGTTATGGAAGAGTGAACTATTGTGACAGGACATAGGACACTGGAACATTACTACATAAGATTGAACATTTTGATGGGAGAGTATACTTTGTGATGGGATGGTAGATCATTATGTAGGGACAAGCAATCATTGTGATTGGAGAGTAAATAACTGTGACAGTACACAATAGTGAACAAACAGTGGACTGTGGTGATTAGAGAATGAGCCATTATGATCTGATAAATGGACCATTGTAATTGAAGAGTGGATCATTGTTATTAGACTGTGGACAGTTGTGATAGACAGTGAATCCTTCTAATGAACTGTTGACCATTGTATTGGTATAGCAGATCATTTGAGAGATCATTATAATAAGAATGAACCATTTTTTTTTTTTTTTTTTTTTTTTTGGTATTTTTGAGACAGGGTTTCTCTGTGTAGCCTTGGCTGTCCTGGAACTCACTCTGTAGACCAGGCTGGCCTTGAACTCAGAAATCCGCCTGCCTCTGCCTCCCAAGTGCTGGGATTAAAGGCGTGCGCCACCACCGCCCGGCCTAAGAATGAACCATTTTAATTACATAGAAAATTAGTGTGATACAACAGTGGACCATTGTGATTAGACAGAGAAGCATTATCATGTAACACTGAATCTTTGTGAAGGAATAGTAGACCATTGTGATGGGATATTGGGCTATTGTCATGTGACAGAAAATTGTTGTTGTGGGACAGTAGGCCTTTGTAATGGGACAGTGTACCAGTATGATAAGAAAGAGGATCATTGTTATGGGACTGTGCTCTCACTGTGATAGAACAATGTATCCTAATGTAAAAATAGTTGACCATTGTTTTGGGATGATGGACCATTGCTATTGAAGAGAGGATCATTGTAATGGAAGAATGAACTATTGTAATTAAATTGTGAATTCATATGATGCAACAGTTAACCTTTGAGACAGGAAAAAGGATCTTTCTGTTGAGGCAGTTAACCAATATTATTTAACAGTTGATCACTTTGTAGGACTAGTGGACAATAGTCCACTGTATAAGAGATGATCATTTTTAATTGTTTCTATTTGCATTTTTAGATCCTGGATGGTTTTATTCAATCTCTTCACCTGTTTGGTTATATTTTCCTATAATTCTTTAAGGGATTTTTGTGTATCCTCTTTAAGGACTTCTACCTGTTTACCCAAGTTCTGTATTTCTTTAATGGAGTTCTTATGTTCTTCTTAAAGTCCTCTATCATCACACGAGATGTGATTTTAAATCTAAAACTTGCTTTTCTAGTGTGATGGGTTATCCAGGACCTGTTGTAGTGGGAGAACTGGGTGCTGGTGATGCTAATTAGCCATATGTAGCAGAAGATGGCCTTGTTGAGCATCAATAGGAGATGGGGCCCTTGTTCCTGTGAAGGCTCAATGTACCAGTATAGGGGTATACCAGGTCAGGGAGGTGGGAGTGGGTGGGAGAGAACACCTTCATAGAAACAGGGGGTCGGGGAATGAGATAAGGGGTTTCTGCAGGAAATCAGGAAAGGTCATAACATTTGAAACGTAAATAAGCCGGGGCAGTGGTGGTGTACACTTTTAATCCCAGCACTTGGGAGGCAGAGGCAGGCAGATTTCTGAGTTTGAGCCAGCCTGGTCTGCAGAGTGAGTTCCAGGACAGCCAAGGCTACACTGAGAAACTCTGTCTCGAAAAAAACAAAATAAATAAATAAATAAATAAATAAATAAATAAATAAATAAAACAAAAATCCAATAAAAGAAAAAAGAGAGAGATGGCCCTTTTGAAATGAGAGTGAAGCATTTTGAAAGAGAATAGAAAAATTGGCCACATTTAAGCTGTGATTGAACAACTAATCGTTATTAAGGATCTGTGGATCATTGTGGTTGAACAGTGGACCATTGTTATAAGGGAAAAGATAATGTCCAATTATTGTGGGGTAATGGAAAATTTTAATGGGATACTCAATTATTGTGATAGGAAAGTGAATCATCATCATGATAGAGCAGTGAACCATACAATAAAGAGTAGAACAATGGGTCACAGTTAAAAGACCATGGACAATTGTGATAGGGATAGAAGAGTGAACAATTGTGATGGGTGTGTGGCCCATTGTGATAAGACAGTGCTCCATTGAAATACTACAGTGAAACAGTTTGATAGTACAGTGAATCATTGTGATTGAACTGTGGACTAAATAATAGACTGGATCATTGTATTGAGACAGTAGATCACTCTGAGCAATGAATCATTGTGAAGGAAAAGTGAACCATTATGATGGAGAGTGGGTCAAAGTTATAGTATGTACCACCTAGTGGGATGGTGATTAATTTGAGAGAGAATAAGACAGTTGACCACTGCAATGTGAAAAATCAAGGTGGGAACATTAATCTTTGTTATATGAAACTGAAATATTGAGATATGACAGTTGGTCATTGTTAGGGATAGTACATTAGAAAATGACAATAAAACAGTGGATCTTTAAGATGGAACAGTGAACCATTGTGATGGGAAATGTAATCATTCAGGTAGGACAATGGTCTATTGTTAAATAGGGAGTAGTAAAGTGGTCAATTGTGATGGTACAATGGACTGTTGTAGTTAGAAAGTGAATCCTTGTGATGGGTCATTGAATTATTGTGATGAAACAGAGGAATATAGTGACGAAACAGTGATTCATTGTTATAGGACAATGAAATGTTTTGATGGTGCACTGGACTATTGTAATTGGACAGTGAACATTGTGATGGGACTGTGAGCCGTTGTTTTGGGACAGTGTATCATTGTAATCATAAGTTAGAGCCTTGGATGAGATAGTGGACATGTGTGATGGTACACTGTGCTTAGATAGATGGAATGAGAATAGTGGACTATTATGAAGGGACAGGGAATTATTATGATAGAACAGTAGTATATTGTGAGAAGATAGTGGAGAACTTTGTTGAAACAGTAGATCATTGTGATGGGGATAGGACATTAGAACATTATTAGTGGACTTTGGTATATTGTGATGGTACATTTGACCTTGTAATAGGGTAGTGAATTATTGCAATGGGACAGTGGACTACTGTAGTAAAGGATAAGATATAGGGCCATTATTATGAAATGTTGGAGCATCATGTTGAGTGAATCATTTTTTTGTGGGAGAGTTAATAATTGTGCATGCACAGTGAACTATTGTCATGGGACTGAAACCTTTTGATGGAAACATTAACCATTTTGATGAAAGGAATAAACCATTGTGGTAGCACAATGGATCTTTTTGATGGAAATGTGTGTCACTATGCTAAGACAGTGAACCACTCTCATGTCACAGTGGACCACAGTGATGGGACTATGGGCTATTGTGGAAAGTATATGACAATTAACCACTATGATATAACAGCAGAATATTGTAATACGATAGTCAATCATTGTTATTGGACATTCACTCATTTTGATGGGAAAGTAGACCACTGTTATTGGATACTATACTACTTTCATAAGTGATATGATATTGAAACATCATCAATAGACAAGTGACTATTGTGTCAGGAATGGACCATTGGGATGAGAGTGAATAAACGTGAAAGTGAATAGAACAATGGTCTACTGTGATGTGACATAAATCATGGTTATGGGACAGTTGACATTTGTGTTGGGAGAGTTGACTATTTTATGCAGTGGACTACTGTGATATAAAACAAAATAGAACATTGTGATGACACAGTGATGAACACTTTGATGTAATCCTATAGTATTCTAAGAGTATAGTCAAGCACTCCAAGAATAGATATTATTTTGTGATGGTACAGAGCATTATTTTAATGTGATATTTGATTGTTATGATAGGAAAGATAATTTATCATTGTAATATTATTGTGGAAGACTATGTTTAGACAGAGGGAATCATCCTGAGAGAGTGGAACATTTTATTGGGATAATAAATTCTCATAATATGAGAATAGATCATTGTAATTAGGTACAGTGGAACATTCAGGGAGTAGTTTGACATTGCAATGGGACTGTGACAACTTATGATGGAACAATAGAACATTTGATTGTATTTTTGGCCTTTACAGTGAGACAGAGTATCATTGTGGTGAGACAGTGGGCCATTGTGATTGGCAAATGTGCCATTGTTATATGAGATATAATCACAGTGATTGTGCTATTGCCCACTTAGATGAGACAGTGCAATATTGTCATGAAACCCTGGAACAGGGTCATTTTGATGGGAGATAAAACATTGTAATGCAATTGTAGAACCTTGTCGTGATAATCTAAAGTATTAAAATTTGAGAGCCAATCACAGCAAAGGCACAGTGGTTTATTATTATATAATATAGGTGCATTACAATATAGAATGGAGCTACTGTGACAGTTCAGTGGGATACTGTAAGTGGATGTTGGATCATTGTGCTGGCTCAGTGGAGTATTGTGATGAGACAGTGCATTATTATGATGGAACAGAAATACAATGTATTAGAGCAACATTACATAGTGATGACATAGTGGAGCATTGCTAAATGACAGTAGGGCATTGTGACCTGTTATATCATGGTAATGAAAATATTAACTTTTATAATATGGAAATTGAAGGTCTTCCTTTCTTTAGTTTCTTCAGTTTCTCTTGTGAGTATGTTAGTTTTCATTATAGAAGTCTTTCTTTTTTGGTTATGTTCAAATTATTTTTCAGCAACTGTGTTAGAGATTGATTCCTGAATTGTTTTTTATTGGTATATATAATAACCTGTAGCTTTTGAACTTTGATTTGGTATTCTACCACTATGCTAAAAGCATTCATTAGTTCCAAAAGTTTTCTGGTAAAGTCTTCAGATTTTTTATGTAGAGATTTGTACTATCCATAAATTCTAATACCTTGACATCTTCTATCACTATTTGAATTCTTTTACTCATTCCTTCTGTTTCATTACTCTATGACTAAAAGTACTTGGTTAAACAAAAGTGGTAAATGTTGTCACCATTTTGTTCCTGATTTCTGTAGAAATACTTTCAGCATTAAGATATTTAGTATAATGCTGACTACAGAAATGTTAGATATGGTCTTTGTGTTCAGCTGTTACTTTGATTCTTAGTTTTTTTTCAGGACTTTTATCATGAAAGAATGATACACTTTATCAAAACACTATTTCAGCATCTTTGGAGATCATGTGATCTCGATCCTTATGTCCACTTATATATGATGCATTACACTTATCAATTTGTGTATGATGAACTACCCCTGCATCTATGGAACGAAACCAAGTTGATCTTGGTTAATGTTTTATATATATATATATATATATATATATATATATATATATATATATATATATATATATGCTTCTATGTTTATTAGAGTTTTACTGAGAAATTTTTGCATCTATAGCCGTCAAAAAGGTTGACCTATTGTTTCCTATCTTTACTGGTATTTTATCTGGTTTTGGCATTAGCTAATGCTAGACTTTTAACATGAATTTGGTAGCATTCCTTCATTTCCTGTTGTTTGGAACAATTTGAAATGCATTGGTGTTAATCCCTCAGAGTTCTGATAAAATTTATAGCCCATGTGAATTCTTTTACCTGGGAGGTGCTCATAAAATTACTATTTCAAACTTAGTGATTGATAAAGAATACCATAAACTGTTTATTGTTTTTCTTGCTCTATTTTTGGTAAGTTAGAAAATTTCTAGAAATTCCTCATTTTTTTCTTTTTTTTAAAAAAAATATTTTTATTGGTTATTTTATTTATTTACATTTCAAATGTTGTCCCCTTCCTAATCTCCCCTCCTCAAACACCCTCCCTTCCCCCTCCCCTTTGCCTCTAAAAGGGTGCTTGACCACCCACACACCCACTCCCGCCTCACCACTCTAGCCTCCCTGTATGCTGGTGAGTCAAGATTCCACAGAAACAAGGAACTCTTCTCCCATTGATGCCAGCTAAGGCAATCTTCTGCTATTTATGCAGCTAGAGCTGTTATTCTACTTAAGATTTTCTGATATAGTAGTATATATGTTTTTAATATTTATTGTTAAAATTTTCTGAATTACTTTAGTATCTGGTCATTTGGAACCCATTTCATTTCTACATTTGTTAGTGTTTTGTTTGTTTTGGTTTGGTTTGTTTTGGTTTGGTTTTCCAAGACAGGGTTTCTCTGTAGCCTCAGCTGTCCTGGAACTCACTCTGTAGACCAGGCTGGCCTTGAACTCAGAAATCTGCCTGCCTCTGCCTCCCAAGTGCTGGGATTAAAGGCATGTGCCACCATTGCCTTGTTATTAATTTTGTTAATTTCTTGATTTTATTCATCTTGTTTACTTTTTCAAGTAGCAAACTCTATGTTTCATTGTTCCTTTATATTTTTTTCAGTTCTATTTTGTAAATTATTGCCCCGACCCTATTTTTCTTCCAGTATATTGTTGAAATTTTGCCTTAGTTTTCCATACTCTAAGGAGTATTACTAAGCTATTTATTTGAGATTTCTTCATGCAGGAACTTAAAGTTATTCTCTTCCATTTTAGGATCTATAAGCTTTGATATATTATGTTTTCATTATTATTTAATTCTATGATTTTTAAAAGATTTATTTATTTATTTAATGTATTTGAGAATACTGTAGCTGTCTTAAGACATACCAGAAGAGTGCATCATATCCCATTATTGATGGTTTTGAGCTACCATGTAGTTTCTGGGAATTGAACCCAGGACCTCTGGAAGAGGAGTCAATGTTCTGAGCCACTGAGCCATCTCTCTAGCCCAATTCTAGGAATTTTTAAGTACTCTTTTTAATGTTGTCAATGATCTATTTTTTACTTAGTAATGTGTTTCTCAATGACTGTGTATTTATTTTCTTGTGTTCTCTTATTCCACTGTGACTAAATATACTACAAAGGATTGTTTCAGATTTCCTACATTTGCAAAAAAGAAAAAATGTGTTCTAATGAGCAATCTATTTTAGAGCAAACAGGCTGCTGTGAAAAATAACATGCATGCAGAATTTGTGTCTCACAGTTTTTGGGTGAAGTGTTCTATAGAGGCCTTAGTTAATGTCCATTTGGTATACATTGTTATTTATTCAAGATGTTTCTCTGTTGATATTCTAACTGGGATGAACTGCTTTTGTCACAGTAAGATAGTGACATAATGGCCTATCCCAACTAGGGCTTGTATTTCTGTGATAAAACAACATGACCAAATGCAACTTAGAGAGAGATGTGGAACAAAGAGTAGGAACTCAAGGTAGGAACTTGGAGGCAGGATATTTAATAGAGACCCTGGGGAAATCTTGCTTATTGACTTGCTCCTCCTGGCTCATTCAGTTTGATTCCTTTCAGTAACTAAGACCATACCTATTCAGGGGTGATATCACCCACAATGAGTTGTGCACACCTACATGAATAGATACTACTACTAGATAATAAAATGCGCCATAGACTTGCATACAGGCCAATCTTGTAGACACATTTAGTGAATTCATATTTTTTTCTCCTAACATGTGTCAAGCTGACATAAAACTAGCCAGCACATCTATTACTACTATATTCAAATTAAACAGTGCTTAATATCATGTAGTAGTATGTTCATCATGAAATTGAGTACACTTGTATCCAATATGTATATGTTTAGAACTGTAAGGTGTTCTTGACATTGCAAAATATACTGCTCTTTCAAAGCATTTTAAATAAGTTCCTAGCACTCACATCAGGAAGATCACCACTCCCTGTAACTCTAGCTCAGAGAGATCTGATAACTTTTGCCTCCACGAACACAATAATAATACACACACAAACGCACACACACACACCTATACATATATAAATAAAACTAAAGTAAAATACATTTTAAATTTATTAAATATGTAAATAACACAGAATCCATTAAATTTCTTTAAGGTTTATTATAAACTAATATTTTACTTTTGGAAATGTATAAGTGTGCTCTAGCCTGGTTTTTATTTTTCTTGTAGTGTTTTAATTTCTGAGTATAAAAATAAATATTTTCAATTAATTAGGAAATTAAAAATAGCTTTTATATTAATATATTTTGTTTTAAAATGTATGAGAGTTTTTGTCTTCACGTAGGTATGTGTGCTATGTATATTCCAATTACCATAAGAGTCAAAAGTGTAGATTGGATATCCAGGAACTGGAGCTTCTAATGGGGTAAACTGTCATGTGCTATTTAGAATCTGGGTCTGGATCATGTGCAAGGGCAGCACGTGCTCTTAACCGCTGAGCCATCTCACCATTTCCCAAATTAAGAAATCTTTAATTATTTTCCTATTGATCATCACTAGTAATTGTTGATATGATATGTCCCTAGACCCATCTCTCTTATCCACATGCCCCAGAAGCCTGAATGCTATGTTTAAATCACAAGAAATTAAAAAATTGAAAATACCTCCAGAAAGATCCCATTCCTGAGAGGAGAACTAAAACTGTCTATTAAGCGTAGGCAGGGATGATACCTCTTTTCCTCTGACTTCATGAACTCCTCCCTACATAGGATAAGCCATGTATATCAGCATTAGTAGTAGCACCTCTGTATAGTTTAGTGTTGTAGAAACTAAAACCGGAGCTCTTCTTTCCTCTTCTATCCTTTAGTTGACTGATTGTAGACCTGAAACAAACATAGAGACTATTGTAAAATTAATATATTCAGAGTATCTGAAATTCAGCAGTAGATGAATTATGCTGAAAGTTTCCAAGTCTTTAATGTACTAACAGAATCTTGGTATAATGAGGTGTACATGTTGATAACATGACCAAATATGGGTATCACTCTATCCACCCTACCTCCACCCAAAAGGATTAAGTATTCAGAGAGTATCTACTTTAGATTACTTGCTGAACTATACATTCTAAATCTGCAAAGGTGGAAATCAGTAAGGAATGAGTATTTTTAAACTTAGGCTGATGGATTTCAATAAAAAGTGAAATTATGACAGGGCAGCCATCCCCCATTTCTCCCCACTCTTGTGCATGAAGTCTCTGGAAGATTAGATACATCCTCTCCCACAGAGACCAGACTTGCTACATATGTATCAGAGGCCCCAAACCACCCTGTGTATGGTCTTTGGTTGGTGCCTCAGTCTCTGGGAGCTCCTATGGGTTTAGGTTAGTACCCATCTTCTTGAGGTTCTTCAATACTTCTCCTAATTCTTCCACAGGCAGCCTCAACTTCTGACCTATGTTGGTCTGTGGGTAGAATTTCGCAGAGGGATGCTATACTAGGCTCTTGTCTGCAAGCACAACATACCATCATTAATAGTGTAAGGATAGGTGACTGTACATGGGAGGAGTCTCAAAATTGGGCGGTCACTGGTTGGCCATTCCTTCAGTCTCTATTCTATCCTTATCCCTGTATTTCTTTTAGGCAGGAGCAATTTTCAGTCAAAAGTTTTGTAGGTGGGTTGGTATCTCCATCCTTCCATTGAGGGTCCTGAGTACATACTGGAGGTGGTCTCTTTAGGTTACATATTACAACTGTTGGGAATTTCTGGTAAGTTCCTCTGCATTCACTCCTGGGAGCTTCCCTATATCCTAGATCTCTGGGATTGCATATTTCCATTCATTTTACTGGCCCTCTGGGACGCTCTTCAGCATCTCCTCATGCCTGATCCTGTCCACCTATTCCCCTAGTCATCCCATTACTTACCAAAGTCCCTCTGCCTCTCAAAACTTTTTTGTTCCATCTTCTAAGTGGGATTCAAACATACTCCCTTCAGCCTTCCTTCATGATTAACTCCTTTGGGTTTGTGGGGAATATCATGGGTATTCTAAAAAAGTAGGAGCAGGCTGCCCTCTCAAAGGCAAAGGGATGGAGGATGGGGAGAAACTCTGCAAGTGGAGACTGGAAGGGGGCAACATCTAGAATATAAATAAATAAATAAATAAATAAATAAATAAATAAATAAATAAATTTTAAAAAGTGGAATTCTAATACTGTACAGCACAGTGGAGTAGAAGCTTCTGCAAACTGACCCTAGTTCTGATTGTCCTGCAGTGGACATCTGCAACATGCCATTCAGAGACCAACCATGCTTATAGCATCTGATCTAGAAGAGCCAAGAGAGAAAGAAAGAAACAAACAAACAAAGAAACAGAGGAAGAAACAAAGAAAGAAATAAAAAAGGATGCAGTTAAAAAAGAGTAAGGGAGGGAAGGAGAGAGGGAAAGAGGAACAATGTGTCCTTCCATGTATCTCAAATTTTGGCACCAGATTTGGACACATGAATTCATAACTACAGTGGTAAAGAAATGTTTACAGCACAAGGACATAATAATAAGGTGAAGGTGATCAACAGTAATAGTTACTAAATCCTTTAGAGTTTGGTATATGCAGCCATTATAGTAAGTACTTTTAACCTCTATAACATTGCTTAATTTTCATATGGTTTAGTGACAATTGTTCAGGTACTGAATGTTATAGAGAGAACAGAGGATCTGTTGTGCTGCCCTACTCATCATTTTGTTGCAGTGAACAAACATCTGAACAGCAACAAATTCAGGAGAAAAATATTTATGTTACTTCATGTTTTGCTGTATCATGATGGTACACACCTAGTATAGCATTTCACTGCATGGCTTCAGGAATCTTTTTTTTTTTTTTTTTTGAAATTTTGGGAACAGATATTTATTTATTTATTTATTTTATCATAAATTTTTATTAGATATGTTTATTTACATGTCTAATAATATCTCTTTCCCCAGTTTTCCCTCCAAAAAAGAAAAAAAAAGAAAAAGGAAAATAAAAAAAATGCTGTTCCCTCCCCCTGCTCTCCAACTCACCCTCCCCTGTTTCCTGGCCCTGGCATTCCCCTACACTGGGGCATAGAACTTTCATAGGACCAAAGGCCTCTCCTTCTATTGATGACCAACTAGGCCATCCTCTGCTATACATATGCTGCTGGAGCAATTAGTCCCACCACATGTACTCTTTGTTTGGTGGTTTAGTCCCTGGGAGCTATGAGGGTACTTGTTAGTTCATATTGCTGTTTGTCCTAAGGGAGCTGCAAACCCTTCAGCTCCTTGGGTCCTTTCTCTAGCTCCTTCATTGGGGCCCTGTGTTCAGTCCAATGGATGGCTTCTGTATTAGTTGGGCACTGTCAGAGCCACTCAGGAGATAGCTATATCAGGCTCCTGTCAGCCAGCACTTGCTGGCATCCACAATAGTGTCTGGATTTGATGATTGAATATGGAAGGATTCCCAGGTGGAGCAGTCTCTGCTTTACACTTTGTCTCTGCAACTCCTTCCATGGGTATTTTGTTCCCCCTTCTAAGAAGGAATGAAGTATCCACATGTTGCTTTTCCTTCTTCTTGAGTTTCTTGTGGTTTGTGGATTGTATTTTGGGTATTCCAAGCTTCTAGGTTGTAGGATGCCGTCCCGCAGCTCCTACTTGCGTGGGGTTCCACGAACCGAGGATTTGGAAACCTGTAATGGGTGATAGAGAAAAGAGACAGACGCCAGGAGAATTGGTCTCATCAAGGCGCAACTTTACTTAGTGAACACGGAATATATATATACTTAGATAAGCACAGGCATGCATTTTACATTCAGGTGAGAACAGACATTCGGCAGGATCAAAGCTAAAACTCTAACACAAAGGATTCCAGGACGGGATAGAGAGATCAAAGGTTCACGGCTTCCTAGGGACCTGGTATCTGGTCCTTGAATCATTTACATAGGCTCCAAACCCCCAGCGAGCTAAGTCTCTGGTTTCGGTTTGAGTTCTTCCAAGAACACAGCAGGGCCACCACACTAGGTTAATATCCACTTATCAGAGAGTGCATACCATGTGTGTTCTTTTGTGATTGGGCTACCTCACTCAGGATGATATTCTCCAGATCCATCCATTTCCCTCAGAATTTCATAAATTTATTGTTTTTAATAGCTGAGTAGTACTCCATTGTGTAGATATATCACACTTTGTGTATCCACTCCTCTGTTGAGGGACATCTGGGTTGTTTCCAGTTTCTGGTTATTATAAATAAGGCTGCTGTGAACATGGTGGAGAAAACTGTTGACATTCCAATGGAACCAGGATCCTTAGGACCATAGTAGGCTTCTTTATGCATGATGTTCACATACATACAGTCAATACCTACATACATGATATAAAATGGTATTTAAAATCTTATCATTAGCAATGAAGAACAATTAGAGAATACTTCATCTTTGCACTAACATTTTCTTGGGAAAAATAAAGTCTGACCTAATTGAGTACTAAGCTAACATAATTCAAATTAGCACATGGGATGAAAGTGCATTAGAATAATAGCATATTTGAAGTCTGTCTGAAATTTAGAATTGTGACCCAGCCTTTGTAGGACTCCACAGGCACACAAGGCATCTATTACCTTTTATGGACACTCTGAATCAAATTCACAGCAGTTCAAAGGAAAGCCGTTACTATCAGCTTAATACCTTAATTATTTGTGCCAGTTTACCTTGCATGTCAATGATACCCAGTTTTCTAAATCCTGTTTGCTTTGCTCCTCTATCAGAAGCATAAGTGGTCATTAACTTTTCAAAGCTGTCAACATCAGCCTAAGTTTACTGGTGATAATATCCCAAGTGATTTGTGTCTCAGCCAATTTTCTGTCTTTTTTCTGCACACATGGGTGTGTAAAGAAATCAGATAATATGTATGTGTCCTCTGATACTTCATTCTCTGCATGGCGCCTGTTCCATAGAGCTTCCCTGTCAGGCTTCAGGGATAATCCCCAATTTCCATTAAATAACATTAATAAACAGAACACCAAGGACTCAGAACACTGTAAGGAAATCCACAGTACTTTTCTCTATACCACATGTTTTGTCCTTGATTTAAGGTGGAAGCTAAATATTTAAATTTTTAGAGTGTGATGTGCATCTCTAAATGGGTTTGTTAAAAGTAGTAGGGGATAAAGAGAAAGAAAATGAAAGTGCGGCTGATCCTTGTTGTTCCTGGGTCATTATTTTTGGAATATGGCAAATGTCTCTGAGATACACAATACTGATGCTGTTGGAAGTGGTGGTACACATTCCTAATCCCAACATTCAAAACAAGGAAGTAGGAGAACGGACACGATTTTGAGGCCAACATGGGATACAGAGTTCTAGGCTAGCCACAACTACATAATGAGATACTATCAAACATAGTAAGTTAGTTAGTATATAAATATAAAATATTTGATATTATTGAACAGTCTTTGAAATGACAATCAGTGATTCGCCTCTGTCCTGTGGACTAAGGTTACAGACAGGCATATATGGTAACAGGACACTTGATGAGGGAGAAACTGCATTTTTTACATGTGGTTTTATATTGCTTAATGTAAATTGAAGTCACCAGAAGTGACTAAAGGCTTTTATGTCGAAGTAGCACAGTGAGTAGGGAAGAACATTCATCTCAATGTCATGTTGTTTGAGAGAAGCAGCATGGCGTGACAAGACTCCAGCATCTTACATTGTTAGCTCTCTAAACTAAGGCCTTTTACATGGTTAGCTCTCTAAACTAAGGCCTTTTACATGGTTAGCTCTCTAAACTAAGGCCTTTTACATGGTTAGCTCTCTAAACTAAGGCCTGTTACATGGTTAGCTCTCTAAACTAAGGCCTGTTACATGGTTAGCTCTCTAAACTAAGGCCTGTTACATGGTTAGCTCTCTAAACTAAGGCCTGTTACATGGTTAGCTCTCTAAACTAAGGCCTTTTACACGATGCTTTGTCCGCTTCCTTGTTTTGCTGTTGTTTGTTTGTTTGTCTGTTTTCTTTTTCTCTTCCTTTTACATGAGGTGTTCTGAACCTCAGAACAGTCTAGGTGAACTTAATTCCTTTTGTATGACATTAATAACATGAGTAGAACTGTTTTCTTGATGTTCAACATATTTGAACAGTTAGAGTATACTTTTACATATTATGTTATATAAGCTTACATGTATATGAGCATATATATATATATATATATATATATATATATATATATATATATACAAATTCCAAGCTCAGACATTATTACCTATGGATGTCTTTTCAGTTTGTTTCCTGGTCTTCTATACTGAGTGTCCACATACAATATGTATATACATACACATACATACACACACACACACACACACACACACACATACACACACACACACACACTGATATTTGATAAACAACATGTGGAGTGATAGAATAATTAACACCACATTGTGTCCTTGTTGAGATTACAAGAAAGTGGCCCCTGATGTCGTAATCCCTGCAATGCTTCCATGGCAGGATACCCTCTGCAAGAATGGAGGTAGTTCTTTCCATGAAAGACTCAGTTCAGTCCTTCAAGCTGAAAACTAAAGATTCCAAATATAAGTACTTACATAACCTAAAGTTATATAAGAAGATTTAAAAACTCTCAGTACCAGTTGTACTAATAGAATTGAGTGTGTCCCTTTGAAACTGTCAAAGTCATGAATGTTGCCACTTAGATAACTAAGCAGTGCTCATATTTATTTACTGTATATGTCACTAATACCTCCATTTCTCTATGTAGGCTGTACTCATCACTCTCCATGATATATGAATAGACATTAGGTTCAATTGCTAGAATATTTTCACCTCCATCTGTCTCCTTTCCCCATCTCCATGTGGTTAAAATCGCAATTTGAGCTAAAAGCACAGGATTTAAAGGCACAGCCTCAGGGAGACTGGATCAGGAAGTACTCCACAGCCCAGCAGAGCCATTGGACTCTGACGGTTAGGAAAGTAGGGACTAAATTCTTTGGAATTTTTTCATTCATATTTTTGTTGTTTTTGTAGGAGTTTATTTTAAATACTAGGCATAAAGAAGCATCCTACTTAAGCTATGAATGTTTTTGTTTTATATTTTCTTTATTTATAACTGTGCCAAGTATTCTGCTACTTACTGTGTTACTCTGTGGAAAGAAAAACTTGTAAAGTGTTTAATAAATCAGTCCTCCTTACATAATTTAAACCTGTCAAAGTTTTGTAGGATATTAATCAAAATAAATATTGACTCTTAAAAAAAAAGACTTCACAGAAAGTATAGAGAAAGAATTCAGTTTATTCCTAAAACAAGAGCAATTGTAGCATTGGACTTGGCCATCATTTAGCTTCTCTGGAGATGAAAAAGGCAAAAATAGAAAATATGCACTAATCTTTTACTGCAGTTTGTGACTAAAATCTTCTAACATTGAAGTTCGATAACTTAATCTGTGAGTTTACACAAATTACAAAAAGAGAAAGAAAAAGGAAAAAAAAAAGAATTCCATTTAGAGTTGGATTTCAGTCAAACTGAGTTGGATTTCCATCCAATAGAAGAAAAGTCCTAAAGTTCGTTAGTTGTATTAATACTTAATGGTTCATAAGTTCCTCTGTATACAAATTTAGCAACTACCAAGATGAACCTGGTGTTCCTGCACTTCCTGAAAGAAAATTCTCTACCAGTATTCATGCCATGCAATATAATCAGATTTCCAACAAAGGGAACATTGCACATGAATTCTGAATGAATTCTATGAAATATATATGGTTAATATTTAACCAATATTAACTAAACATTAATATAACATATTCACTAATATTGCTAATAATATTGGCAATAATATATTAGCATTCATATCAGATCCTTTGCCTGACCCAGATATAAATGGTTGAATGGCAGAAGAGTTGGTCTCTGAATGCTAGCATTCCTGGGCTTTGAACAACCAGTGCTTAAGAGGTAGATAGCAGTCTTATTTATAATAGCCAGAAACTGGAAAAAACCCAGATGTCCCTCAACAGAGGAATGGATACAGAAAATGTGGTACATCTACACAATGGAGTACTACTCAGCTATTAAAAACAATGAATTTATGAAATTCTTAGGGAAATGGATGGAACTAGAAAATATCATCCTGAGTGAGGTAGCCAAATCACAAAAGAACACACATGGTATGCATTCTCTGATAAGTGGATATTAGCCTAGAAGATCAGAATACACATAGTACAACCCACAAACCACAAGAAACTCGAGAAAAAGGAAGACCAAAGTGTAGATACTTCATTCTTTATTAAAAGGGGGAACAAAATACCCATGGAAGGAGTTGCAGAGACAAACTATGGAGTAGAGACTGAAGAAAAGACAATCCAGAGACTGTTCCACCTGGGAATCTTTCCCATATTCAATCATCAAATCCAGACACTATTGTGGATGCCAGCAAGTGCTGGCTGATAGGAGCCTGGTATATCTGTCTCCTGAGAGGCTCTGCCAGTGCCTGACTAATAAAGAAGTAGAGGCTCACAGTCATCTCATCCATTGGACTGAATGCAGGGTCCTCAATGAAGGAGCTAAAGAAAGGACCCAAGGAGCTGAAGGGTTTGCAGCCCTTTAGGACGAACAACAATATGAGCTAACTAGTACCCTCAGAACTCCCAGGGACTAAACCACCAACAAAAAAGTACATATGGTGGGACTATTTGCTCCAACAGCATATGTAGCAGAGGATTGCCAAGTCAGTCATCAATGTGAGGAGAGGCCCTTGTCCCTGTGAAGGTTCTATGCCCCAGTGTATGGGTATGCCAGGGCCAGGAAGCAGGAGAGAGTGTGTTGATGAGCAGGGGGAGAGGGGAGAGAACAGGTTTTTTTGTTTTTGTTTTTGTTTTTGCTTTTTTTTATTGTTTTTATTTTATTTTTTCTTTATTTTTCAGAGGGGAAAGTGGAAAAGGAGATATCTTATGACATAAATAAAGAAAATATCTAATAAAAAAAAAGAGTTAGATTGGAAGATTCAGTCTCAATCCCTGAGAGTTTATAGTATGTTGCACCAAAATTTAGATGACAGAGAATGACATCTCTGGGTCTTCAGGTTGGATGCACACTTCTGTACTCACCAAAGCCCTAAGTTGTCATCCTGATCTTTCAGTAGCACTGACTAGAAACAGCAGGCGATTCCTACTTGTGTTAGAGCTCTGAACAGGCCCAGAGTCCTGTGACCTTCTGTTCCGTAGTGACAAGCACTGTAACTCTCATGCATCTAAGAAACAATGCCCAGTTTCTCTAGATCTTTAATGCCTTCAAGTTTTCCTTAGTCCCACCTCCCTTTCCTATATTATGTTTCTTTACTCCTACTCTCATTTGCTCTGTATCTTCTGTAGTCCCTGGTCTCATATATCCCCCACCTACTTGCTGAATGAAACTCTTTAGCTCTTGAGTAGCCCTCTGGCTGCTATTGCTAATGTCACCACTATCATTACTGTTCTAAATTACACAAGAGATTAAATGTAGGCAAGAAAAAGACCATTTCACTTAGAATAGTGCTGTAACATCAAGAGAACACAAAGGAGAAAGTCTCCTACGTAACTTGAAAAATAATTGACAAATCTGTTTCTATAGACAAAGAGGTCCTGGCAAGTTATCTGCACTAATCATAGTGACACAGAATATGGCATGCCTTCATGCAAACAAATGACCATGTTTGCACCATTCATTAAACAGTCCTTCATGCAAATGAGGGATATGCTTTCACTAATCACAAGCACTCTAGCCTAGGTAAAAATGGGCACAAGATCATATTGAATTCACCAAGGATGATCTTGCTTACATGGCTGCAGTGACCAAGACAGGGTCATGCCTTTCACTGTGGTAACAGAGGTCCTCTGCCCAGGACACTAGAGTGTCCTCAGAGTGAATGTTAAGTGTCCTCAGCAACCAATCTGTCATTATGACAATATATGAAACGGGTGATGGTTGACAGCTTCTTAATCAAAGTTACAAGGTATATTGGGCAGAGTCTGTCAAATGGCCACCTACAGGCAATTTTATAATTTCAAGCATCATTTCCAGGGTGTTTATGGTGAAGACTTAGTGGCAGCTCAATATAAAACTGACAATCCTTATCACACTTGTACAAGATTAATAAAGTTTAGTGACACTTGATAGTATTTAGTTCCTGTGATGATATACCAGGAAGCACTTAAATAACTAAGATCTGTTCAATATCTGCAAATTTTATGTTTAATGAAAATGTACACATGCACAAAAGTAGTGGTAATAGTCAGTTCCTGTATAGACAATACATACTGTCAACAACTGTCCAATATAACTGACATTTTTATCTTAAAGCTCAATAATTCAATAATGGCTCATGTGTCACACAGTCTCTCCCCCAGTGTGACTGAGTGTATCTCTAAGAAAAAGAAGAATCTTATACCTGTTTGCAGTGCTGTTAAAGTATCTGACAAAGATACTATTGGGTCCATTATCAAACTTTTCTGGTTGCTAAAAATCAAATCAAATAAAAATGAACACAAGTTTGAAATCTTAGTTTTAAAGAACTATATTGAGCTGATTTTGATATCACAAGCTGGTATCTTCTGGTCATTTTAAATTCACCAGCACTGGAGTTAAGAGAAATTTTTCAGCAGTTAAAATAATGCTCTGGGCTTGTAGAAGGCTAGAGTTTGTTTGCCAGAATCCATATTTAACAGCTCACAACTGCTTGGTTTTTATTTTGTTGTTTGTTTGGTTTTTTTTAAGATTTATTTATTTATTTTATGTATGTGTGTACTCTGTCACTCTCTTCATACACACCAGAAGAGGGCATCAGATCCCATTACAGATGGTTGTGAGCCACCATGTGGTTGCTGGGAATTGAACTCAGGATCTCTGAAGAGCCTTGGGCACTCACAGAGTGAGTGCCCAAGAAGGAAGGAAGAATAGCTGTCAGATGCTGGAGCTAGAGGTAAAGGCAGCTTAAGCTATATAACTGCTAGACCATCTTGCTAGCCTCCAAAACAATTCTTTTAAAGTTTCTAAATAGTATAGGAATGCAACTTACATACGGCATAAAATAGTCTTTATAAAACTCAATTCAATATTTAAGGCCCCTTTCTAGAAAATCTAAAACTGAATATCTTAAACCTGAAAAACTGATAAGAATACCTCTTTTTTCTTCCTAAACATTCTTTGGTAAAACTTTTCTGTAGTTTCTTATACATCACAAAACAGTGTGAGCATTTTTATGCATATTTACATATATTTTAAGTATGAAGACCAATTTTTAATACAAGTCTGAATCGTGCAAGTATGTTAATTTACAAGCAGTGGTGGGGTATACTGTTAGTGGAGATTTGTTTTGAAAGCAAACACATTTAGGGGACATTTTCTAATTGTTCTTTTTGTATCTAGGACTATGAAGTTGTCCTGAATCTTTATTGGTCAATAGAAATTCAAATGGCCATTTTCTTGGTTGTGTTTTCTTTCGTTGTATTGGGAACATGATATACAGAGAATAAGATTCCCTTTCTTGCTTGCTTTCCTCCTATGTGAATCCTCAGATCCTGCTGCTTTCTTTCCTATGTTCCAGAACCTCTTAATCTCCAAACTTCCCTGTCCTTTTTATTTTCCATTAACAAATTATGCTGCATAAAGATGGATTGTTTCTATTAGTTTTTATTTTGCCTCTAGCTCTAATTGATAAGCAAATCTAACAGAGTCCACTTCACCAGAATGACCTCATAGTGAAGAAAACTGGAGTGGTTTAAAATGGAGGGAGTCTGTATTTGTGCAGTGATAAATACTTTTACCATTTCAGAAGTAAAGAATTGTTCAGAGAATTCTAGAATGTTCCCCCCATGAATACAAGAAATGATTTGAATGACCTAGTTCAGACATGGTCTTCAGCAGCTTTAGCATACTATTGGAATATTTGTGTTGTTAATGCTAGAAGTTTCATCCAGAAGAAAGAGAGAAAAAGTAATTTGTACTCTGCATGTATCATATTGTTCAGAACGTTCTATATTCTAGGAAGGTACTTTTTAACAGACATCAACTAATGATGACATACTGTGTTTCATACTATCGTTGAATGGCTACCTCAGAGAGGTCCTGTGTGTATTACTGTTCTCTGCACTTTTTGTCTGGCTTCAGAAAGTATACCTATTGACTAAATAAATACTGCTTTGTAAGTTGATGAATCATTAAGTTTCAAAATATCATGTCAAGATGAATTTTATGGTGAATGGCCCAAGCCCAGAAATCCTATCAAAGTGGAGGAATGTAATCTTGCTCTATCTGTTTGATTTTTGATAAATTAACTTCTACATGGTACCAAAGTTGAATAGACCCACAGGAATCTGTTCAATACAAAGATATAGCTCACAAAGTTTCAGCTAAGTGGTACCTGCTCAATCAGATGAAATTCTGTGTGCATTCTTCTTTCCAAGTATATAACACTAAGGGAAGCAGGTGTTTTTCAATCATAACATCCACATCTCAATGAAAATTTTCTATGAAAAAAGACTGTGTATTAAGTCGCAAGGAAAGGAGAACAAATGGAAATTATAGTAAAAAAGATGTCATGTGATAGAGGAAGTCATATGAAAAAATTGAACTCATTTATCATTTTTCCACACTTAGTTTGGTCCAATGCAAGACTGAGAACCAATTTTATTTTCCCTCACCTAGGTTTCTAAGCCTCATCTATCTACTTCTCTAGCTTCATTCTTTTATTTATGAGACTTCTTTAGTATTCATTTTTTAAATCTTAAATGTATTATTTTTCAACTTTTGTTTTGTAATTTTGATTTGTTTGTAAATCTGGGCATTTCTTTTCAAAAATCCATGTTATTTTTGTATCGTTTATCAATTACTCATTCATTCTTCTATTTATTTGTCAATTTACTCTGTCAAATTTTACTGAAAGATGTCAAAGTTCTACATCAAGTAAAGGAATAGGGCAGGACTGGTGAATGGGAACTCATGAAAGTCTAATTTTAGAGTTTATAACTCATTGAGAAAGGCAATGCTTAATGACATGGTAATCCTAACATGAATATAAATATAGAGATAACATTAGCATGAGAGAGAAAACAATGATAAATCAATTGATTCTCCAGTGAAGTTAATCACATTGATGTATGGGATTGCATGACGTCTTTGAGCTTCCAATGCTTCATCATTAAAGTAAAAGTAGAGACAGACTGTACAGTGTGTCAGTGAATAAAGGCAAGCACCGCCAAGCTTGATGATCCAAGTTTAATACCTCTAACCTGTATAGTAGGAGGGTAAAAAGTGACTCCACAAAGTTGTCTTTGACTTTCATCCACATGGATATTGTGGCATGCACACACATAAAGACTCACAGTGAATAAATGATATTGTTATCCTACCATGAGGATTAAATGCAATACTCAAGAGAAAGTTCTTAGGGAACTGGCTTGAAAATAGTGGAGCTACAATAATTAAAATAATACTGTTGTAATTTTGAATGTCTTACCGACATTAAGACAATAACAGTTGACTCATATTAGAGCTGGGTAGTACATGTGAGGTCATTTATTTCAGGACACAATGGCTTCCTGAAGTGGGATAACTTAACCTCCAAGTAATTCATTTGTGTCGTAGATGCTCATTTTATTCTAGGATTTTGATATATTGATCATGTCGAAATCTTCTGATTTCAAAATTTGTGAGCTGAGAATCATGGCTAGATCCTCTGTGAAGGAAAACCGAAAGGCATTGTTAAGCATCCTCTTAAGAATGTCTCCATAACATCTTGAGTCTTTTTCAAATATCTCATTTTGTCCTCTCTTTGTCCACCTTTCCTTTCTTAGACTCTTCTTTCTCTTATTTGTCCTTTCATAGGTTGAGCCCTTTTGATTTCTGCTCCTTTGAAAACAATGAACCTTTATTATTGGGACTTTAACCTAAACTCATGAAAGCCTAAGGTTTCTTTTGAGTAAAACAAAGATCCCTTTTTATTTTTTAGATATTTTCTTTATTTACATGTAAATTTCTCCATTCCCAGTTTCCCCTCCAAAAAACAAAGAAACAACAAAAACAACAAAAACAAACCCCTGTTGCTTCCCACTTCCCCATGCCTGCCACCCCGCCCTCTCCCACTTTCTGGCCCTGGCATTCCCCTACACTGAGGCACAGAACCTTCACAGGGCCGAGGTCCTCTCCTCCTATTGATGATCGATTTTGCAATCCTCTACCATACACATGCTGCTAGAACAATCAGACCCCTCCATGTGCAGTCTTTGGTTGGTGGTTGAGACCCTGGGAGCTCTGAGGGTACTAGTTAGTTCATATTGTTGTTCGTCTTAAGGGGCTGCAAGCCCCTCAGCTCCATTGGTCCTTTCTCTAACTCCTTCACTGGGGACCCTGTACTCAGTTCGATGGATGGCTGTGAGCCTCTACATCTGTGTTAGTCAGATACTGTCAGAGCCTCTCAGGAGATAGCTATATTTAGGCTGGCTTGCCCTTCCTTCAGTCTCTGCTCCATAGTTAATCTCTGCAACTCCTTCCGTGGGTATTTGGTTCCCCCTTTTAAGAAGGAATGAAATGTCCACCTTTTGGTCTTCCTTCTTCTTGAGTTCCTTGTGGAATGTGGGTTGTTCTATGTTATCAACAGCTGAGCTTTATGTATTTAAAACTAAGTGTAGTGGTGACCAAGGAAAACAGATTGAATGTTCTCTTTGGCCTTAGCTTTGTCTATGCTGATTTTTTTTTAATGTTAAAACATATCATTTACAAGAGATGTGCCCAAAATGTAAGCAAAGAGATAAATGAAAGACAATAAAAGCTAAGTGTATAAACACCTAGGAAGCAGGAGCAAACAATCACAGTGATCTCTGAGACAAAAATGATGACTGGAGAAAAGTGAGGTCAAGGGGTACAGGCTGAGGCCTAATGAAAACAGAAGTCTGAGCCATTATCAAATATAACTTCATAAAGCATGCTTTGGTGGAACTACAAATGTTAGCATACAAGTGTGCTGCTCTACTAGAGGCTCTTGACATACTTTAATTAGCTGAGAAATCAAGTTGTCTAAATAATACATTTAAGAAAAACACTTAGAAGGAGTTAGAGAAAGGACCAATGGAGCTGAGGGGTTTGCAGCCCCTTAGGACGAACAACAATATGAACTAAGTAGCACCCTCAGAGCTCCCAGGGTCTCAACCACCAACCAAGGACTGCACATGGAGGAGTCTGATTGTTCAGGCAGCATGTGTATAGTAGAGGATTGCAAATTCGATCATCAATAGGAGGAGAGGACCTCAGCCCTGTGAAGGTTCTGTGCCCCAGTGTAGGGGAATGCGAGGGCCAGAAAGTGGGAGAGGGCAGGGTGGCAGGCATGGGGAAGTGGGAGGCAACAGGGATTTGTTTTTGTTGTTTTTGTTTGTTTCTTTGTTTTTTGGAGGGGAAACTGGGAATGGAGAAATTTACATGTAAATAAAGAAAATATCTAATAAAAAAACAAAACAAAACAAAAAAAACACTTAGAAGGCTGAAGCCCAAAGCTTGCCTGGGCTACAGAATAGCAGCCTCTCACTAAATAACAAACAAAGAAACAAAAGAACAGAAGTTTGAGTAATATAATTTAAAAACTGTTGAATGTAATTGTTGAATGTATATGTTTAGAATATAGTACCCCCAAATTATAGAATATACACTCATTTCTAGCATTTATTAAATGTTTATGAAAATTAAACCTGTGCTAAGCTATTATCAAGCTTCAACAAATTTTAAAATTGCTACAATAAGGCAATAAAAGAGTTTTAAAAATTTATAACATATTTTATTGTCATTTACTAAAAAAGTAAAGAAAAGAAAATAAATCTTCCTAAAGTGGAAAAAAAAAAAGAATGTCTCCATAATTATCATTTTTGCACTGCACTATTCTTACTCTTTAATGACTCTCTCCCTTATGGCCTACTTACTGCTATAGTTTGGCTCTGCTTTGGAATTACATACTATGTATTCTTAATCTGATAGAAGTTGGCAATTTCTGTGCCAAGTGGATGGTTTTTACCAAGTAACGTTAGTTAGTCTCGCTAAGTTTTCTTTTTCTATATGTCTGTCCTAAACCCAAAAACAAGATAAGCTTGTTTTCTCCCTTCTAACCACTTTGGTTCTTGTACTGGCTGGTTTTGTGTGTCAACTTGACACAGGCTGGAGTTATCACAGAGAAAGGAGGTTCAGTTGGGAAATTGCCTCCATGAGATCCAGTTGTGGGGCATTTTCTCAATTATTGATCAAGGGTGGAATGTCCCTTGTGGGTGGTACTATCTCTGGGCTGATAGTCTTGGGTTCTATAAGAAAGCAGGCTGAGCAAGCCAGGAGAGACAAGCCAGTAAGAAACATCCCTCCATGGCCCCTTCATCAGCTCCTGCTTCCTGACCTGCTTGAATTCAAGTCCTGATTTCCTTTGATGATGAACAGCAGTGTGGAGGTGTAAGCTGAATAAACCCTTTCCTCCCCAAATTGTTTCTTGGTCATGATGTTTGTGCAGGAATAGAAACCCTGCCTAAGACACTTCTTGATGCTTTTTCTTCTCATTTGCTAAGAAAGCTTCCACTGTGGTGAACCAGGCTGTGGTGCCGTGATTATTTGCCCTATTTTGTTAATCTATTCTGGGAATTCTTCTCCAATAATCAGAATCCTATAACAAGTAAGAAAACCCACCTATGACTCATTAAGAAGACTATAAAGTCCAAAAGGCAGAATTTTTTATATTTTGTGCATGAAAATTTGAGTTCCCTCTAACAATGACTAGAAGTTTTAATATACTCAAAGGAATCTTGGTAAATAAAAACAGTAAAATAAAAGTAGAGAGATGAGGAGGTAGCTCACTCATACGGTCTGGGCCTATTATGCATGAACAGTTTATATCCACTGGAGCATATGTATGCATGCGTACATGCACACATGCACACACATACATACACTCAAAAATCTATGAACATGTATACACATAGCCACACAGAAAATGAAAACTAAAATTAAGTATGTTTGGGGGAAGAGAGTGAGAAGCCTAAAGAAACATTACCTGAAATTTGGGTGGGCTTATCTTGTTAGTTCTCTTGAAGAATCACGTTAGGGCTGTGAATCTCAGAAACCAAGCTACATAACACAACCTCATATTCCTCAGAGGTTTTTCAGTGAGTGATTTCAATTTTGCATCATGAGTAGTCTACCTCATCATCCTGGGTGTCCATATTCTTACACTTCACAAGCTCTAATTTAAAGGAAATAAACTTGAGTGGGTGTTTTAGCCACTCCATATGCATAATGGATTTTCAATTGATTTTTTGTGTGCATTTATATATAGTACTGGATATCAGTATGATACATATCTGAGTCAAACTGCTTCTCTCTTCAAACATCAGAATGATACTTTTCTTATGGGAGTGTAGATCCTGAAAGAAAGTGCGTATTTCTCTGTTCATGGTTTTGCATGCAAAATGGTTTAAAAAATTGCACCCAGGTATACTTTAAAAGCTAGATGCTTCTTCAAATTTGATACAAGAGTTACAAATGTCAAGCAAAGCATTCAGTCTCACTTTGTTGTTCTCTTACAAGCCACCTCCCTAGTTAATTGTCTCTGTTTCTTTTGGATATGTAAATACTTTTGAAATATATAAGCTGTTCTGAAAACCATAGTATAGAGTAACAACATGAAATAAACAATACTATTAATAGAGAGGCTGAGATAGGGGAAGCAAGATTTCAAGACCCTTAT
>NW_022196903.1:104367795-104368411 GCF_008632895.1 Mastomys coucha
CTGGGTGTTGTGGGACTGGCTGCGGAGCTTGCGCCCAAGGTCTGCTCTGGACCCCAGCCCAGACAAACCCGAAGGAACTCAAGTCACTGGGCTGGCAGAGTTCCTGTGTTCCTGGTCCCATTGGTCCCAGTAACTCCCAGTGTTGGGACAGATGTCTAAAAATTGTTCTTATTTTGGATTTGTACCACAGTAAGAGCCAAGATTTTAAACTCCACTAAATACAAAACCAACAAAAAGACTTTATATATTTATGTTCATTTAAGAAAATACTAGTAGTGATGTATTGTTTTGAAGTATACAGTTAATATGTTTGGAGTTATTTAAAATTTATATTGAGAAAAATGTATTTTCACTATTGCTGTAGTCGAGCATCTACATAAGACTGTTAAATTGATTGTTGTTTTATATCAAACAACTTTTATAATACTCATTTTTATTGTTATAATATTTTATAAATTTTAAAGAATATGACAAAAAATACCCTATCAATATGTACTACATTTGTGAATATGTACATACAAAAATATCAATAAACTTTCAAAAGAAAAAAAAAGAAAAAGCTAGATGCTGACAATTGCATCTTGTATGGCTATCTT
This sequence comes from Mastomys coucha, assembly GCF_008632895.1. Lineage (NCBI taxonomy): Eukaryota > Metazoa > Chordata > Mammalia > Rodentia > Muridae > Mastomys > Mastomys coucha. The sequence goes on from NW_022196903.1 coordinate 104,368,392, forward strand.
CTTCTTCTTCTTCTTCTTCT
>NW_022196903.1:104368421-104391033 GCF_008632895.1 Mastomys coucha
ATGAGAGGCATAGGAACTCAGCATATAATATGACTCATGGCAGATGAATGTATACTTCATAATTCTTGAAACTGCTCACATTTTAAATACAATAAAATAAAATTTTCGGTTGGCATTTTTGTCATAAATTAAAGGATGTCAGAAAATATACAAGGTTCTAGAGTTCTATTTTTTGAGGAAATATTTCTGACAGTTCTCCTGCCTTCCTAACAAACATCCAATCACATCTGTCACACTCACTTCACCTTCAGTGATGTCATTTCCTCATCACACCAGCTAGTAGGATGCTTGATGTAGAAAGGATACTCAGCATGGTAGTTAGATAAACATGGTTTACCTTTTACTTGATCTAGTCACTCAGTTTTCCAAACAAAGTGGCTGGGAGGGTAGAATGAAGGTAGACATGAAATTAAAAATGTTTTATAGAATGTGAAAAATGAGAATTTTTAATCTAAATAGATTAAAGAATAAGATGCAATGTGATATAAATAAATTGAAGATGAGGGAGATTAAAGACAAGAGGTGTAAATATTTGCCATGTAATTGTGAGAACCAAATTTGGAACCCCAGCACCCATGTAAATGTTAGGGATCTCTGGAGCAAATCTCTGTCATCACAGACTGAAAACCTTTGAAACCAAGAGTCAAATTAACTCCTTCATTCCTTAAGTTGTTTCTGCCAGAGACTGCATCACACAGTAAAAGTAACTAATGCCATATACCAATCAAATTTTTAAGCCCACTTATTTGACATCAGATTGTACTGAACTATACTTTACGCAAAATCAAATCATTTAAAACCATTGCAGTTTCTTGAAATATACACAAAATACACTTATTTCTGTATATGAAATGGCTCAAGAAAACACTATACACATTGAATCTTGTTTTTCACCTGGTGATTGATACTTTTAGCAAGTTATGGGATTGTGTAGAATCCTAACCTCATCAGTGGGTTAATCCTTTGGTAAACTCATAATCTGAATAGAACTAAGGATCAGAATTGGGTAGTAAGTCAGCAGGGCATAGGGTAGGGCAGATCCTGTCCCCAATTTTACTAATGTTGTTCCTCCTCCTCCTTTGCTTTTTCTTCCTCAGTATCCCCCTTCCCTTCCCTTCCTCCTTGTCTTCCTTCTTCCCCTTCTCCTAATTCTTTTCCTCTTCTGCTTACATCCTGATTCTTACCTCCTTCTTTTTTCTTCCCTCTCTCCCTCCCTGTGTGTATCTTCTACTCATTATGCAGCGAGTAGCTCTACTCACCACAGGCTACAACACCCATGATGCTGTACTTCACCCTATAGCTTCAGGTGAAACACCTAAAACTAAACCAAGGGGATAAACTATCCCCTTAATGGCTGACTTGTTCACATCTTTTTTAACCATAAAGAAAAAAATATCTCTCAACCACCCAACCAAGGTCTGCACATGGTGGGACTGATTGTTCTGGCAGCATGTGTATAGTGGAGGATTGCAAATTCGATCATCAATGGGAGTAGAGGACCTCAGCCCTGTGAAGGTTCTGTGTCCCAGTGTGGGGGAATGCCAGGGCCAATAAGCAGGAGAAGGTGGGGTGGCAGGCATGGGGAGCGGGGAGGCAACAGGGGTTTGTTTTTGTTGTTTTTGTTTGTTTCTTTGTTTTTTGGAGGGGAAACTGGGAAGGGAGAAATTTACATGTAAATAAAGAAAATATCTAATAAAAAAAAAAAGAAAAAATATCTACCCCAGATCTTCATGCACAGAAACACTACAGTGTTTATGCATCCAATCTGTACAATTTTTCTGTATATATATATATATATATATATACAGATAATTATATATACATATATATATAATTATCTGTATATATATATATACATATACATATATAACTTAAAATTATGGGAGACTTTGGAGGGAGGAAAGAGAAGTTAGAGGGGATATAATTATAATTTCAACAATAAAGAAAAAAATTTTAAAAGATTAAAAATAAAATAAATTTGTCTTACTATTTTCAAATGAAAAAATAAAAGGAACTGATAGCAACTCATACATAGGGCTTATAGGCCATAGTTTGGTGACCTCTGCTTTCAATGACTGTAAATTGTGGCTCTCATTGAAGACATAAATAATAATAGCAATCTACTAAAAGTCAGAAAATGTTCATTGAATGCCTTCTCTGTATACATTTTCAAGTAAAGTGTCAAAGGAAGAAATTTAAATTTTAGGAACAAAATTATTTATTGTTATAACAGTAGTAAATGGGAAAAATTTAAATAATCACATTGTTAATATTATTCAGTTTACATATACATGCATTGAAGGACATAAGGAGAAAGATTCACAACATCCTTGTTGTCCAAATCAAACATAGGCAGGAATCTATTTATTAATGTTGGAATGAATAATGACAATGCTATATTCTTATCTTTTAAACTGTCAGTATGAAAATTAAGCACATAGTATGGGGTATAGTCACAATTATTCTTCATGATAAGACATAATATTGAACTAAATATAGAACTCGCAAAGTACATTCAGCTTCATTCTGTTTGCATTACATTAAAAAAAAAGTACTGTATTTGCCTAGTTGTATTTCCATGTCCTTCAATGACAAAGACAATCACAGAACAAGGTATTAGGAAAGCCCAGATAGTGAGCAAGGCTGGAAGGAGCTCTGAGGGGCAAATCTGTTTCTTGGATTGAGTGTTGGTGGCACACAAGCTTGTCTTATAAACCTTCGTTATCCAACTAAGTAAAGTATTTGTCACCTTCTCAGTTTGCATTAGGTTTTAAATCAGAATGATTTCATGTGCATGCACATTTAATTCATTTTCTTCTCCTTCAACTCATACTGTTATGTGCCTCCTATCAGACTGTTTAGATCTCTTCCAAATTTTGACTCATGGAGTTATTTGATAAATTTATTAATTAGGTGTTCATTCAGCAAGACCTGAATTAAAATATTGGTAATTCCTACAGGAGTCGGGACTTAGTTAAAAACTGCTATTGATTGATTCATTTAGGAAAGACCTCTCAATGATTGCAGGTGTAGTGTTGATGTCACTAGTAGCTACAGTAATAAGTGAGACTCTTCTTATTTTGGGTGATGTGTATATTCATTTTGCAATATTGGTTTTTATAATATTTATTATGGCACTGCTATGTTATAGCATTGTGTTATGGTGACTTTGAAGAATATTAATATCATACTCATCTTCAAAATAAACTTGGTCTTAGAAAGTTTAAATAATATGCCCAAGACATTTAAACTATTAAAAAATTGAGACCATGAATGTGAATTTAGCTATATCTAATTTCAAAATTGGAGCTCTTATCTATAACCCCATCATTCCTTTGCATTGACCCAATCTCATGAATATCCAATTTGAGCAGCTGTAAATCTACTAAATAGCTTCCATGCAAGGGGTAGATTCACGCAACACTTCTTGGCTACTTTAAAGAGTTTTCTGATTTTGAAGGAAAGGCCTTCTAGCCTGATATAGATGTTCTGAGAGGCTCTGACAGTGCCCGACTGATACAGAAGTAGAGGCTCACAGTCATCCATTGAACTGAGTATGAGGTCCCTAATGAGGGAGTTGGAGAAAGAACCCAGGGAGCTAAAGGGTTTGCAGCCCCTTAGGACAAATAACAATATGAACTAACTAGTACCCTCAGAGCTCCCAGGGACAACCACCAATCAAGTAGAACACATGGTGGGACTGATGGCTCTGGCAGCATGTATATAGTAGAGGATGGCAAATTCGGTCATCAGCGGGAGGAGAACACCTTGGCCCTGTAAAGGTTCTGTGCACCAGTGTAGGGGAATACCAGGGCCAGTAAGCTGGAGAGGGTGGGATGGCGAGCAAGGGAGGGTGGAGGGAACAGGGGTTTGTTCTAGTTGTTGTTTTTTTTGGTTTTTCTTTTTTTGTTTTTGTTTTTTGGAGGGAAAACAGGGAAATGAGAAATCATATGACATGTAAATAAAGAAAATATCTAATAAAAAAGGTTTCTAACAAACTCTCTGCTAAATATCCTCTAAGGAAACAGGAAAATGTTGAAGATACACTTTTAGATCATTGACACCACCACTGAAAGAAAAACTTCATGCCACCTTGCTTTTCAAAAGCCATCAACTCTCTTAGCTTCTATACCCACCATTTCCATGGACCTCCTCATAGATATGTTCATAGCCAAGCCTATGAAATAATAGTATTGCATATTTGAACATTATATAAATGTAATAAAACTAGATTTTGTGTGTTTTTAATACTTAGTTTTGTAAATTATCAATTTAAGGGACATATTACACATTAACTTTTTCATTGTAATTGCTGGCAGATGTCATGCTATGTATATTCTAGTGTGTCCATCTAGTCCATGCAGAGTGTGTCCATGAATATTGTTCATGGAGGACAGTATTGCTGTCACTATTACAACTCTGTCACAAAGATCTTGTGGATGTCTTTGATTGTACTTTGCGGTTAAGTTAGTGTTCACAGAACAGTATTTGAGGAAAATATTAACCATTTCCACCTATACAATTATATAATACATATGAATTTACTGAAGAACAGCATCAAGATTTTTTCTGTATTTTATCATTCCCTGTGATGCTTTCTTTAAGACAGAAAGACATTTTTCTGCCTGAGATTTTACATCATCATATTGATTCTTCTTATTTTAGTGATTTCTGACTATTTTTTCATTCTAATAAGCATGCTTACAGAGTGAATGGTCAGGACATGAATTTGAAGTCATTCAAAATTATAATCCTCATTTTTAGTCTGTCATTCCTTAGCTGCAATTCACTTCACATTTAGGATATTTCATTTTTCCTTCAATTTTAAGTATATGACTTTTCAAAGAAATAGAGAGTCAATATAGGTTTTTAACTGCTGCATTTATTCTGTCTCCTGTCTGAGTTCCATGTAGCAAATATGATGAACATTTGTTCCAATATTAAACTTACAATTTAAAAACATTTTAAACTTATCTTCAAATTTGTGTGTTTCTAGTATTGAGGTCTGTTACAATGATCAAGGCTTCTCCCTGTTTCTTGCTATTAAGTACGAGTAGTGAGACTCAAGATTCCATCACTCCATTTGAACCATGACTCTCATCCCTTGGAAAAACCTTTTGAGTCAAAAGTATGCCACAGTTGCCTATGAGACCTTAGTCAGCAGGGATTTTGGTACACAATGAATAATTTATAAATAATTACCCTTTGAAATTTCTTATAACTACATATTTAGTTTAATATATGTTCCATGTATAAGTTGAAATAAAATACAGCTATAACCATACAAACTAAAATGTCAACCTAAAGAAAAAGAAATTTCCCTTAACATTTTTGGTAAGTATAGTAATTATTACTTAATTATTTTTTGACACACACTTTTACTATCTCTCTCAGGCAGTCCTTGAACTCTCTAATCCTGCATCAGCTTCCTGAGGGCTAAGCATTACATGTGTAGAGCATCTTAGAGGTCTTTTATTTCACTTTCTTTTCTAAAAGTGTTAACCAGTTATGAAAAGAGAGCTATTAAATCCTCACTGATTGCCTACTCACAAATCAGCAATTTTTTGACTTTTGCATTTTAATTCAAAAGCATTGAATTCAATACATTTTGAATTAAAATGTATTGGAGACCTCTTTTTTTCTGTGTTTCATATTCTTCATTATATTGTTTTCAATAATTACATGTATAAGTATTATGTTTGCTTTCATTTCCATCCTTTTCTCTTCTTCCTTCAACTCATCATTGGTCCATACTCCCTCACAATTGGTAAGCTCTTATTCTTTAATTACTTTTGTTATATATGTATATGTGTCTACATGCAAATACATAAATACAACCTGCTGAATACACTTAGTGTTGCATGTCTTTATGTGTTTAAGACTGACCATGTGTGCTTCTATAAAAAATTAGGGGGCTCATGACTGTGGAAAACTGACTCTTCTGCTCTCAATAGCCATTATTTGCCTCTATCTCTTCACCTAGGTTAAGAGCTTTGTGAGATTTATACCATCTGCTTTGGCATCTCAACTGCTGTTGCCATTGTGTAGATCTAGTTTAAGCAGACATCTTACTGAGGTTTCATGTATGTAGCTTCCCTACCATGCCTAGAAAGATGCCATCTCACAGCATACTTCTAGGTCCTCTGGCTCTTACTGTCTTTCCATTCCATCTTCTGTGATGCTTCCAGATCTTCAGGTGTGGAGATTGTACTATAGGTGTGTATACTGGGGATGGGTACCCCACTCACATCCATTTATTCTTCACCAGTTGTGGCTTTCAGCAGTGGCCTCTGTCTACTGAAAAAGAAATACTTAGAGGTGAGCACAACAATTATTTGTAGGATTAAAGTATTTAGGTTGTCATTAGGAATCATACCGCTGCATAAAAGTGGTATTAAAATGAACATCTAAAGGAAGACTTAGAATACTTATGCTAGTATTTCAAGAATATGAGCACATATATTTTTCATGTGTGCATGTGAGTAGGATATGTGTGTGAAATGAGCTCAGGTAAGTAATCTCATTCATGAACACTGCACCAATATTTTATGAAATATTTTCTATTAGCCATAGCCCCACTCTTCTTCCTTAGGACCAACTATGCTCTGTTATGGACTATTTATTCTAACACAAATTCTAACACTTATTGGACCTGATTAATTTCCTTTGTGGTCATAAATAACCTTTATATCTTAAAGTACCAAAAACTTTCTTTAGTGTAATAGTCTCCCCATTTCTCATGAGTATAAGACATGGATCCTTACAGAGATGAAGGGAAGAAGAAACAGAGCGTCTCAGGAACTGCTCTGAGGCATCTTCATAGAACATATCCATAGGCTTAGTTCCCTTACCACCTATATGTTCATTCTTTGTTTTCAAAATGAAAATATCATTTGTCTAGGATTACCAGAAATATTCATTTCACTTGTATACAATGGAGAGAATATAAAGAGTTCAATAATTAACTAAACTAATGAAAAGTATTAAGAGAAAACTCAATCACATTCCCTAGGGAAATTGATGTTAATGAAGTTTTGATGACCCTTGTTCCAGACAACTTAATACACATAAATGGCCATAGAAACCCAAACCCATGCCTCACAATGAAAATATTTCACATTCATTTTTCACCAAAATTAAAAGAAAACTGTATCATTTTATGAGGCAAATACTATTCATTGATCTAAAGCCATTCTAAAGAGTTGCTTTATTTTAAACAGTAGTTCACACTTGACACCAATCAATTGTGCCTCTCACAGACAATTAGTAATTTTTGTAAATTTTCTTATTGTCACATTTTGAGGTGGTACTACTGGCATATCACAGGGAGATATGATGGGATGCCACCAATCCCATCATTAAGCCACTGGATGAAAAGTGATTGGGTCGAGTGACCCTAATTTTAAGAGACTGAAACAACTCAGACATAACCAATGTTGCTTTGAACCAAGTTAGGGTATATTTCCTCACCCTATAGTTTAAAATAAATTTGAGAAGTGAAAAGATTGAGAATTATATATATGTATATAATTATATAATTACATGTAGTCACTATTTTTTTAACTTTTTTCAGAGTTACTTTTGGTACTAACTACATACTTCGATTTGTTAAACTTTTATGTTTGACTCATCAATATTATTTTTAGCTGTATATGATATACATTTTTGTTGCTATGACAGAATACCTCATAAGATCAATTTTTTAGACAAAAGTCTTACTTTTAGGTGATCATTTCAGAAGAAATTTAGTTTATCATGATGGGGTAGATAGGGAATAGCATCTGGATCCCTGGCCATGGGAGTGCCTTTTTCACATGGCAATAGATAACATTAAGAAAGAACAGACCAAAACAAGAACCAATTATAATCTTCAAAGATTTTCCCTAGTGATCAACTTTTGACAGGGAGACCCCAAAGTATCGACAACATCCTAAAAATAACACCAGTCTGTGAAGACCAAACTCATCTGCCTATGGAGGTCATTTCAGAGTCAAATCATAACAAATAACTATGGAGAAATTTGTAAACCACTTAGGGTATACAGCTCATTATATTTACTTAATGCCTTCTCTGCACTGAACACATTTTTAGAAGTTGGTAGTGAACAGCTCAGCCTACTGAAATGGAATTTTTAAAGTGGCATAAATCATGGACATCACATTTATCATGGAAGGATATTGGGCTGTTTTTGTCAAGTGTGTAACTAGGAGAGATGCTCAAAAATCACAGAGAAACAGATTTTAACTCATCATATTCCCATGCTTCTATATAACAGGAACTATCCCTAATATATGGTAAATGTCTGTGGTGGGAATTTTGCATATTAAATGTGATTCCCTCCAGTTAGATAATTTTCTAAAGGAGTATTGTCAATGGATGAGGAATTGAAAAAGCAGAGGTTGGGATCATCCCCAAATTGGTGCTATTGTTTAGGATTATTGTTTAGGAAAGTGTTGTGAGCATTTAAACTAAATATTAGCCTCTTTGAACCTGGGAACCTGTGTGACTACTCAAGTTCGAATGCCCTTTAGGCCATGCCAAGTCATCACATTCTGTAATCTAGTCTTTTATGTACCATTTGTTCCTATCTTAACTTTGTTTCCTATTGATATGACAAAAAACCCACTTAGGGCAGAAAGGGTTTCTTTTAGCTCACAATTTCAGGTTATAGTCCATCATATTGGTCAGCTCACTCCAGTAAAGATTTGAGAGAACTATTTACATTGCATCCTTGTGTCCATATTCAGAAGAGAACAACAGATGTATGAATGCTCTTTTCATTTCATTTAGTCAGGACCTAGTCAATGAAATAGTGCTACCCACATTCCTCCCATTCACAGAATTAAGATATGTTCCATAGTGATGACCATAGGTCTACCCAATTGTACTGGCTGGTTTTGCGTGCCAACTTGACACAGGCTGGAGTTATCACAGAGAAGGGAGCTTCAATTGGGGAAATGTCTCCATGAGATCCAACTGTGGGACATTTTCTCAATTAGTGATCAAGGGGATAGGGGCACTTGTGGGTGGTGCCATCCCTGGGCTGGAAGTATTGGGTTCTTTAAGAGAGCAGGCTGAGCAAGCCAGAGGAAGCAAGCCAGAGGAAGCAAGCCAGTAAGGAACATCAATCCATGGTCTCTGCATCAGCTCCTGCTTTCTGACCTGCTTGAGTTCCAGTCCTGACTTCCTTTGTGATAAACAGAATGTGGAAGTAAGCTAAATAAACCCTTTCCTCCCCAATTTGCTTCTTGGTCATGATGTTTGTGCAGGAATAGAAACCCTCACTAAGACACCAATCTAGAACACTTCTTATCAAGACTCTCTTTGAAGACAAGTCTATACTGTGTCAATATGGCAATTAAAACTATCTTTTCAACTACTTTGGCTTTTATTTCTTGCTTCTAACTTATAGATCCTACATTGGAATACTCAGATATGAATGTTCACCCTAGTTCCTTCCATCAACAGAATCTGCCCCCTTTGTATATATTTCCCCTTGAAGGTTTCATGTTTTCCCTTAGTGTCAAGCACCATAGACAGTTTTCTGAACTCTGAAACTACAGCTTCACACTTAGAGAATATCCACAGGTGTCAGAAATTTTAAATGTTGTTATGACAGATGCATGGCTGAACATATAAATAACAATATTCAATAGATATTAAATTATTATTTTGCTGGGCAGTGGTGGCATATGCCTTTAATCCCAGAAGTTGGGAGGTAGAGGCAGGTAGATTTCTGAGTTGGAGACCAGCCTGATCTATAAAGTGACTTCCAGGATAGCCATGGCTATACAGAGAAACCCTGTCTTGAAAAAAAATTATTATTTTTATTATAGCTTTTTAGTGTTTACCTACTGAGTATTTTAGAAATCAGTTACTTGTAGTGTAGGCTTTACAGTAAACAGACTAGAATTAAAACATTATGTCTATTATTTCATTTTTGAAGATTTGTTTTATTTTTAATTATGTGTGTCTGTGTATGGTATGTGTACATGTGAGTGGACATGTCTGCTGTATCTAGAATGAGGCATGTGATATCATGGAGTTGGAGTTTCAGGGGCTTGAGAACAACCTGATGTAGGTGAACTCTGCTATTTCAGAAGCTTAGTATTTTCTTTGAGCTACGGATCTATCTTTGCAGACTAAATGTGAATGTGATAAGCTTGGGTGAGGTGGAAATAAGCTTCCTAATATGTCTTTAATTTATTTATCTAAGAATAGGCATGTACCAAAAATATTGTATAAAGCAATAAAAATTATTTTTGTTTAGCATTTCCCTGATGACTAAGGCTGTTGAACATTTCTTTAGGTGCTTCTCGGCAATTCAATATTCTTTAGTTGAAAATTCTTTGTTTAGCTCTGTGCCCCATTTTTTAATAGGATTATTTGGTTCTCTGGAGTCTAACTTCTTGAGTTCTTTGTATATGTTGGGTGTTAGCCCTCTATCAGATGTAGGATTGGTAAAGATCTTTTACCAATTTGTTGGTTGCTGCTTTGTTCTATTGACAGTGTCCTTTCCCTTACAGAAGCTTTACAAATTTATGACGTCCCATTTGTCGATTCTTGATCTTACAGCATAAGCCGTTGGTGTTCTGTTCAGGAATTCCCCCCCTGTGCCCATGTGTTCTAGTCTCTTCCCCACTTTCCCCTCTATTAGTTTCAGTGTATCTGGTTTTATGTGAAGGTCCTTGAACCACTTGGACTTGAGCTTTGTACAAGGAGATAAGAATGGACAGATTTGCATTCTTCTACATACCAACTACCAGTTGAGCCAGCATCATTTGTTAAAAATGCTGTCCTTTTTCTACTAGATGGTTTTAGCTCCACTTTCAAAGATCAAGTGACCATAGGTAAATGGGTTTATCAATGGAATTCTATTCCAATGATGTTCCTGCCTGTCTCTGTACCAATAACATGCATTTTTTATCACCATTGCTCTGTAATTCAACTTTAGGTCAGGGATGGTGATTCCCACAGAAGTTCTTTTATTGTTGAAAATAGCTTTTGCTATCCTGGGTTTGTTATTCCAAATGAATTTGCAAATTGCTCTTTCCAACTATATGAAAAATTGATTTGGAATTTTGATGTGGATTGCACTGAATTTGTAGATCGCTTTCTGTAAGATGGCCATTATTAATATATTAATCCTGCCAATCCATGAGCATGAGAGATCTTTCCATCTTCTGAGATCTTCTTTGATTTCTTTCTTCAGAGACTTGAAGTTGTTGTCATACAGATCTTTCACTTGCTTGGTTAGAGTCACACCAAGTTATGGAATATTATTTGTGAATATTGTGAAGGGGGTCATTTCCCTAATTTCTTTCTCAGACTGTTTATCATTTGAGTAGAGGAAGGCTAATGATTTGTTTGAGTTGATTTTATATCCATCCACTTTGTAGAAGTTGTTTATCCGCTTTAGGAGTTCTCTGGTAGAATTTTTGGGCTCACTTAAGTATATGATCATATCATCTGCAAATAGTGATATTTTGACTTCTTCCCTTCCAATTTGTATGTTTGGCCTCCTTTTGTTGGCTAATTGTCCTAGCTAAAACTTCAAGTACTATATTGAATAGATAGGGAGAGAGTGAGCAGCATTGTCCAGTCCCTGATTTTAGTGGGATTGCTTCAAGTTTCTCTCCATTCAGTTTGATGTTGGCTGTTGATTTGCTGTATATTGGTTTTACTATGTTTATATATGAGCCTTGAATTCCTGATGTTTCCAAGTCTTTTAACATGAAAGGATGCTGAATTTTTTTCAAATGCTTTTTTAGCATCTAATGAAATGATTATGTATGTTTTCTCTTTGAGTTTATGTAGTAGATTCTGTTGATGGATTTACATATATTGAACCATCCTTGCATCCATGACATGAAGCCTACTTGATTGTAGTGAATGATCATTTTCATGTGTTCTTAGGTTCAGTTGGCAAGGATTTTACTGAGTATTTTTGAATCAATGTTCATAAGAGAGATTGGTTTGAAGTTCTCTTTCTTTGTTTGATCTTGCTGTCAAAACAACCCTGAGATTTCACCTCACACCAGTCAGAATTGCTAAAATAAGAAACTCAGGAGACAGCAGATGTTGGTGAAGATTGGAGAAAGAGGGACACTCCTCCATTGCTGGTGGGATTGCAAGCTGGAACAACCACTCTGGAAATCAGTTTGGCAGTTCCTCAGAAAATTGGACATAGTAGTACCTGAGGACCCAGTTATACCACTCCTGGGCATATACCCAGAAGATGCTCCAACATGTAATAAAGACACATGCCTCACTATGTTCATAGCAGCCTTATTTATAATAACCACAAGCTGGAAATAGCCCAGATGTCCCATAACAGAGGACTGTATACAAAAAAATGTGATACATTTACACAATGAAATACTACTCAGGTATTAAAAAATGATGAATTAATGAAATTCTTAGGCAAATGGATAAAAGTAGAAAATATCATCCTGAATGAGGTAACCCAGTTATAAAAGAACACACATGGTATATACTCACTGATAGGTGGATATTATTCTAAAAGCTCCATATAATGAGGATACAATTCACAGACCACATCAAGCTCAAAAACAAGGTAGACCAAAGTGTGGGCGTTTTGGTCCTCTTAGAAGGAGAACAAAATACTCACAGGAGCAAATATGGAGATAAAGTTTTGAGCAGAGACTGAAAGAAATGTCACCCAGAGACTGTCCCACCTGGGAATTCATCCCATATACAGTTACCAAACCCAGACACTATTGTAGATGCCAAGAAGAACATGCTGAAAGGAGACTGATATGGCTGTCTCCTGAGAGGTCCTGTCAGAGACTTACAAATACGGAGGCAGATGTTTGCAGCCAACCATTGGACTGAGCACTGAGTCCCCAATAGAGGAGTTAGAGAAAGGACAGAAGGAGTTGAAGGAGATTGCAACCCCATAGGAAGAACAACAATATCAACCAATCAGACCCTCCAGAGCTCACAAGGACTAAGCCATCAACAAAGGAGTATACATGATTCCAGCTGCATATGTAGCAGAGGATGTCCTTGTCAAGTATCAATGGGAGGAGAGGTCCTTGGTCCTATGAAGGCTTGATAGATGCCCCAGTGTATGGAAATTGAGCCCGGGGAAGTGGGAGTGGATACGTGGGTGGAGGAACATCCTCATAGAAGCAGGGGGAGGGAGGATGTGATAGTTTGTTTCTGGGAGGGAGGGAAACCAGGAAAGGGTGCCATGCACACTTTGCATGACTGCGGTATTTGAGGCGTAAACTTCAAGGAAAGTCAGTCTCCTGCCTCCACATTGTCGCCTGGCACCCCAAACTCAGAGGTAGCCCAGATATGTCCTTGTACTGGTGTGCTAGGAACTCACCAAGATATCATTTCTTCACAGCTAACAAGAGAAAATTTGGACATTGCTTTCTGACCTTTACCAATGTTTCCAACTATCCTAGTTTAATGTTTTAAGTACTGGAGAGTAATTGGAAGGTTCCTCTCACTCTAAGACATTAGCTGAAAGAGTTAGGTCGGGATTCCCCTCTGCCTGCCGCTGACCGGGATTTCTTACAGGATCCCTTGTTCCGAAGGATGAGGGGTTCTGGCCAGGTGTGCATGGGATTCGGCTTTAACAAACAGACTTGACACGAGTGGTGTAAGGTCTGAGTGTATTTCTTTAAAAATGACATGAGGCTTTTACAATCATTGTAAAAGAGAAATGAAAAATCTGGCAGTTCAACAGTTGAGGTACATCTGAGGCTATCTGAAACATACTGGGTCTAAAGCAGCTATCTCCTCTGAACTGGTGCTGCATCCCCCGGGCCCAAGTGCTCTGGGCCCGGGGGACTGCGAGAGATACATGAATCTGAGTCCTAGCCCATCTAAGTTCTAGTGCTAGTCCTGCATGTGAGTCTAAGTCTTTCTTCTCCCTGTCCTTCTGTTAGACTGAAGTCACGTAGGCAAAACAACCCCCACACCCAGGTCAGCAGGGTCTGGTAGCTAGGTGTGAAACAGGAGGAAGAGGGCTGGAGCCCTCCCTGTTGAGGTATTCTTATGCTAATTCTCTGGTTCTTGCTGGAGGCAGGCAGAGGGGAATCCCGACCTAACTCTTTCAGCTAATGTCTTAGAGTGAAAGAAAACTTTCAATTACTCTCTAGTACTTAAAACATTAAACTAGGATAGTTGGGAACATTGGTAAAGGTCAGAAAGCAATGTCCGAATTTTCTCTTGTTAGCTGTGAAGAAATGATATCTTGGTGAGTTCCTAGCACACCAGTACGAGGACATATCTGGGCTACCTCTGAGTTTGGGGTGCCAGGCGACAATGTGGAGGCAGGAGACTGACTTTCCTTGAAGTTTACGCCTCAAATACCGCAGTCACGCAAAGTGAGCGGGGCAAAAGGGGATAACAGTTGAAATATAAGTAAAGAAAACATACAATAAAATTTTTTTTAAAAAATTATTTTTGTATAACAGTCAGTTAACAAATGTGAAATCCCTACCCAGTGCTACAAATGTGTTCTCTAGTAATATAATGATAATTCTTAATGAATTGGCATGTACTCACTTCCCAAATAACAATAACAATCATAGCTAACTCATAGGTAGTTGGTAAAAATTATAGTAATGACTTTTATACTTTTAGTCCATTATAATCATTTAAAATGTTTTCAGTAAATACATGGTCAGTATTGTGGATATTTGTATTTTCTTAGCTAAAAACAAACACTGAAAATGTCTCTGGGACAGGGAATGTGTAGCTTCTTGATTTATTTATTTTCTGTTGTAATTAATTACTCTATTATGCTATATTCTGATTATATCCAAGACATACTTGAAATTTGTGTGACAAAACCACCTGTGCCAAATCAAATGGAAATGCATTTTCTTTGGATAATATCACTGACCTGGGGAGTAATCAGACATGGACACAGCCTGTACCTGTGTCTTTGCCTGTCAGCAAAGTCTTGCCTGGTACTCTTCATGCTCCACAGAAGAAATGAAAGTTGTCAATAGGACTAAAGTTCAAACAATACTGTTCCTATTTTGTTATGAGAAATATTACATCCAAAGGAAGACCTTATTGTTAAATGCTACCATATGGTTTGGACACCAAAGTCATTGCCTGGCTCACTGAAGCACAGATTGCAAATTATCCCCATCAACAGATTTCTCTTGAAAGCAAAGCTAAGATATCTTCCTCTGAACCAAGGGGCTGCACACTGAGGTTGATCACTCTCAATACAATATACTGAGTGGATTTTTTTTCCTTATTCAACACCATATCTTAAGCATTTGAAGGTCATTACTCTCCAAGATGAACTGATCCACCATGATGAAATTAAGAAATGTTTGTTTCTTCCTATGAATACCTGCATCAGTGCCTCTATAGAGCTTAGTAGCCTCTCTCCTGGCCACAAAATTGCCTTTGTCTTGCTTCTTGCAGTCTTCCTCAGAGCAAGGTCTGTATTTGAGCCTCTGTCAGTGTTAACTGCAGCTCCGAAGATTCAAATACAAACATGCAGTGAATGTTCTAAGGCAAATCGCAGAGGTGGAATTACGCTAAAAAGAAAGAGATATCTTACAGATCAAAGAGGAAGGACCACATCAGGGTCTTGGAAATAAGCTTAATTCCCGAACTGCAAAATCTTTGCACCATCCATCTCTCTTGTTCTTTGGTATCCATTTGATCTATTCCTCTCACCTGAAGCAAATGTCTTCTTCCAAGGCCATGAAATTGCAATTTAGTCTTAAGTTAGAATCCCAGTGTAAAAATCAAGCAATGTTGGTTGACCTGAACTTTTTACTGCTAAAATCAACTTACCAGGCAAGGGGATTTAGTTGGGATCAGGTGTTCCCCTCAACGGCAGTAATCCTATTGCTTCCATTCAAAACTGTACACAATAAAAGAGAAGAATGGCTATTAAAAATAATTTGGATAAAATTGGCAAAGACTTGAGTTCAGGATGGTTCACCTTTTCAAAACCCATAGCAGTATTTACTTCTCAAAACTATGTGAATAACTCAGGTTGGAGGAAATGAAATGATAACAAATTTTCTTCCTGAAATTAGAATCTTTTAAGTGAAGACATTTTTATTTACAAGGACATCCACTTGTTGATTGATTTTATGGTTCCAGAAAAATGTATCTTTGTCAACATGCCAAGCATATGCTGAGAAATAATAACATTCAAACTAGAGGGCTTTAGGACCTGCCACTACATCAAGATTTTAAAACTAGAGAAAGGGTGGTGAATTCTGGTCAAAGCTGAGAATGTCCCTAGGTGGGTATAAAGTTTGATATTTTAAGGAATGTTCATTCCTTATCATTAGTATCATTCCTGCATGTCCAGAAAACAGTTTTATCTTTCTTTTAAAATTTGTTTAATCTTTGAAAATTTCATACATGTATATGATCTGTGTTAATGATATCAAACCCCCATTTCACCTGGAACACTCTCCCTACTGACTTCATGTCCTTTTTATAAAATAATCCAATTAATCAGTTAATCCTATATGGCCATGGATATTATATTGTCCAAAGGTATGATCAATCTACTGGTAGTCACACCCCCAAAGGAAACTAACTCTCCATTCTCCAACAACAATCAAATACTAGGTGCTCCTCCATCAGATAATACCTTTTGCTTCTCTGATGGAAATTTTAATTGATTCAACTAGTGAAATATTTTGCAGAAAAGTTGTGTATCACTTTCTTACCCATAGACTTTGAACACACAATATCAGGTTTGAATTCTCTACTAGGGAACAGGCCTCAAATAAAATAGAACAGTTTGTTATTCCCATAAACACTCTTGCAGGTATTGCACCAGTGAGCACATCTGCTTTGTGAGTCAATATTGTATCATGCAGGATCCAGTAATGGGTAAGACTGTCAGTGTCTTTATTTCTTCCAGCATTAAGAATGTTATCTATCAGGGAGAGGGTTTCCTGGTCAGGTCAAGAATGATTTTTTTTATATTCTGAAACTAGTGTTTGATCTTTAGCAATTAAGTCTTACATCTAGTTATAATGGGCCACTGAGAGCAATAATAATAGCTTATATTCTTACACCAAAATTTATTACAATAGATGGTCATGCATTTGTGACTAGTGTTACTATGTTTTTTTTCTATCAAGTTCCTTATTCCTTTTTATATGTTCTTGTGACATGTCCTTCTTTTTATATGTTCTTATGACATGTCCTTCTTTTAAAATGTTATTATTGTCATCTCTCAACTTCTAGGCAGTGGAAGCAACTTTGATCAGAAAGAAAATGAAATATAATTTTGGATAAACCCCCTTGGGCTGTTATAGATGTTTGATTATATAAGTTTAGATGTTCAGCTTAGCAAAAACTTCTAGCTGCTGAGACATTTTTAGAGCAGAGTACAAAATGAAGATGGTAACCAGGCAACGTGGTTCTTGTACGGTTATTAAAAATAAAATGTGTAGCTTCCATCATGTAGAATAATTCTCTGGCTTTTGATGTGTTGTTCTTTTCTCTTTTCCTTGGAAGAATAAGCAGATCCTACATGCTCAAATGATCAATAATTTTCCATTTAAAATTTATTATCTTGTTAGTTTATTCTTGCTAGACAATTTACACAGATAAATCATTCATGATAATTTGATATGATTCTTTAAAATGTGTTCAAAGATTTTGCATAAAAATTATTTAAGTATTCACACAATCTGTCACACAAATAATTCAATTCTTGGTCATTAAGATGACATCTGGCTTGAACAAACATGTATTTTTTCCAAATACCAAAGTATTACTGATTAAAATTTTGGCCAATGTTCACACCATGAATAACACTTTTTTAAAAAAAATATCCAAATACTACATCAAAAATGCATTTAACCATGACAAACATTCTTCATCCATGATTAGTACTTGATATTTTATCATGATTTATTATATATATATATACACATATATATATATGTATATATATTTGTGTGTGTGTGTGTGCATGTGTGTGTGTGTGTGTGTGTGTGTGTGTGTGTGTGTGTATGTGTGTGTAAAGGATCATATGTTCAGATCAGTAGACTTTGTCTTCTGCATTTCTGGTAGACTTTGTGTATATCTTCCAGGACTATGTATAAAAGATGCTTGAGTGGCTTATGTTGTGTAATCTTCTAAAGGACTGTGTCAAGTCCACCTATGTACCTAGAGCATCTGGTAAGTGAAAGGCTGGTTCCTTGAACCACTAGTAGGAGCTCCAATTTAGTTGATGTAGCTTCTGGTCAAACCATAGGTTAATAATTTTCTACAAAGGCCACATATTGCATGAGGGTATGTCCAGGCACATGAACATTCTAGATAGACCTTCTGCATGTAGATCAGGAGACTGAGCTGTCAAAAGAAAGACTCTAGACAAGTTGTGGTTAGTAGGTTGTTGAAAGCCCATGCTGAGACTTTGGGTCTTAATAAACATTCCTCTAAATATCTAAAGGCCACTTATTGGAAGGCAAATCTTATTTCAGAGGTACTCTGTGAGACTCATGATAATTGCTATTGATAATAAATATCATCTAGCTCATTCGTTGAGCAAAGTTCCAGTCTGGAAACTTACTGTCAGAGTTTTTTTCTTTCTGGATATTGGAAAAATAATAGCAGCTAACATGAGATGTTCAAATTCCAGACAGAAAAATAGAAATAGTAGTAGATAACCTGATTCCTTATTATTAATTTTTAAATTATGCATGTGTGATGGGAGGTCTTTGTATAGGTTTGTGCATACAAGGGCAGGAATCCATGGAAGAAAGACTCTTGAGACATCCCTGGAGTTGGGTTTTTTAGGCAGTTGTGTACCACCCATTGTATATATTGAGAGTTTAGCATATAGGAGCAATATTTGCTCTCAACCACTGAACTATCTCTCCAGCCCCAAATTCCTGAATATTTAACATTGCCTGTTCATTTCTTCCTATGAAAAGAGTTTTACTTTAGTCCTCTTAAGTAAATCTTGTTGTCATAAATGTTGAGACACGGCATCTATTCTTACAAATTTATACAAGCAAATGTAGTCTTGAATTGCAGTTGTACCAGTAGAAATCTCCATCCTATTCCCCAGAAATCCTCCTTTGCCCAGCAGTCCCAATCATAAATAATTCTATGCTCCTCTGAGTCCTGTAGGAAATAAAATGTCTTTGAAGTATAAATAAGAACAATCCAAAGTCACTAAACAATTTTTGTAGTATACCATATTGTTCTTAGGTCTCTGAAAAATAGTAATGACCACCAATCATATTTATATCATGAAGAATGTAAACAGACTATACTATACAAAAATATCATATGCTTCATCTTATGATTTTTCAAGAGTTGTTAGTAGACTAAACTTCATGAATTCAGGAAAAAATGTGATTATACAAAAATACACCCAAGAAAAACATTTTAAATGATGTTTTGGGCATGGCAAATTACCTTAAGTGTATTATTATTAATTTAAATTTCATATTTGACTATAACACTTGTAAATAGTAAGTCTGTAACACCAGTTTATTGGAATCATAAATTCTTACCAAGAATGGCTCATTGATTTTTATATTAAATTTAGCTTCCTAAAGACTTAAACTGCAAAGGAGCTAGAGACCTCAGTATAAACACTGATTTTTAGGATTAATTATTCATGTCTGCTATGCTAATGGAAGGCAGTGGCATGAATATATTTAGTATGCTCACTTCATATACAGTCATGAATTATTAACAGATTATACCTGTGAAATATTTGCATAGAAACCAAAATAACCATTCTCCAAAGTTTTAATATTTAAAAAAAACCTGAACATGGAAGCTACCAGTAATATTGTAAAAGATATACCCATACATAGTCCTCCCCCACTTTCTCTCCTGTCCCTATAAGTGTCTCGTGTAAAGAGTCAATAAATATATAAGCAAAGAGTAACAAAAAGAAATTCTATCATTCATGACAATGAATCAGAGCTCATTGTGTTAGTTGAAGCAAGCCAAACAGTAATTTCATCATGAATGTATTATTAAAATGTTACTATTTTGCTAAATGAAATGAGAATGGTGATCACCTCACTAGAGGCAAGAAGTGGAGGTATTTCCTAGAATAATTTTGTATATCTCACTTTCTATGTCTCATTCATAAACATTTCCTGAGAGATTGTTTGTTTCATTGTGGAATAATTTCCATCAAAATAACTCTTGTTCGCTGGAAAATAATGGCAGCTTGCCACCAATCTCATTAGTAGACAGAGTCAGAATTTCTAGGTAAATCTCTGTTTAACTTTATTCCATGAGGTCAGCCAAAATGATTTGTATTTGCTTAACTTAATTTATGTTAGTAACATTGTGCAGAGTGCAAATGAGAAAGACAGAGTGTGAGTAGGGTGAAGATGACAGCCTCTAGGCCTGAAAGTCAAGGCAGGAATATGCAGACATGGGCGGAAGGAAGAAGGAAGGCATGACAGTAAAACTCCACAGAGCACCATCCATAGATGAAAGAGACCCCTATTCTCATAAGTTCTTACAACCATGTGACTAGTAGTCTCTTCTTTCTTTTCTTTTTTTTTCTTTTCATTTTTATTGGTTATTTTATTTGACATTTCAAATGCTGTCCCACTTCCCAGTTTCCCCTCCACAAACCTTCCCCCTGCCTCTATGAGGGAACTCTCCCACTTATCCCCCACTCCTGTCTCAGTGCTCTAGCATTTCCTTACCCTGGGTCATCAAGCCTCCACAGGACCAAGGAACTCCTCTCACAGTGATGCTTGATAAGGCAATCCTCTGCTACATATGCAGCTGGAGCCCTGTGTCCCCATGTGTACTCTTGGTTGGTGGTTTAGTCCCTGGGAGCTTTGGGTTGTCTGGTTGGTTGATATTGTTGTTCTTCCTATGGGGTTGCAAACCCCTTCAGCTCCTTCAGTCCTTCCCCTAACTCCTCCATTGGGGACCCCATGCTCAGTCTGAAGGTGGCTGCAAACATTCACATCTGTATTGATCAGGCTCTGGCAGAGCCTCTTAGGGGACAGTTATACCAGGCTCCTGTCAGCAAGCTCTTCTTGGCATCAGCAATAGTTTCTGAGTTTGGTGTCTGCAGATGGGATGGATCCCTAGGTGAGGCAGTCTCCAGATGGCCTTTCTTTCAGTCTCTGCTCCACAATTTGTCCCTGCACTGCCTTTTGACAAGAATAATTTTGGATTAATATTTTTCAGGTGAGTGGGTGTCCCTCAACTGGGGGCTGTGCATATCCTCTGGATGTGGTCTCTACAGGTTCTATCTCTCCTTTGTTGGGTATTTCAGCTAAGGTCCTCCATGTTGAGTCCTGGGAACCTCATGTGTCCCTCACACCTGGAACTTTCTAGTGGTTATCCCCAGTTCCTGCTTCCCCACTGCTATTCTCCTCCTTTCAAATTCCTGACCCTCTGTACTTCTCCCCCATCTCCTTCCATATTTGAACTACCCCCTTTTCCCTCCCCCTCCTCTCTCCCCCTACTTCCTGAGATTATTTCCTTCCCTCTTCTGAGTAGGGCTGTAGCATCCACTGAGAGCTCTAAAATCACTGAATTCATTCATAATTATCTACCTTAGTTTTCTCAATAAAATTATGGGTTAGATAATATTTAATTCCTGAGATAGGATGAGATGACATCACTAACCTCCAACTGGTTGATGATTTTTAGATCATTATAAGAAGTATTCTGTTTCTCTACAGATGTGAAATACTACATTTATTCTCAAGTACATTCTACATCCCCATGTTCACCTGTGATTTTTTTCATCATGTTTTGGTGGTATCATTTCTTCTGTGTTAGATCCTCTCTTTTCTCCTAGGGAATTTAAAATCGCCTTATCGTGGGATTTTTTTTAAACTTTTATTTATTTTAAAGATTTCATTATTTTTTTTTATTTTTATTTATTTATTTATTTATTTATATTAGATATTTTTTCTTTATTTACATGTAAATTTCTCCATTCCTAGTTTCCCCTCCAAAAAACAAAGAAACAAACAAAAACAACAAAAACAAACCCCTGTTGCCTCCCCCCTCCCCATGCCTGCAACCCCACACTCTCCCACTTATTGGCCCTGGCGTTCCCCTACACTGGGGCACAGAACTTTCACAGGGCCAAGCTTTTCTCCTCCTATAGATGATCAAATTGCAATCCTCTACTATACACTTGCTGCCAGAACAATCAGACTCCTCCATGTGCAGTCCTTGGTTGGTGGTTGAGACCCTGGGAGCTCTGAGGGTACTAGTTAGTTCATAGTTGTTCGTCCTAAGGGGCTGCAAAGCCCTCAGCTCCATTGGTCCTTTCTCCAATTCCTTCACTGAAGACCCTGTACTCAGATCAATAGATGTCTGTGAGCCTCTACATCTGTATTAGTCAGGTACTGTCAGAGCCTCTCAGGAGATAGCTATATTTAGGATGGCTTGCCCTTCCTTCAGTCTCTACTCCATAGTTAATCTCTACAACTCCTTCCATGGGTATTTGGTTCCCCCTTTTAAGAAGGAATGCACTGTCCACCATTTGGTCATCATTCTTCTTGAGTTCCTTGTGGTTTGTGGGTTGTTCTTCCTGTATTCCGACTTCTGGGCTAATAACCACTTATCAGAGAATGCATACTGTGTTTGTTCTTTTGTGATTGGGTTACCT